>NC_064808.1:39982964-40320536 GCF_023721935.1 Panthera uncia | reverse complement strand
CCATCGCGGCGCGCGGCGACGTCCGGGCAGTCCCCAGTTACGGCGCGGCCGCGGGAGTTCGCCGCACCGGCCGACCCGAGCGCGGTGGCCGCGGCCTTTGTCCCCGCGCCTTCCCCGCCCCCCGCCGGCCGGCCCGGGCGCGCCCGCCGCGCGCCCCTTGGCCCCTGAGGCCCTGAGGCCCCGAGACCCGGGCGGGGCCGAGGGCCGCTGTTGGGGCGCCTCGGGCAAACTCCGGAAACTAGGTGCACCCCGAACGCTCCAGTAAGCCCCACCCGACTTCCACGACAAATGTGCCTCCAGGAACTTCTGGAGTTCTTTCTGAACCATGCAAACCTAAACAGGTTCCATCCATATTCCGAGCCTCGGTGTGTTCCTTTCTCTGTAAAATAAAGTCAATAGTAAGTACCACAAGAGATCGTTGGGTAGATTCTATGAAGTTTCTATGGTGTAGAGTAATTGGCCCCTGGCCCCCAGCAGGTGCTCTATTAATGCCAGGTCAAGCGTGATTTCATTTTCCCAAGTTTTCAGCTGGGATATGAAGCAGGAGAGGGCAGGTTCTCTCCTCACACACCTCACACACTCACACAGCCCTGAAGTTACCGGGATTGTAGGCTTCTTCTGCCTTTAATTCCTGTCAAGTGACAGAAAGAGACACTGTGGACCTGGCTGCATCTGTCTGTCTTTAGAAGAGCAGACCCTACAGTCCGGGCCTTTAGTGGGGGCTCTGGGAAGTTCTTTACATGGCTGCAGCCTTCTCATAGTCAGGCCTATGCTGGGAACTCAGCTCCTGGGGGATCCGTCCCCTGACCCCTTTGTCCAAAAGAGGCCCTTCTCCTCCCTTCACCATCCCATTACTTGTGTGCACTTAATTGATATTCTTATGCATGTGTGTGTGTTTATTGCCTTGTATGTTGTATATCAGCCCCTCCCCCCCCCCCCACACACACACACAAAAATGTCTGCTGCATGATAAGAGGGACCTTGCTCTGTCCCATATACTGCCATATTCCCAGTGCTTGGAACAGTGCCTGGCTCCTGTGTGCATTCAATAAATGCTGAAAAAGTGCATACAACCCTTTCCGCACTGACACCCCTGTACGCTGAGCATGAACAGAAAGGAAGCTGGGCTCTGGGAGATGTCAACCCGAACCTTCAAGCGGCATAGGCTGTAGTTAGTGGAAAGAGGAAACTGTAGGTAGTATGGGCACTGTTATTCAGAAAAGCACCCCAGACAGGTGAAAATCAGTTGGGCCCAGAAGGACTGCTCAGGTTTGACTGAGAAGAGAGCACCCCAGAGGAGAAGGATGGGAGAGCAAACACAGGCTCATGGGAAGGGTATGGGATGTTGAAGAGACCATAAAGGTTCCCTTCCTTGAGACAAACAGTGGTATTGGGGAAGGAGGTTGGTATGAGTTACAAGGAGGAAGTGGGGGGTGGGTGGGGGCAGGGGGACACCTAGCTGGCTCAGTCTGTGGAATGTGTGGCTCTTGACCTCAGGGTCATGGGTTTGAGCCCCACGATGAGTATAGAAAATGCTTAAATATGGGGCGCCTGGGTGGCTCAGTCGGTTGGGCGTCCGACTTCGGCTCAGGTCATGATCTCGCGGTCTGTGAGTTCAAGCCCCGCATCGGGCTCTGTGCTGACAGCTCAGAGCCTGGAGCCTGTTTCAGATTCTGTGTCTCCCTCTCTCTCTGACCTTCCCCCATTCATGCTCTGTCTCTCTCTGTCTCAAAAATGAATAAACGTTAAAAAAAATTTAGAAAATGCTTAAATAAATAAAATTGTTTCAAAATCTCGAAAGAAAGAAAGGGTTGGTGTGATTGTGGAGAACACTAAACACCTGTCTGAAAGGACCTCTTGCCTTTGAGGAGGTGCTTGAGCAAATGACAATAAGAAAGTTGTGTTTTTATTCTTTTCTTTTTAAGTTTATTTATTTATTTTGAGATAGAGCACAAACAGGTGAGGGGCAGAGAAGGAGAGACACAATCCCAAGCAGGCTCCACACCATCAGCGCAGAGTCTGATGCAGGACTCGAACTCACAAAGTGCAAGATCATTGAGCCAAGGTCAAGAGTCAGACACTTCAGTCACTCAGGTACCCCAGTTGTGTTTTTATTCTTAAATGTTAATTTAAGATAATAACGAAATAGGCAAAAGATACGAACACAGTTCACAGAAAAGTAATACAAGTGTCTTTTAAACAAATGAAAGATACTCAAACATCTCGTAATAGGAGAAATGCAGATTAAAATTAAATTGAGAAAGCATAAGAGACTGTTAAAAACTGAGAACAAACTGAGGGTTGATGGGGGGTGGGAGGGAGGGGAGGGTGGGTGATGGGTATTGAGGAGGGTACCTTTTGGGATGAGCACTGGGTGTTGTATGAAAACCAATTTGACAATAAATTTCATATATTAAATAAAAAAATTAAATTAAATTAAATTGAGATACTATTTTTTTTTAATGTTTACTTATGGGGGGGGGAGACAATGAGTGGGGGAGGGTCAGAGAGAGAGAATCCTAAGCAGGCTTTGTGCTGACAGCACAGAGCCCGACGCAGGGCTCAGTCTCACAAACCGTGAAATCATGACCTGAGCCAAAATCAAGAGCTGGACGTTTAACCAACTGAGACACCCAGGCACCCCAAGATAGTATTTTTTTTAGATAACAGGTTGGCAAAAATGTGCATTGTAGAGAAAGACATTCGTATTCATTGTTGGTGGGACTACAAAATGGTTGTCTCTTTGAAGGCAATTTGGCATCAGCTATTACAATTTATTTTTTTTTAATTTGTTTTGTTTTTTTTTTAATGTTTATTTATTTTTGAGACAGAGAGAGACAGAGCATGAATGGGGGAGGGACAGAGAGAGAGGGAGACACAGAATCGGAAGCAGGCTCCAGGCTCTGAGCCATCAGCCCAGAGCCTGACGCGGGGCTCGAACTCATGAACCGTGAGATCGTGACCTGAGCTGAAGTCGGACGCTCAACCGACTGAGCCACCCAGGCGCCCCAGCTATTACATTTTAAATGCATATATCTTTTGACCTAGCAATTCCGCTGCTAGAAATTTATCTTACATTAGTGCTCACACAGAGACATAAAGACCTGTGTACCAGAGTATTCACTGCAGCATTGTCAATAGTTACAAAAGACTGGATGCAACCTAAATGTCTATCAAAAAAGAACAGGTTCATGTGGTGATGGATGTTAACTAGACATCATGGTGGTATTTTGCAACATATACAGATATTGAATCATTCTGTTGTATACATGAAACTAATACAATGTCATGTGTCAATTATGCCTCAATTTAAATACAAAAGAATAGATAAATTATGTCATACTTGGGGTGCCTGGATGGCTCAGTCAGTTGAGCGTCCGACTTTGGCTCTGGTCATGATCTCAGGGTTTGTGGGTTTGAGCCCCGCATCAGACTCTGTGCTGACAGCTCAGAGCCTGGAGCCTGCTTCGGATTCTGTGTCTCCCTCTCTCTGCCCCTCCTCTGCTCATGGTCTCTCTCTGTCTCTCAAAAATAAAATAAAAGTTAAAAAAAATTTTTTTTAATTATATTATACTCTTACAATGGGATGCTATACAGCTGTCAAAAAGAATGAGCTAGATGTTATGTACTGATATAGAATGGTCTCCAAGACATTAAGGGAAACACAAGATGCAGAACTGAGTATATGGTATACTACTATTAATATATAGGGAGCATCATGGTTGAATAAGATATCCCTTGTTTGTGCCCCCCCCCCAACAACAATAATTTAGCATCTATCCATGGACAAAAGTGCTCTTGTGGGAGCTGTGGGATCCAGCACCATAGGCCAGTGGACCTGGGAAAAGTCTCATCCACATGTTGCATTGGGAAATAGGCGTACATACGTTGGTCCCAGTGTGGACCCTGCAGTGGCCCATGAATCAACTCCCTCCCCTCTCAGCCACAGTCCATGCTGGAAAACAGCATCTTATACAATCACTTATGGCTGAGAGCGTCTTATTGTAGAAGTCCAGGTTTCCAGCAAAGAAGTTCTAGCGTACAGCTGGAGGAAAAACACAAGTTTAGATGCATTGGAAAGGCAGCTATTAAAGACTAGAGGAGGTGAGTGCTCTTTCAAAGATGGAGAGAGCAATATAAAACTTCAAGGAATGTGAAACATGGATCACAATCATCTTTCAGTAACCAGTCTCGACATGGGGGTCTTTCAGTCTCAATCATCAGTCACAATCATCTTTCAGTCCCAACATGGAGACCTGCAATTTACCCAACAGATAATTTGAAATACCTGTTTTAGGGAAACTCAGTGAGCTACAGGAAGACACAGAAAGGCAATTTGATGAAATCAAGAAAACAGTACATGAACAAAATGAGAAGTTTAACAAAGAGATAGAAATCACAAAAAAGAACCAAACAAAAAATTCTAGAGCTGGAGAATACAATGAATGAAATGAAAACTGCAATAGACACATCAACGGCAGGATGGATTGAGAAGAGAATCTGTTAGAAGATAGGAACTTTGAAATTATGTAGTCAGAGGAGAACAAAATAAAAAAGATGAAAAGGAGTGAAGATAGCCTACATGAATTATGGCAAACCATCAAAAGAAATAATTTATGAATTCTGGAGTTCCAGAGTGAGAAGGGAGAAGAAAGGTTATTTAAAGAAATAATGGCTGGGGCGCCTGGGTGGCTCAGTTGGTTAAGTGTTTGCCTCTTGATTTTGGCTTAGGTCATGATCTCATGGCTCATGAGTTCAAGCCCTGAGTTGGGCTCTTCACTGACAGCACAGAGCCTGCTTGGGATTCTCTCTTTCTCCCTCTCTCTCTCCTGTGCCTGTGCTCTCTTTCTCAAAATAAATAAATAAACTTAAAAAAATAGAAAAGAAATAATAGCTAAGAACTGCCCAAATCTGGTGAAAGATTTGGATATCCAAGTTCAAGAAGCTCATAGGTCACCAAATGAACTCAAAGAGATCCTCTCCAAGACATATTATAATAAAATTGTCAAAAATCAAAGTTAAAAAAGGAATCTTAAAAGCAGGAAGAGAAAAGAAGCTTATAACATACAAGGAACCTCCCCCATAAGGCAGTCAGAATCTCAGCAGAAACCTCACAGCCTCAGAGAGAATGAGATGATATATTCAAACTGCTAAAAGAAAAAAACCTGCCAACCAAGAATACTCTATTTGGCAAAGTTATCCTTCAGAAATGAAGAGGAAATAAAGAATTTTCCAGAAAAACAAAAGCTAAGGAAGTCTATCACTGCTAGACCTGTCTTATAAGAAATGCTGAAAGGAGTCCTTTAAACTGAAATGAAAGGATACTAATTAGTAACAAGAAAACACATCAATAGATGAGTGAATAAAGAAGTTTTGAGATATCTATAGATACAGGTATCTATATCTATATGAGAATATATGTATATTCTCATATATAGTGATATATGAGATATATACATATATATATACACACATATATACATGTATATGTATATACATATGTATATGTGTGTATGTATATGTAAGTATGTCTGTGTACATGTGTATATATGTATACATATATGTGTATATATACATATATATATCTCCTACAAATAAGAATAATGTATATTACATATATATATCTCATACAAATAAGAATAATATTTAGTCATGCAGGAGAAGGAAATCCTGCCACTTATGACAACAAGGATATACCCTGAGGGCATTATGCTAAGTGAAATAAGTCAGAGAAAAATAAATACTGTGTGATATCACTTATATGCAGAATATAAACTCATAACTCATAGAAACAGAGAGTAGAATGCTAAATGCCAGAGGGTGGGGGATACGGGGAGATGTTTATCAAAGGGTACAAACATCCAGTTTTAAGTTGTGGGGATCTAATATACAGCATGGTGGTTATAGTTAACAATTCTGTATTATATACTTGAAAGTTGCTAAGAGACTAGATCTTAAATGTTCTCACCACAAAAAAGTAATTATGTAAGGTGATAGAGCTGTTCACTAATACTACTGTAGTAATCATTTCACAATACCTAAGTACGAAATCAACACGTTATACTTGTTAAACTTACTCTGTCAACTTTATCTAAATAAAACTAATATATAAATACAAATATGTATAGTCCCTAGATGAAAACACAAGAACAGGTAAGGTGATTGTTTCAGTGATAGCAATGGGAAGAGACTTACTTTTTCTTGTGTCCCTTTTTGTACTGTTTGATATTTTTACCATTTAAAACATATACGTAGAATTGGCAGTGAGCAGAGCTTGAAGTGGCTGATGGGGCTTTGGAGATGGACAGCCAGATTCTTTATGATGACTACCTGGTGGTTTTCCTGCATGCCTGTGAGAATCCCCCAGCATGAATTCCTCCTCAGAAGATGGTACACCATACACACTACAGCGATGAGCTGAGACACAGTTTCTGCCCCCAGTCCTCACACTGACAAAGCCCCCTGGAGCTCAGCTGGGACTTAACATCCAAAGAGGAAGGGCCTCCCAGCTAGGTGACTTCTTTTCAAGATGATTCCTGACCTTGATGCACACTGAACAGGACTTCAGAAAAGAGACCAAACCCTAGCTGTGAATGATGTGGATTTCTAAGATATTGAGCTCAGCAAGGCTGTTGAGATCCTGAAGACAGCCAGCAAAATCAGCACATGTGTCTGCTTCTCTCTGTACAAGTGAAGGAGAGGACTATACACTGGAGAGTTGCAACCCACAGCCCTCCACTTGGAATCTTCTGGGGAAAAGCTGACAAGGCCCCAGGGAAGCCATTTGGGAAACTACTCTCAGCCCATCCCTGGCAGAGTGGAGTGGGGAGGATGGGGTGACAGTGAGACCCTGACCTGAGCCCACTAGCCAAATGCATCATCCGAACTACTGTACTTTTAGTGACCTGGTTTTCTAGGTGAGCTTCTTTCCCTGGATGGAGAAGGATGATGACATCTAGGTACAACCTAGCCTGTGGAGAACTCTGCTAGGAAAAGCAACTGACATTTACCAAATACCATGTTTTAGGCATTTACATATATGTCATATCATTTTCATTAGAGTATAGAAATCAGTAGAAAAAAGAATCTTGAGGCCTCCCATCCAATCTGCCTGGCCATCTCCTCCCATCTTTATATTACCAGTCTCATACACTTTGGAGATTCCAGTGAGACCCTGTTTCCCCCTCTTCTTCCTTCTCCTATTCTCTACCCCCGCCAAAAGTAAAATGCAACATTGAAGGGAAAAAAATATATGTATATTTAAGGGTAAAATAATATAATTCATCAAGAAAACCAATAAGAAATACCATGAAATTATTTCAATAAATGCCAAAAGATGTATTTGATAAAACCATCACTATTTAAAAAATTATGTTAGAATCTAAAATTAAAAACAGTGACAATATCAAATGCCAGTGAATATGCAGAGAAATTTCATCCTGGAAAATAATTTGGGAATTTCTTTAAAAAATAAACATTCACTTAACCAGCATGGTAACCATACATGGTTACCAGTATGACCCAGCAATCCTATTCCTGGACATTTATCTCAGAGAAATGAAGCATATATCTTTGTAAAAGCTTCTGCATGATTGGTCAGAGCAGGTTTTTGTAATAGACAAAAACTGGAAACAAAATGTTCTATAATAGGTGAATGGTTTAAAAAACTGTGGTACAGTGCTCACTTCGGCAGCACATATACTAAAATGGGAACAATACAGTGAAGATTAACATGGTCCCTGCACAAGGAGGCTTGCAAATTCATAGTCTTCTGTATTTAAAAAACAACACAAGGGGCGCCTGGGTGGCTAAGTTAAGCGTCTGACTTCGGCTCAGATCATGATCTCGCGGTCTGTGAGTTCGAGCCCCACGTCGGGCTCTGTGCTAACAGCTCAGAGCCTGGAGCCTGCTTCGGATTCTGTGTCTTCCTCTCTCTCTGACCCTCCCCCATTCATGCTCTGTCTCTCTCTGTCTCAAAAATAAATAAACATTTAAAATAAATAAGTAAATAAAAAATAAAAAACAACACAAAACAAAAGTTGGTACATCTGTACTATGGAATACTACCTGGTAATAAAAAGGAACAAACTATTGATACAACAACTTGAATGGACCTCCAGGCAATATGCTGAAAGAGCCAATTTGAAAAGGTTACATATTATTTGATACTACCACATTTTCAAAATGAAAAAATACAGAGAAGGGCACCTGCGTGGCTCAACCAGTTAAGCCTCCGACTTTGGCTCAGGTCATGATCTCACCAACCATGAGTTCAAGCCCCACATCAGGCTCTGTGCTGACAGCTCAGAGCCTGGAGCCCGCTTCAGGTTCTGTGCCTCCCTCTCTCTCTGCCCCTTACCCGCTTATGCTCTCTCTCTCTCTCTCTCTCTCAAAAATAAAATAAAAACATAAACAAACAAACAAAAATAGAAAGAGAGATGGAGAACTGATCAGTGGTTGCCAGGGGTTAGGGATGGTGCTGGAGAGGGGAAAGATGACCATAAAGGAATGGCATGGGGAAGGTCTTTGTAGTGAAGAAACAGTTCTGTATCTTGCTTGCAATGGTGGCTACACAAGTGGATCAAATGACTATAGAAGTAGACACACACATTGTACCAATGTCAGTTTTCTGCTTTTGCTATTGTCCTGTAGTTACATAAGATGTCACCATCGGGGAACTGGGTGAAAAGTAAACAGATACCTCTCTACTGTCTTTGCAAAATTCTGTGAATCTATAATTATCTGAAAATAAGACATTTTTAAAAAGTATTAGAAAACTACAAATAACCAAATGTTTCTTTTGAGAGTCTCTCTCTCTCAGGTATATAGAAACATTCTTCAACAATAAAACATTTCAAGACATTCTCATTAAAATAAGAAAAGGGGTGCCTGGATGGCTCAGTCTGTTAAGCTTGGACTCTTGATTTCCACTCAAATCATGATATCAGGTTCATGAGATTGAGCCCTGAGTCAGGGGTTTTAAGACCAGAGCCTGCTTGGGATTCTCTCTCTCTCCTCTCTCTGCCCTACACCCCCATTTGTGCACACACACATGCTCTCTGTCAAAATAAATAAATAAACATTAAAAAAATAATAAAATAAGAAAACTAAAAAAAAAAAAAAACCACAAGCATACCTATAGTGATGCTATTATTTAATGCTGTTTTAGAAGTTTTTGCAGGGGCACCTGGGTGGCTCAGTTGCTTAAGTGTCCAACTTTGGCTCAGGTCATGATCTCACGGTTCGTGAGTTTGAGCCTCATGTCGGGCCCCGTGCTGACAGCTCAGAGCCTGAAGCCTGCTTCGGATTTTGTATCTCCCTCTCTCTCTGCCCCGCCCCTGCTTACACTCTCTCTCTCTCTCAAATAAATGTTAAAGAAAGTTTTTTAATAAAAATAAGTTTTTGCCAATATAATAAGATCCAAAACAGAAGTGAAAGATTTAAGTATTGGGAAGGAAATAAAACTATCTTATTGGTAGACAATAATGGAATGATCTTTTAAATGTGGAAAACAACCTCAAACTCTTAGAATTAATATGGGAAGTCAGGACCAAGATAATATCACAAAATCAATACTTTGATAAGCAGTCACTGAACTCTTCTCCTTTATAGTAGTAGCAAATATATAAACAATTTAGGAATAAACCTAATGAAAAAACATATGCAAAACATGTATATGTAAAACCTATATGATCAAAACTGAAAAGCTTTACTGAAAAATAGTGTTATAACAATTTTATTTCAAATTTAAACATGTAAATGTAAAACAAATAAATAAATAAAAGCAACGCCTGCATTCTAAGGGTCTTGGTAAGATTTAGAAATTCTTGCAATTACTAGTAATATCACCCAATGAATTATAAGCCAAAATATTTATGTTATATATTCTAGTTCTGTACTCCTCAAAGCAGTACATTGGCCCCATGAATTATGGCTAGTCTGTATTGTCTGAATTGCTATGTGTTCTAAATATAAAAAGCACAGCAGATTTTAAAGATTTAGTATAAAATATGTAAAATATCTCATTCACAGTTGTGTTGATTACATGTTGAAATAATATTTTGGATGTATTGCGTCATGTAAAATATATTAAAATAGTAGTTACTACAAAATTTTACGTTACGTATATTTGCTCACCTTTGTGGCTCACATTATATTTCGGTTGGACAGCACTGTTAGAGCTTTTTCATTTCACACTTTCATGTACCTAAAGACCTTACTGCCCATTAAAATTACTTGTGAGCTTTAAAAACAAAAAAGGCTGGACTGTACCCTAAGAAATACAATTGGTGCTGGTAGTATTGGTATGATCTTGATTCTCCCTAGGTGATTCTAATGTACTCCCAAGGTTAATAACCACCACTATTGACTTCGGGCTATCAAGCTCTGAAGAATCCTTTTTCACATTTATCATTTCATACAATTAAGAAAGGTACTTGACAGGCTAAGAAGTAACATTTGAATCTGAGAGCACAGATGTGGTGCTGGTTCCATTCTGGATGGATACCTCCTGTGATTGATCAAAACAAGATGTGAATTTTTCCCAGCCTATGGTGTGATGGTGGCAGAATTTTCAGTTTATAAAAACAAAGTATAGTAATTGATTCTTTTTTTAAAGTTTTACATGATTCTTGGAGCACAGTTACTAATATTTGAGCTGGTTCTGAGTGGATGGAATTTATGATGGATTTAAAACACAGAGGTTTGTGTGCTGTCTTCTCTTTCTGATCACAGCATCTCTAGGAGGTGGGCGGGGCAAGCATTTTTATCCCCATTTTTAGAGGAAGACACTGAGGCCCACCCAAGGAGGGCAAGTAGGTTGCCTAAGATTGTGTGACTCGGTACATAACATAGCCTAGACTGGAAAACACCTTTTGACACCTGTCCAAGGCCCTCCATTTCCAATTGATTTATCCTTGGACAAATCACTACCACCTATGATAAAAGGGGCTTTTGTCCAGAGGCTCTTTCCCTTAATCAGCCCTAATAAAGGACTTTAGCTTATACCAGATAGCTCTGCTGATGTACGTGGCACTAAGCCAACATCTTAAATGCAAAATAGTTCATGCTCAAAGATGAATCAAAATGTGATTCAGTCAACCAAACAATGCCCCCAAATTTTTAGCTTCCAGGTAACTAATAATGCACTATATTCCTGTAAAAACTTTGCATTACTCTCAAGGAGACAGTGTGGCATGATGGAAGAGCATGGACTCTGGAGGTGTCAGACCTGCAGGTGACTCCAGGTGCTGGCCCTCACTACGCTGTGCATCCTGGGCATGCTACTTCTCTCATTTACTGAACATCTACTGGCAGTAGACAGTATAAACTCCTAGAGCTGCAATGGAGCACACACCATGGTCCCTTCCCTCAAGAATTCTCAGGATGTGGGAGAAGTGTGTCCTATAAATGCCAGAAGAACAGAGCTGCTCTGGAGCAGCTAGGGCAGCATCGCAGGAGCCTGAAGATTACAGTTTAGGAAAACAGTTTAGGTTAACAATTGGTAAATCTAGAAATATGGATACTCATTGTGTATCTTGCAACTTTTCTATAGATTGGAACATTTTCCAAATAAAAAGGTGGGGTAGAAAAGTTAAAAAAAACAAATATTAAATATTAAAATATTTAGCAATAAACTAATGAGAAATGTGAAAGTTTAATACAGAGAAATCCCTTATACATTACTAAGGTTTATAAAACCTGAATAAATGGGAGAGACATGCCTTGAGGAGGAAGCTATCAAATTGGGGGTGGGGGAGGATAGGAATAAGAGATCCTATGGACTGAATTATGTACCCCCAAAATTTGTATATTGAAACCCTAATCCCTAATGTGACTATTTAGAGATCAGCCCTTTAAAGAAGTAATTAATATTAAATGAGGTCATAGGGTAAGGCCCTAATCCATTAGAACTGGTGTCCTTGTATGAAGAGGAAGAAAGACCAGAGGGCTGAAAGAAAGAAAGAAAGAAAGAAAGAAAGAAAGAAAGAAAGGAAGGAAGGAAGGAAGAAAGAAAGAAAGAAAAGAAAGGAAGGAAGAAAGAGAAAAAGAAATTTTTGGCTCAGTCAATTAAGCATCCAGCTTCAGCTCAAGTCATGATCATGGTCAGTGAGTTCGGGTGAGTTCGGCCGTGCATCAGGCTCTGTGCTGACAGCTCAGGCTTTGCATCAGGCTCTGTGCTGACAGCTCAGAGCCTGAAGCCTGCTTCAGATTCTGTGTCTCCCTCTCTCTCTGTCCCTCCGCCGCTTGCACTTTGTCTCTCTCTCCCTCTCTCTCTTAAAAGTAAATAAGCATTAAAAAAAAAAAAAAGGAATTAGGGGCACCTGGGTGGCTCACTCTGTTAAAGTTCAGCATCTGACTGGCTCAGGTCATGATCTCACAATTCATGAGTTCAAGCCCCCGGTCAGGCTCTGTGTTGACAGCTCAGAGCTTGGAGCCTGCTTCAGATTCTGTGTCTCCCTCCCTCTCTGTCCCTACCCCACTTGTGCTCGCTCTCTCTCTCTCTCTCTCTCTCTCTCTCTCAAAAATAAACATAAAAAAAGAAAGAAAAAAAAAAGGAAACGCCCACAGCAGTTAAAATCAGGGATCCCCTTACCCTGATTATGGCGGTCTATGTGAAGCCTCAAATTCTGCATTTTAATAAGTGATATCCCCACCAGGTGATTCTGTTGAAGGTGGTCCCACACCACACTTTGAGAAATGCCACTCTAATTTCAGCCCAGAGGTTCAGAGAGATGCAGCAGGAAGCAGTTAATCCTCAAAGGAAATGCATATACAATTCTACAAAGATATGCACAAACAAACCAACAAACAAACCAACAAACAGACACTATTAGCCTCTGAGAAAGTTTTGACAGTCTGGTATGAGAGGGAGACTTATTTTTTAATTTTTGTTTTATTTTGTAATAAGACAGTACAGTAAAACCTTGGATTGCAAGTAAGGTGTTCTGAGAGTGTTCCACAAGAACAGCAAACATTTCTAATAAAATTCTAACTTGATGAACAAGCGATGTCTTGCAACACGAGTAGTATATGACGCTAAATGTCACATGATCACAACTGAGCCAGTGGTTCTTGAAATTTGCTTTGATATACAAGTGCTTGGATTACAAGCATGTTTCCAGAATGAACTACCAAGGTTTTACTGTACTATTTTTCAATTTAAAAACTAACTTGAAAAAAAGAGGTCATGAATTTAAAGAGCTTTTTAGTGGGGCACCTTTTTACTGGGTGGCTCAGTCAGTTGAGTGTCCAACTTCGGTTCAGGTCATGATCCGTGAGCTTGTGAGTTTGAGCCCTGTGTCAGGCTCTGTGCTGACAGCTCAGAGCCTGGAGCCTGCTTCAGGTTCTGTGTCTCCCCCCTTCCCACTTGCACTCTATCTCTCAAAAATGAATAAGCATTAAAAAAATACAATTAAAAAAGTAAAATAAAGAGCTTTTTGTTGGCATGTTTCCCAACAAATAGGTAATCAACAAGTAAAAATTCCTTTCTTTTTTGTCTTCCACTCATTTGCCATGGCTCAGTTAGTTGAGGGTCAGACTTCGGCTCAGGTCATGATCTTGCAGTTCAAGTCCCACATCGGGTTCACTGCTGTCAGTGCAGAGCCTGCTTTGGATCCTCTGTCCCTCTCTCTCTGCCCCTGCCCTGCTTGCATGCTCTCTTTCAAAAATAAGTAACACATTTAAAAAAAAAAAAAACTAAGAACTTACTAAGATCCCTTTAAAAAAAAAAAATTTGCCATCCCTTTCCTTCCCTCCCTGCCCCCACCCAACAGTATCTCCATTTGTGCATTTGATTAACAAATTTTACTTTCATGCATATTGTATTCTAAGCACAGTTCTAAGACACAGTCCCTCCCAGCCTGCACAGAGCTTTTCATCCCCAACCTCACCTCTGCCAATTTTGTCTTAATTCCTGTCTCTCCAGGCTTACACAGGCCATCCCCATACACAAACCTAAACTAGCTTTCCCGCTCCTTTCCCTCAGAACCTAAATTCTCCTCCATGGAGCCTCCAGCCCCCCAGTGATATTCTTAGAAGGGTGGGAAATTCATAGGAATCTGTGAGCCAGCTCCCTGCTGCCCTCTGCTGGGCCTTCTTGGGGCTCACGTCCCTCTTCTTTAGGGCCTGCTTCTCCCCAATTGGCATCTACTCCATCTTGGGTGGGTACGCCCCAGGGAATGTGTACCCAGAATATGCTGGCTTTTCCTGGACCTCTGGCTCAGAGCTGGGATGTGTGTGATCGAAAGTCTGAGCCAGAATGTTCCTAAAGGCCACTGTCTTAACAGAAGCAGTGCTGTATGGGAGGGCAGTAGTTCTACCCCGTCTGTATGTGTGTGTGTGGTAGAGGGGTGGGGGCTGCGGGTACTTAAGGTGAAATGTCTTTGCTAGAATTTTTTTATTCTTTCTTTTACTCTTTGTGTTTTATCTTGTGCCAAAGGCAATTTATACTCCGTCAGAAACATCAGAAAATAGAGACATGAAAAAGATTTAAACAATCTCACCTAGATACCGTTTCTGCTCACATCTAGAGCAGGAACAGAGGGGAAAGGGTACTGGGCCAGGAACCAGGACACTGGATTCTAGTCCTCACTGTCACCTCACTGTGTGACTCTGGGCAAGCCCCTTACTTCTTGGAGTCTCAACGTATCATACACACAAAAGAGTACCCCAGTAAAGCGCCCCATCTGGCGTTCCTCCTCTGAGATTCTAAGTCAGTGGTCCCAAGCAGTCAATTAGACTGTTAGACTATTCCAACTTTCAATCACAACAAATATTTAAAAGCAGTAAAAGTGGACTAAAACAGATTACAAATAAATAGGAGGGAAAGCTCTGAAAAAGTTCTGAAAATGAACAAAAATGCTTCAAAACTCTTAGTTGAAAATTGCCTTCTGAAGCATGAAAATAGCTTGATACTATAGGAAAAAAAAAACAGCAACTGGGGAATATTTCTTTTCAACCAAATCATTGTTTCAATCAAAATGTTGTATTCATGAGAACGCCTTCAGAAAAACTGCTTTCCGTCCAATCATATATCTGTGTGAGGCAGCCAGCAAGAGCTTCCATCCACCTCCCCTGTGAGCTTGGGAGAAGTTTGAGGTCTCCACCCCTGGTGAAATAAACATAAGGCCAACTGCAGGCATGCACGTCCCCAGCAAGCGTTTACTGATTCTCTTCTTGTCGGGCTCTGCACTGGGCACTGGGGATATACAGCCACCAGGACAGCCCTGCCATCCTTTCCCCATGGGGGCTCCCAGCCAGTCTGACAGGGCAGACAAACATGTCCATGTGTAATTCCAATCATGGTGAGACGAGGTGAGAAGTGGAAGTCGTGGAAAATGGCAAGAGGCAGGGAAACCATTGCCCTGTCCCTCAGCAGCCGTGAAGCTGTAGAAACTGGGCCTTCCCCTCCTCAGTAAAAAGTTCCAGTTATTTTTGCTGTGAAACAAATCATCCCAATACTCAATGCCTCAAAACCACCATTTTAGTTTGCTCAGGATTCTGTAGGTCAAGAAATCAGAGGGCATGGCAGGAATGGCTTGTCTTTTCTCCAAAATGTCCAGGACCTCAGCTGGGGAGGTCAGTGACTGGGGGTGACTCCAGGGCTGGGAGCAGGGGTCACGTGGAAGTATCTTCACCCACATGCCCCAAAGTAAGTACTGGCTATTGCCTGGGCCACAACTGCGGCAGTTTTCCAGAGCACCTATGTGTGGCCTCTGCGTGTGGCCTAGGCTCTCACCGTGGAGGCCTCAGGGTCCCAGCTGCCCTACATGGCAGCTCAGGACCCCAAGCATGAGTGTCCTGGTAACAAGGCCTTTTCTGCCTTCACTACAGAAGGCACTACAGTCCTGAAGTGTCACTTCTCAGAATTTATTAGTTATAAGTAAGCCACAGGCCTGCCAGATTGATGTGGAGGATGATTAGACACCACATCTAGATTGGAGAATGGTAAGGTTCCAAGAAGACAAGTGCGACAGGAGTTTTTGCTGTGGCCATCTTTGACACAATTTACCACATCCGGGGTGGATCCAGCACCCCATTTACTGCCCAGCATGGGAGGGCAGGCCTGAGTGGGGTCCGGTGAGAGGTGGGGCAGAGATAAGAAGGGAAAGGAGCTGGACTCCTTTTTGCCCCATTCCGTGGGCAATTCCATTTGACCATGGCTTTGGTTTCTACTCTCCAATGACTCCATATCCCCGACCCAGAGCTTTCTTCTGAGTTTCAGATCAGTTGTCTACTTGCCCGCCTACTTTTCCTTTCAGTGCCTCAGTGTGTTCTTGTGAACAATGGAGACATTGATACTCTCCACCTTATGCCTAACACATGTAAGTGCCCAGTAAGTGGTAGCTATTAGATGACATCTCTATGTGGATATCTTTTTTTTTTTTTTTTGATTATCAGGAATATAGTTGATAGAGTCTTTTTTTTTTTTTTGAGAGAGTATGCACATGAGCAGAGGAGGGGCAGAGAGAGATGGGGACAGAGGATCTACGTGGGCTTTGCACTGACAGCAGAGAGCCTGATGTGGGGCTTGAACCCATGAACTGTGAGATCATGACCTGAGCCGAAGTCAGACACTTAACAGAGTGAGCCACCCAGGCACCCCTCTAGGTGGATATCTTAAAAACAGTTCAAACCCAACATCTCCAAAACTGAACTTATAACGTGCTGCCTATGCCTCTGCCCCTTGCTTGGTGTCCCCTACCTGCAGGAATGGATCACCACCGTTCTCTCGCCCATGTCAAAGGTCTGGCAGTCTTCTTTCATACCTCGCTCTCTCACTCCCCATATCCCACCCAACCCAAGCCTTGACAAATTCACTTTCTAGATGTTTCTCTAAATTTTTCCACTCTTCTCCATCTCTGCCCTAACACCCACTCCAATCTATAATCATCTCTCCTTTGGACTCTGGCCTCCTTGCTGGTCTCGCAAATTCACTAGTCGCAGTTGCCCTTCTATCCACCCACATGCATTCTTCACACAGCAAGCTGACAGGATGGTTTCAGAATGTAAAGCTGTTCATGTCACTCTGCCTGATGAAAAACCTTTATCCCTGTTGTTCTAAAGAAAAGGCAGATCATGGGGCACCTGGGTGGCTCAGTCAGTTAAACATCCGGCTGGAACTCAGGTTATGATCTCACAGTTTGTGAGTTTGAGCCCCGTGTCAGGCTGTCTGCTGTCAGCATAGAGCCTGCTTCAGATCCTCAGTCTCCCTCTCTGTCTCTCTCTGCCCCTCCCCCACTTGCACTCTCTCTCTCTCTCTCTCTCAAAAAAAAAAAAAAAATTTAAGTAAATAGAAAAGACATCTTTTAAAAGGCGTACAAAGTCCTGCCTCCCTCCGTCCTCATTAACCCCATTCTCCACCCCCAACACACACACACACCATCACTCCTTTCTGCCACAAGGCCTTTATATTCCTCTGCCTGGAATGCCCTTACCCCCTCCTACTTTACTCCCCCTTCCTGCAGATAACAGCTCAAGAATCCACCTCCTCTAGGAAGCCTTCTCTGCCTGCCTGATGAGATCCACCCACCCAACCTTGGTAGGGTCTTATAGCACTAGGCAGTCTCCTTTGTAGTGTATGTTACAGTTGGCATCTACATTTGTATGGTGATTATTGGAGTATCACTCTCCTCCACAACCCTGCAGGCTCCACAAGGGTAGGGCTCATGTCTGGCTTTGCTCACTATTATATCCCAAAGTCTAAAACATCCCCTGACATGTAGTTAATAATTGTTGGTTGGATGGATGGATGGATGAGAGAAGGGAGGAGAGGTGCCAGGCCCATTGTAAGCATTTAGAGAATGTTTGCGGAATGAATAAATGGGCAGGTTGAGCAGAACCCAGGAGATGAATCACAATACACCTAATTTTCCACCCTTCAGGCAGGCACGAGGCCAGAAAGGAATCTGTTAGGATGCAGGAAAAAGTGATTCCGTTGGGACTGGAAACACTCATCTCCTTGCCCCAGGGCCTGTCTCCTGGAAGTATTGGAGACTTGAATACTTGTACCTGCTTCCAGAACTTAACATGCCTACCTGATCCATGTCCTTCTTTTCCACACAAGGACCAGCCAGACAGTGAGAGTTGGCCACCACTGGGAGGCTGTGCAGGGACAGAGAAAACAAGGCTCAGACACTGACAGACCAGGGGTCCATCCTGACGATGCTATTTACAGACTCTCCATCCCAGGCTCTTCCCCCTGGGGTAGTGGGACCTAAGTCTCATCACCTGAATGGCTAACTGCCACACCCCAAAATCCCAGTTCAACTTCTTCAGGGACTTCCTGCCATGAACTCCAGGTGCCTTGACACACCGAGCCACAATGCCTAGGTCTCCCCTTCCTTTTCCCCACCCACTCTTCACCTTGTTTTTAAAAGTCAGAGAACTGTCCTTCAACAGGGTTGAGAGTGTCACACCTCAGGCTGCTTTGAGAAACGAGGAAGAAATAAGCCCTCTGTTTCTAAAATCTAATGTCCAGTCTTTGTGGCCTCATATTGGTCATGTGACCTTGGGCAAGATACTTTACATCCAGTTGATAGGAAGAAACTGAGGCAAAGAGAAGTTTAATAATTTCTGCAGCACAGGGTTGCTATAACCAAAGAAAGGGGGGCCTGGGTGGCTTAGACAGTTAGGCATCTGACTCTTGATTTCAGCTCAGGTCATGATCTCACAGTCGCAGGATCAAACCCCACGTCAGGCTCTGCACTGACAGTGCACACTGCTTGGGATATTCTCTCTCTCTCTCTCTCTCTCTCTCTCTCTCTCTCTCTGCCATTCCCCTGCTCTCAAGTGCATGCACACACTCTTTCTCTCTCAAAATAAATAAACATTTAAAAAAAAAAAAAAAAGCTCCAGGGGCACTTGGGTGGCTCAGTCGGTTAAAGGTCTGACTTTGGCCCAGGTCATGATCTCATGGCTCGTGAGTTTGAGCCCCATGTTGGGCTCTGTGCTGACAGCTGAGAGCCTGGAGCCTGCTTCAGAATCTGTGTCTCCCTCTCTCTCTACCCCTCCCCTGCTTGTGGTCTGTCTCTCTTTCTCAAAAATAAACAAACATTTAAAAAAAAGCTCCAAAGAAATTATGGGACAAAAGGGTTTGTATTCCATAACTCCCTGATCCTGAATCAGAAGTGCTCAGGGATGATTCACATAAATAATGACACTTAGCGTAGGGCTTTACAATTTACAAAAGCTGCACCCTTTCAACTCTTTGTGAATTTGTTAATAAATAACCGTATTAGAATAGGCTCTCAAATAATCTGTCAGACCCTCTAGGAAATGTATGTGCCTCTCCAGTGATGGAGATAAATTAGCTGGAGAGATCTGAGGGCAATGGGGAGGGGCTCTAATAACACCCAAAGGGTACCTAATCAGTCTTTCTTGGAAGACCAGTCTTGACCCAATCTTTGAACCTAAAGCCATATTGGTGGGGTGTGAGAGCCAATGTGATGGCTCTTGCTGAGAGGATCTCAGATCAGTTGAAACTAGAAGAGGAAATGCCAGCAGAGCAGAACCTCCAGGATGACAAAAGACCACCCCTTACCTGAAGCACTAGACAGTCTCTCTGTCCCAAGCTCCCCCCCACCGAAAGGTATGGCATTCCAATCCCAGCACCATGGCATCCCCATATGGGCACCACAAAGGCAATCCAGGAGCCCCGACCTCCAGCCTGTTGGTCAATGCCTGAAGGAACACAGCCCCAAAGCAGCCTCCCCCATTTCAGAAACTCCAGCTGGGCTCACCGTTAGGCACACTGACTACCAAAACCAGAGAGGACAGTCCCTTGCAGAGATAGCATGCTTTCTGTTTGTCCAAGTTCCTCCTTTTCTACCTCCTTCCCCCTTACCACACTCCTGTGCAGTAGAGTTCCATGTGAGACCTAGTACACAAATGAGGGATTACTTACTATCAAAATCCTTTTGAGTGGTGACCTTCCATCCCTGGAGGAGTTCAAGCAGACACTGAAAAACCACTTGTGAAGAGCACTCCCACCCTAAACTCAAACAGCTGCCAGGTTCTGTGGACTCGACTACTCTGATCCGTCTCCCACCTGCTCCTGTTCTGGCAGGTCCTATGTGTTCCCACCCAGGCTCCGTTCCCCTTACGAACAGCAAATAGTTCTGTGTTTCCTACAGAATATTCTAGCAGCTTGGCCTGGACCTGGGCCCCCTGGGAGTTGACCTAACTCCTTTCCCAAACTTTACCACTGAGTTCACCAATCAAACTAAAATAGTCTCTAGAGCCTCAAGCTGCACACTCTCCCACCTACGTACTTTGCTCATGCTGTTCCCTCTGCCCAGAAGGCTCTTTGCTTGTGGTTTGCCCCCTCCCCACTTGCCCAACGTGATCCAGCTTAACTGCCATCTCCTCTGTGAAGTCCTCCCAAATTCTGTGGTTCGTCCCTAACACTTTCTCTACACCTCTCTTCTGAAGCTAATTTCTGTCTTTCGAGGTTTGTATAATTACTGGATAATGTGCCCCTCCCCACACTGCGAGTCTTTTAAAGGGCAGGATCAGGTGTGAGTCATCTTCTTAGCATCTGGCATGACACCGTGCCCACAGCAGGAACTCAGTGAATGTGTGTTGAATGAATTAGTGATGAATCCAGACCCTGAACTGCTGTTCACAGCTTGTATAGAAGTAGTATTTTTCCCAAAAGTGCTCAATAAATATCTGCCGAGTGAACAAACTGAGTTTATAATTATAGACCTCACAGAGACTTTTTTAAATGAGTTATGTTGGACATACAGAGAGACACAGAGACTATAAACAAAAATCCTTTGTACCCACCACCTAGCTTAGAAAAGAAAGCATTACAGACACAGGTGAAACTGCGTAGCCCCGCCCAACCCTGCTCACCTCCTCCCCGCTAGAGAGACACACTATCCTGATATGGGGGTTTATCAGTCCCAAACTACTACTACCAGCCACAGCAACACATAATAGTGTGAGCAGCAGTATGACTGCAGGTAAGGCTGGGATGTGGCAACAGCGCTTCCTTGGAGCTGAAAGGCGACTCTTATCCTTAGCTTGGGAGAATCTGAATTTTTACTTACAGGTAACATTAGAGAGAAACAATATAAAAGAGCAATGCCTAAGTCCACTTAGATTTCTGGAGATTTAAAAATATGATTGCTCTAATGGATATATTTTCATACTAGAAGTTAGCTAAAATGTTACTGTTAATAATTTTTAAGTTGATTTGTCTAGAAGAACATGGGTGTTTGACCCCTATATCAAGAGTTGTGTGCAATAATGACTAAGCCAGCCAGATACCCTGAACATGAGTCTTTATTATTTGCACTCCTCACTTTAAAAAAAAAAAAAAAAAGCCTTGAAAGAAAGATTGTGAGAGGCATCCAGGTATAGTGATAGGAACACCAGACATCCTAATGCTCTTGGTTTGAGTTACCTTTTCTGAACCATAATTTCCTCATTTTCAAAATGGGATATATATATTTTTTGAATTTATGCCAAGCCTCCTTCCAAGAATATCTGCAGTCAACTTTTTTCGAAGTTGTGAAAAATCAAAAAAATAATAAATATGAGAGCACATTTAAATTATATAAGAAGCTGCAGGTATATGGTAGTGTTAGAAGCATCAGCAACAACACAATATACGCCACCTAGTAATGAAAAAGAGTAACTGCATCTGGATACAATTCAAACAATTCAGATTCTTGCAAGGACTACTGGCCATTTGAGGAAGGCCTCCAATGTAAATGACAAACAAGCAAAAACAGAAAATGAGAGGCAGAAAAAGTTTAAGATTATCATTAATGAGGGGCACCTGGGTGGCTCAGTCTGTTAAGCATCCAACTTTGGGTCAGGTCATGATCTCATGGTTTGTGGGTTCAAGGCCCACATCAGGCTCTGTGCTGACAACTCGGAGCCTGGAGCCTGCTTCGGATTCTGTGTCTCCCTCTCTCTCTGCCCCTCCCCCACTCATGCCCTGTCTCTCAAAAATAAACATTCATAAATACTCAAAACCCATCACTTCTGGATTGTTTTATAGTTTTACTATCATTCATAATCTTGAAATCACTTATGTTTACTGTTTCTGTATAGGAGAAATCCTACACAATCCTGTATGATGGTCTACTACCAAGCATCTTTTCCCAACTCCATGTGACCTCGCACTGGGAGCTTGAAATCAGCCATAGTGGGAGTTTTTACACCACAGAAATAGGTAAACACTACAAATCAGTGTTGTCATCCCCCGCCAAAAGTTAAACATTTGCCAACATACCAACACACAACACATATGCATGTGAACAATGTACACGTGTGTATACCCACAAAATATATGTATATTTACACACATGCGTGTGTATTCATACAACATGCATATAACACTTACCAACATACCACTGACTCTGGGAAATTAAACATATGAAGGTATTAATGAACGCTAAGTAAAATTAGAAGATAAAGCAGAGACTTCCCAGAAAGTAGGAAAAGAGATGGACAATAGTTGGTAAAAGATGAAAAAATTAGAGGATCAGTCCAGAAAGTCTGAGCAAATAATGAGCTTCAGAAAGAGAACATAGAAAATAATGTGAAAGAAACATTAAAGGAATAATTCAAGAAAATCTTCAGGAACTGCAAGACAATTTTGAGACTGAAATAGGTTACCTTGCAGAACAAATGAAAAAAAATAAAATAAAACCCAGGTATTATCGCAAATCTCAGAACACTAAGCAATAAAGAGATGATCCTAAGAACATCAAGTCAAAAACAAAGAAACAGGTGACAAACAAAGGAGGGGCAATCAATCAGAATGATAACTGACTTCTCAACAGCAGTTTAGAAACAGTAAGTGCTAAAAATGTTTAGGAACAATGATTTCCAACCTAGACCCTATTCCCAAATTCTCTGCCAATCAACAGTGAGAGTTGAAAAAGACATTTTCCAAGATCTTAGAAACTTTTTTCAACTCTTATGTGCATTCATTTAACATTTATGTGCATTAATACTGAGAACCCACTATGTGCCAGACATTATTCTAAAAACCAGAGATAGAGAAGTGAACAAACAAGGTCCTTGTTCAAATGGCTCTTCTAATCTGAAAATATGAACATGTCAGGTAGTAATCAGCACTCTGAAGAATAGCAGGATTGAGGGGAAGGAGTGCTGAGTGAGAGGGGGCCCTCTTTTACACAGTGCCTGTGAAGTTACAGTTGAATAGAGACCTAAGGGAAGGAATGAAGCCATGTGGATAGCTGGGGTAAGAGCCTTCCCTGCAGAGGAATCAACAAGGCCAGTGGCTCTGGGAAGAGTGTCTGTGAAACCAGGCCACAGGGACTAGAAAGGGTGGTGAGAGACAAACACGGAGGTGGCTGGAGGAGGCCAAGTCATGGGGGCCCTTTGTACTGGGTGTTTTCCTCTTGTCCCTCCAGACCCACTCTCCACCTTCTCTGCTGCCTGGGAACCTGATGTTCATGGACCACATCAACAGGCTCCCTTGACCTCTGGCTTCCTGTGGGATTTGGCCAATGGAAGGTACCTGCAATAAATCAGAAGGCAGGAGTCTTTACTGAGGGCCACAGCTTTTGTCAGGTGACCCTCCTTAGTTCACCTGCACTCTTCAGACTGGGGGTGGAAACGCCTAATATCTCCCCACGGTTGCTAGCTCCAGGAACTAAGCACACAGTATGCCCCGTGCTACTGTGTTATGCTTCCCTAAACCCCACTCACATCTTTGTAAACTGTTCCTTTAGTAGATTCTCGCCTAATTCCTCAATGTGAGTGTGACATCTGTCTGTTTTCTGCCCGGATCCTAACACTCCTTTATAGGCTAAGATAAGGATTTTAGATTGAATTCTGAAGATGGGAAGCCACTGGAGGTTTTTGAGCCTATGGGACATCGTGTGACTTACATTTTAGATCACTCTACATGCTGGATGTTGAAAAGACCTCGGTGGAGCTCACAGGTAGAAACAGAACAGTTTAGGGGGCTTTTACACTAGTAAGGGTAGAAAGCGACTTTGGGCTAGGGTGGTTGTAGGAAAGGCCATAAGGGTTCAACTGTGGGCATATGTTGTAAAGGTAGAGCCAAGAGGATTTGGTGATCAAGTACCTGTAAGGTGTAAGAGAAAAAAAAAGTCAAGGTTGACTCAGGCTTTTTGGTCTGAGGATGAGTTGCCATTCACTGAGATGGAGATGTCTGGGGAGAGAGCAGGTCTGGGCTGCAAAAATCAGGAGATCTGTTTGGGATTAAACAAAAGTCTAGGTGTTTATTAGGGATCCAAGTGGGAATGTTGAATAGGCCAATGCATACCTAAGGCTGGAGTTCAGGGAAGGTCAGCCCTGGAGGTATGAATTTTAGTGTAACTTCTAAAGTAGCATTTAAAGTCATAGACCAGATGAAATTACCTAGGAGTTGATATAAACAGAAAAGAAATGAGTTCCAAGGAGTGAGCCTTTTCTTTGGGAGCTACCAGAGGATGGTTCACCAAAAGGAAGGAGAAAACCAAGAAAGAAGACATGTGAGTATAGGAATCTGACACTAGAGGCTGGAAGAATCCCCATATTGATGAAGAAAGGGGATCCCAGACCTGTGGGTCTTAAGAGTAACCTGTCTGGGGCGCCTGGGTGGCTCAGTTGTTTGGGCGTCCAACTTCATCTCGCAGTTCGTGGGTTCAAGCCTTGCATCGGGCTCTGTGCTGACAGCTCGGAGCCTCCTGCTTCGGATTTTGTGTCTCCCTTTCTGTCTGCCCTTCCCCCACTCATGCTCTGTCTCCATCTCTCAAAAATGAATAAACATTAAAAAAAAATTTTTTTTTAAAGAGTAACCTGTCTGAATTGGAGCTAGAGGTTACAGGCCCTGGGAGGTATATCACCAAGAAAAAGAAAGGAAGTAAACATGCTTGAACATACGAGGTAACTACTAACACATTTTAGGTAAACATATTTACATGAAATATTGAGCATAGAATTATACATACTATATATAAGCATCTATTATATAAAAGCCACAGAAATGTAAACCTAAAATACTGATTTAACCAAAAACTATAATTACGAGGATTCCAAGGGAAGAGGTATAAAATAAAATGCAAAAAATCCTAGTATAAAAATGTTAGAGGAACTCCACACTTGCGTGTATCCCAAAGAATGGAAAACAAGGGCTCAAAATAAGTATATGTACATGAATGTTTGTAGCAGCACTATTTGAAATAGCCAAAAGGTGGAAGCCCAAATATCTTTCGAGTGAACGCATAAATTATGCTTATATGCGTGGAACATTACTCAGCTATAAACGTACTGACATGCTACGTGAATGAACCCCCAAAACATGATGCTAAGTGAAAGCCAGACATAATAGATCACATGTTACATGAATTCCATTTATTTGAAATATTCAGAACAGAAAGCAGATTGGTGGTTGCCAAGGGCAGAGTGAGGTGGGGAAAATGAGGAATAACTGTATGTATGTTTCTATGTATGTATGTATATTATTTGAGAGAGCGTACACATGTGCAAGTTGGGGAGGGACAGAGAGAATTCCAAGCAGGCTCCCCTATGTCAGTGAAAAGCTCAACGTGGGGCTCAATCTCACCAACCATGAAGATCATGACCTGAGCCAAAATTAAGAGCAAACCATAGGCTTAACTGACTCAGCCACCCAGGTGCCCCAGAGTAACTGCTTTGAGTGTGGTTTCATTTTGGGGTGATAAAAATATTTTGGAACTAGACAGGGTAATGTTTGCACATTATAAATATACTAACCACCACTGAACTGTTCACTTTAAAATGATGAATTTTATGTTATGTGAATTTCACCTCAATTTTTTTTTAATTAATTTACTTTTTTTGAGAGAGAATGAGCAAGAGAGCAACAGGGGAGAGGCAGAGAGAGGGAGAGAGAATCCCAAGCAGAATCTGTGCCCAAAGCACAGAGCCCGATGTGGGGCTCAAACCCACAAACTGTGAGATCATGATCTGAGCCGAAATCAAGACACCTAACTGGCTGAGCCACCCAGGCATCCCTCACTTTTTTTTTTTTTTTTTTTTACAGGAATGTTGTTTAAAAATATGAAGGCATGGGGTGCCTGGGTGGCTCAGTCAGTTGAGCATCTGACTCTTGATTTCAACTCAGGTCATAATCTTGTGGATCTTACAGTTCATCAAGGGATCAAGCCCAGCATCCCTGTCTGCTTGGGATTTCCTCTCCTCTCTGCCCCTCCCCAGCTTGTGCTCTCAAAATAAACAAACAGTAAAAAAACAAAAAAAAAAAGAAGAAGAAAGCATTATATGTTAGAAAAAAAACAGCTGAGTTTAAAGTAGTTTCTCTAGACTTCAGACTATGAAAGGGAAGATTGTTTTTAGTTGTCTGGTAAAATACTTTTATTTTTTAAAAGCATGTTTTAATTTTTTTTAATTTATTTTTAATAGCAAGAGAGAGAGCACAAGTGGAGAAGGTGGCAGAGAGAGAAAAGGAGACACAGAATTCAAAGCAGGCTCCAGGCTCCAAGCTGTCAGCACAGAGCCTGACACGGGGGCTTAAACTCACGAACTAGCAGATCATGACCTGAGCCAAAGTTGAACGCTCAACCAACAAGCTACCGAGGCACCCCTGTAAAATACTTTTATAACCACACATATGCATAATTTTGATTAAAAAATAGTAGTAAGATGAGGGGCACCTGGCTGGCTGTCAGTGGAACATGTGACTCTTGATCTCAGGGTCTTCATGAGTTTCAGCCCCATGCTGGGCAGTTTACTTAAAAAAAAAACAAAAAAAAAACTTAAAAATCATCTTTCCTTTAAGTGATACATGTTCATTTTACCTTTTATCTTTAAAGTAAACTCTATGCCCAACATGGGGCTAGAACTCACGAGGACCCCAATATTAAGAGTTGCATGCTCTACCAAATAAGCCAGCCAGGCGTCCCAGAAAAAAGATGATTCTTTAAAAAATGTTTAGTTTTGAGGTAACAAGTGGGGAGGGGCAGACAGAGAGTGGGGCAAAGGATCTAAAGCAGGCTCTGTGCTGACAGCAGCAAGCTCCATGTGGGGCTCAAATTAAGGAACCATGAAATCATGACCTGAGCCAAAGTCAGACATTCAACCAACTGAACCACCCTGGTGTCCCAGAAAAGATGATTTTTAAATGAAGAGAACAGTTCTTGAAGGAAACCTTCAAACCCTAGCTGCTCACATATGGATAGATTTGGACAAATAACATGTACATGCTGATTCCAACTGTGTCAGAAAGTTTCGTTTAAAAAGGAAGAAATGTCTAAGTCTGAAAGATGGATGAAGACCATATTAAACAGAAGGGGAAGCAGAAAAAACAATTTATTAGACTGATCTGTTTTTTTTAAAAGAGATCATAAAGAAAAATCATTAGGGATTATAAAATTCTTAAACTTCTACAGCAAAAATACCACAAACAAGATGGAAAGACAGAAAACATTGGAGAAAATATTTGTAATACGTGTTATAGGTTAATACGTGTTATAGGTAGGATTAAGAATAACAATGTTCCAGGGGCGCCAGGGTGGCTCAATTGGTTGAGCATCCAACTTCCGTTCAGGTCATGGCCTCATTCATGGTTTGTGGGTTCAAGCCCTGTGTCAGGCTCTGTGCTGTTAGCTCAGAGCCTGGAGCCTGCTTCGGATTGTGTCTCCCTCTCTCTACCCCTCCCCACTGGTACTCAGTCTCTCTCAAAAATAAACATTAAAAAAAAAAAAAGAAAAAAAGACTAACAATGTTCCAAAAGAGACAGACTTTATAAGGCATGAATAGGCAGTTCACAAAAAGGAAAGATTAAATATTAATCAAATAAGTAAAATAGAGTAAAACAAAAAACAAAATATCCTTCTTAAACAAAAAACGAGTTTTGAGCCTGGGTGGCTCAGTTGGTCGAGTGTCCAAGTCTTGATTTCGGCTCAAGTCGTATCTGTTATGGGATTGAGTCCACACTGAGCTTGGAGCCTGCTTGGGATTCTTTCCCTCTGCCCCTCTCCCCTGCTCACCCTTTCTAAAATTAAAAAAAAAAAAAAAAAAAATTTTTTTTTGAAAGGTACCTGAAGAAATGACACTCATGGACTTTTTGATAATTTTATCAGTAGACTTTTGAAATGCAGTTTGGCAAAATATAAAACATACATGCCAAAGTTCCCATTCCTGGGATTTATCTCAAGATAACAAGGCAAATTATAGTACATAGCACCATGGAACACCAAAATCAAGACATAACCAGCAAAAATGATGAGATGATCTATGTAGTAAGATGCCCATGTACCAAAAGTCTTTGGAGTATCTTAACAGGTAGTTACCTGGAGGGATGTTCACCAAATCAATTGCTAAAGTTCTCTGAATGATTCAACTACTGCTACATATTAACTTCATATAATCCTCACAGTAATTTAGAGATTTATTTAGTTTTTTTAGAGAGCACACATGCGCAAGCTGGGAAGGGGCAGAGAATCCCAGGCAGGCTCCACATGGTCAGCGCAGGGCCTGATGTGGGGCTTGAACACACAAACCATGAGATCATGACCCAAGCCAAAGTGGGACAACCAACTGAGCCACCCAGGTACCCCAATATTCTTTAGATTTTACCCCCATAGCCTTCAAGTGGCAGAGTTGTTGCTGAAGACCAAGTTTGACCCCTCTGCTCACAATTTAAAAGAATTGCAGATGTTTTTACATTTTGTTTACTATATCAAAGAAACTCATTTTTTAAGGCATTAAAAACCTCCTACTTGCAGTTGTATTTGCAGTAATTCTGGGGGTGCCTTGGTGGCTCAGCTGGTTAAATGTCCAACTCTTGATTCGGCTCAGGTCATGATCTCGCTGTTTGTGGGATTGAGCCCGGTGTTGAACTCTGCACTGACAGCATGGAGCCTATTTTGGATCCTCTCTCCACCCCCTCCTGCTTGTGCTCTCAAAAAATAAAAACCTTAAAAACAGTTGTAGTTAATTGTTGGCTTGATGGTAAGAATCACAAATACACAAATACTTCTTACAATTAGAAAGAAACCAAGGGGCACCTGGGTGGCTCAGTTGTGTCTGACTTCGGCCTAGGTCACGATCCCACAGTTTGTGAGTTCAAGCCCCGCGATGGGCAGTGCTGACAGCTCAGAGCCCGGAGCCTGCTTAGGATTCTGTCTCCTTTCTCTGCCCCTCCCCTGCTCATGCTCTCTCAAAAATAAATAAATGTTAACAAAAAAAGGAACAAAATCTATACATGCTCTGAAACATCAAATGTCCCACCTACTATTAACTAGTTTTTGGTCCAGAACCATCATTACCCAACATCTGCATAGCTACCTAGGGATTCCAAGGGATCGTGCTGGGAGTTACCTTGTTTTACTTATTCATCACTCTTGGAAATGTCTGCCTTACTCGTTAGATTGATTCTTGGTTTATGATGGTTAGTCACTTGTAAGACATGAACACAAAAGATGAAAAACTTAAATCTTTAACACCAGGTAAGAATTGGGTAAAATACTGCAACAGACGGTTTCCAATTATTAGAAGGGGGACTGAATCAGCTTGCATACCCAGCATAGAGCACACAATACCGGGTAGGTGAATAGATCAAGTGCTCTGAAGAACAAGGCAAGTCACTTGGTGTCTGTAACCCCAGAGCACAGTACTCAAAAGGCGATCAATGCTAGCTGATACTAGTCTCTTGAAAAAGGGACTTCACCTAATAGTGTGATTTCAAACACAACTTTGATTATTGCTTAGGGTAAACCTTAAGAAAATAGCTTATTCAGTGTATCTATTTAAGTGATACACACTTAGAAAACAGGCAGTACATAAAAATCACCTACTTTAACGTTTTCTGAATTCTGAAGGAGCATGGCTCCATATACCAACCCGACGTACAGCTTATCATTTACCTGTCTTACAATCTTCAACAACTCACTCATGGTTCCAGACTTGCCTCTTTTAAACAGGGATACCCACATACCTCATTAGGTTAAGAATTAAATACTCTGAAAACACCCAGCTGAGTGTTTATTTAACCCTCCAAAAGTTGCAAGGCATAGTGACCTGGGTTCATCTCACCAACAGTTCTTCTGGCTCCCTGATTCAGATGAACTGTGCTTACTGTTACCTGAATCCCTTCTTCACCTTTAAGCCTTACCAACAAGACTGGGATCAAATTATCAGGTCTTCCTTAGGACCCTTCATACTAAAGATGTTCCTCCTGCAGAGAAACTTTCTTGTGCATTTCTTAGTAGACTGCCACATACACTACTGGGATAACATTCCTCACAGGTCTACCTCAGTCTTAACATCAAATGTACCAAAAATACTTAGAAACATTTTTGCCATGACATCAAAACAAGTCACTGCTTTCCTAGTTTCTTCCAGTTCTGCCACTCCCTCCCCCACTTAACCACCCACCAAGTTGTAAACTGCTCAGCTAGTTGAGCAGTGAAGGGATGAATAGATGGGTGCTATCTCATTGCTCCCCGCAAAATCACACTTCTCATTGTGCTACAACACTTCCACATCAAAAAACCAATACATATGAATCGACGATATATATACTTCTAGGGAAAGAAAATACAAACTATGCTTCTTGTTAGACAATGATTTTATTGCTTGAGCACATGGTCAAATTTATGCAACCAGGGCAGAGGCTGTGGATGACTCGCTGAAAAGGAAAAAAGGAGAGGGAAGAAGAGTTGGATTATTATAGGTCCCCCATATTTATTCACAGACTCTAACACCTAGCAGAGCTATTTTCAAACAGCTAAAATAAACCACAAATACATAAAATGCACCAAAATGCCAAGGTTCCTAAATTAGTTTATTGTGTTTAAGCATGAGGAACAAAGATGCTCACTCATCTAAGGGAGAACCGGCCAATATAAGGAAAAACGCTTCTAGTGAAACCTGTGAATGTTTGGAAATTAATCATCATAATGAGCTATCTATGCAAAAATGAAGACAACATAAAAACAAGGAGCAGAGCTATGAGCTGAAACTTTACCCACTATCTAGAAGTGATTCAAAGGGCTTATTCATGTTTTAAATCAGGGGTCTGCAAGCTATGGCCCTTTGCTAGCCTTTGTAAATAAAGTTTCAGTGGAACACGGCCATACCCATTTGTTTACATATTGTCTATGCTGTATTCCTCCTAAAATGGCAGAATTGAAATAGTAGTTGACCACATAGCCATGGCCTAAAACATTCACTAACAGGCCTTTTACTATAGTTGCTACTGTGTTTACTATATGGCTAATGTCCGTTCTTATTAACAAAAAAGTTTAATACTTACTATTTCCAATTTGGGGGGAGGACTCGTTTGGTCTTATAATATCGAGCCAACCGGTGAATACGGCTCTCGATAAGAATCAGTCGGAATTTAGCATCCTTATCCTAAAGGACAAATTATAAAGATTTATTCTTATCCTAAAAATAAAAATCGACATAATTTAAGAAAACTCCCTCAAAACAATAATCAAATATTATTTTAACAAAAGAATGTATAGATACCATGCACTTTTAAGTTACCCAATGCCCTGTAATAGAATCCTAGGCTAAGGTTCATGTGGCTAGATTAAATCCTTAAGGGAATTTAAGGCTCCCCCAAATTTTAACATGAATGATTCGCAAAACTGTGCAAATAAAACAAAACTCTGCAAATAAATAACTCAACATTTTCAATCAAGTGATATACTGCATCTAGAGGAGCCAAAGCCACCCACCTCCTGCCAGTCTTTTCTGGTAGAATTTTTATTTCAAAGCAACTGTGGTGTCAGTTTGTGTTTCAAGCCTCTTTAGGAAATTCAAATCAGATGCACTACAGTTTATTGAAGCTCATACAAACAGTTTCATTCTCTTACTTTTCTGTTCCTCTCAAGATGCTTTCGAACAGCAACAGCTTTCTTAATCAAATGGTAGAGGTCCTCAGGAAGATCAGGCGCAAGTCCTTTGGACTTAAGAATTCTCAAAATTTTATTGCCTGTCACAAAACGTACTTGTGCAACACCATGGGAGTCTCTCAGGATCACACCTGAAAAAAACAGTAATCTAAATCCCCCCCGCCAAACACAGAACTGGAGCATGTGATGTCAAGGCTCTGAGATCAAGTCATTATCCACGTTTTCCTCTGTGAAACAGGGTTCCTTTTGTATCACAGAAAAACAACATGAGAATGCATGTAAAGCTCACTCAGACATCCAAGGTTGGTTTACCCAGCACTAAGGAAAACCCTTCTGGAGGAAACTGCCAATGCTGGTGCTTATCAACAGAGTGAACTTGATGGATTATAGGCCACCAAAGAAATCAGTGAGATTCCCACGTATATTTGCTTAATAAATGAACTTGGATCAGACATTCTTCTGAGAACTTTACATACATTATTAAATCTCAAAATAGCACCATCTGAGTATTTTACAGTTTATTATGTATTTACTACTTTGTGTGATACCTCTGGCTAGACTAATTATATAGTTGCACGGTGCCTCAGTTTCCTCAACTGTAAGATGGAGAAAACTTCACAATCATTTCAAAGTACGGCAATCAGAATTACATTAAGTCATTATATATAAAATGTATGGAACCATTCAGCCAGGAATAACTAACTACCTAGCGCATACTAAATACTCATTAAATTTTGGCGAGCATTTCAACAATTTTCCCGTCTTCCAAATTAAGAACGTGAGAGTTCAACAAATAAACACTTGCGACACGTTTACCCCCAGCGACTTTTTCAGCAAGTTACACGAAGGCAGGCGGAAGCAGCTACATTATATATATATATATATATATATATATATATATACACACACACACACACACACACACACACACACACATACACCCACCGATTTGTGAGGGAGTCAGGCCCTTTTTGGCCAGTTTGTAGATCTGCTCCTTCACGTCGTCGGACGTCAACTTCAGCCACTGTTTAGGGAAAAGAAACTTGCCTTAGAAGGAGAAACCAGGGACGGTACCGAAGCACAGAGGTCTTTGCCACCCTCCAAGAGGAGCTCCTCATGCACACATGGCCCCCACGCCTCGGTACCGCTTCTCCCGAGCGACGGATATAGCCCCCCTCCCCGACTTCTCCCGTGTCTCCGCAAGCTACTTACGGTGGGCACGCTGCGGCGGTAAGGCAGAGCCGACTGGGACAGGCCCTTCCTGGGGAAAGAAAGTCTCGGAATGAGGCGGTGGTGGTGGTCAGTGCCACAATAGCCTACAACATCAACCCCTCAATTCGCTGCCCACACGCCCCCCTTTTCCCCTCACCCCGCGGCCCGAGCTTTGCAACCCGCTCAGAAACCCGAGCTCACCCGGGAGCGTGCATGCGACCCATGATGGCGGCGGTCAGGCAGCAAAAAAGAGAGCGAGGGTAGGAAAGCCGCAGGAAGCTACCCAGCACACAGGAAGTGACCTCACATACGTCCACCTTTTTCGCGTGCAGGAGGCGGAGCTACGCTGCGTGACTCCCGGCGTCCCCTGGCTGCATGTCCCGAGATGCATTTCAGAGTTGTGCCCCACGATTCCTCGAGGTGCAGGACTACATATCCCGGCATGCATCGGTCTTTAAAGAGGCTTCTGGGCAGAGCGGGAAATTAAGTGCGCCGTTAGACTTTCTGGAAGAGCTGTCAGCGCTAAAAATGTACAGGTTCGAATCCCCGACTGGGAGTGAGCGTGGAGCAGCTACAGTTTCAGGGATTGGTGGATTTGGTCCCTGCCCCAGAAAGGCCACCGAATTTGGGCGCCTGAGGTTCAACTATGCAGTTGTTCATCCATTCACCAGCGCCAGCTCTTGTCTTGGTACTAGCTACGTCCCAGTCTTTCTCTGCCCTTAATGAATTCACAATTACAATACCCTGGTAGTAAGTGCTACACTGGAAGTCATGGTAGTTACCACGCAGCCACCGCTATCACTTTTTAAAGTTTATTTATTTTGAGAGAGAGTGTGTGGGGGAAGGGCAGAGAGAGAATCCCAAGCAGGCTCCATGTTCAGCACGGAGCTCACCTTGGGGCTCCATCTCACGAATGTGAGATCATGACCTGAGCGTAATACAAGTTGGACACGTAACCAACTGGCTGAGCCAGGTGCGAGCCAGGTGCCCAGAAACCTGATTATTTTTTCAAGACAAAAAAAAAGTATTAGATCTAAAAAGTTACTGTTAACACATTTATTAAAAATAGAGGTTCAGTGACCAAAGGGTCTTTAAGGGTTGAACTTTTAAACCTTTTTTGAGGTAAAATTCACATACTATAAAATTTGCTATTTTAACCATTTTGAAGTGTACAATTCAGTGCCTTTTGGTATTTTCACAGTATTATGCAACCAACCATCATCAATTCCAGGAATTTTCATCACCCCAAAAAGAAGCCTTGTACTCTTTAAGGAATTACCTGCTAGGCTCCACTCCCCCACAGGCCGTGGCAACCACTAATCTGCTTTGTCTCTATGGATTTGCCTATTCTGGACATTTCATATAAATGGAATCATACAATATGTGGCCTTTTGTGACTGGCTTCTTCATTATCATAAGGTTTTCAAGGTTTGTCCATGTCGTAGCATCTTCGTTACTTTTTGTGGTTAAATAACATTCCATATGGATATACCACATTTTATTTCTATTTGGCCATTATGAGTAATGCTATGAACATTTGTGTACAAGTATTTGACTACCTCTTTTCAATTCTTGGAAATATATATACATACATATATATATGTATGTGTGTATATATATGTATATATATACACACACACACACATACATACATATATATATGTGGTAATTTTAACTTTTTTTGGCAGCTGCCAAACGTTTTCGACATCAGCGGCACCACATTACGTTCCCACTAGCAATGTATGAGTGCTCAAAGTTCTCCACAGACTTTTTTAAAATTTATTTTTAATGTTTATTTTTGAGAGATCACGAGTGGGGGATGGGTAGAGAGGGAGACGCAGAACCTGAAGAAGGCTCCAGGCTCTGAGCTGTCAGCACAGAGTCCAATGCGGGGCTCCAGGTAACAAACCGTGAGATCATGACCTGAGCAGAAGTTGGACACTTAACCCACCGAGCTACCCAGGCACCCCTCTGCATAGACTTAAAAATGCCTTTATTTAGTAGGTTCCATGCCCAATGTGGGACTTGAACTCATGACCTTGAGATCAAGAGTTGGATGCTCTACCAACTGAGCCAGCCAGGAGCACCCTACCACTTTTGAATTCTAGGTATCCCAGTGGGTATGAATTGGTATCTCATAGTAGTTTTTAAATATGTAGAGCCTGCTTGGGATTCTTTGCCTCTCTCTTTGCCCCTCCCCGGCTCCTAATTAAAAAAACAAACAAAAAAACCCAAAAAAACCTCTGGTCCAATCCAAGGTTACAAAGATGTACACCCATGTTTTCTTCTAAGAGTTTTATAACTTTGTTTAGATCTTTGATCTATTTTGAATTGTTGCATATGCTGTACCGTTCTTTTGCATGTGGCTGATTGTCCCATCACCATTTGCTAAAAAACCTCTTTCCCATTTTAATGGTGGCAGTCTTGTGTCTTTCCTGGATCATGATTAAAACAAAAATAACCAAATAATTGTTCTAGAAATGAAAAATCTAACAACCAAAACTAAAAACTTGATGGAGTGGGCACCTGGGTGGCTCAGTGGGTTGAACATCTGACTTCAGCTCAGGTCATGATCTCATGGTTCATGAGTTTGAGCTCCGTGATGGGCTCTGTGCTGACAGCTGAGCCTGGAGCCTGCTTGGGATTCTGTGTCTCCCTCTCTCTGCCCCTCCGCCACTCACACTCTGTCTCTCTCTCTCTAAAATAAACATTAAAAAAACTTAAAAAAAAAAAAAACAAAAACCCAAAACTCAATGGAGGACTTAAAACAGTTGGAGAGAAGTAGTAAATTTGGAAAGGAAGTCACAATAAATTATTCAGAATTGAAGAAAGATTTAAAAATCCTAAAAAAAAAAAAAAGAAAGAAAGAAAGAAAAAAGCCCCATCCTAGTTAATACAGATAAAACAAGATTAGCCTAAGGTAGGTAACTGAAGGTGTATGATGGATTCATTCATGGAGTTCATTACCCTGTTATCTAATTTTGTATGTCTAAGTTTTGTGTGATAAAATTTTTCAAAAAAGTAAGGGTGAGGGGCGCCTGGGTGGCTCAGTCTGTTGAGCGTCTGGCTTCCGCTCGGGTCATGACCTCATGGTTCGTGAGTTCGAGCCCCGTGTCGTGCTCTGTGCTGACAGCTCAGAGCCTGGGGCTTGCTTCAGATTCTGTGTCCCCCTCTCTCTCTGCCCCACCCCTGCTCGTGCTCTGTCTCTATCTTTCAAAAATGAATAAACATTAAAAAAAATTATTAAAAAAAAGGATGAAATTAAGGGTTTTTCCCCCCCTGACTGAAACTGGGTTTATCACCCCAGGAAATTGGCTTTGTGTAAGTTATTAGCTTTTTGTGGTCTCTGGGCCCCTTTACATGTTCTCTGTAGGGTCAGAGAACCATAACCTCACACTGGATTATTTCAAGATGGAGGTAAAATATTAGAGAAATCTACATTTCTCTGTTTTGTAGATAGGTATATAACATGCTGTTACTATACTAGTCTAGTAAACCACCAAAGGCCATGGACCATACTCTCTAAGTCTGTAAATATTGCATATTTTGTCATTCCAATTATATGAAATAATGATGGGGCAAAGTGGCAGTCCAGATCTTCAAAGAACCATATTTAGAAGTCAGATTTTTAGGGGAACTGACGGATCAGTTTTGAAATTCAGGATATTTGAACTTAATAAACTCCTGGGTGAGAAACAAAGTACACACCAGTGAGCTCATATCAAAGTTTATTTATTTTTTAAGTAAACTCTATGCCCAACATGGAGCTTGAACTCACAACCCCAAGATCAAGAGTTGCATGCTCTACCAACTGAGCCAGGCAGGCTCCCCGAGTTCATATAAAGTTTGGAACCAAAAATGTTAATATGTTGATGAGTAAAGAAATGACAGCAGAGTTCCTTTATTCCAGAAATATTTTAATACAATCATAGTACAGGTTATGAAGTCACATTCAATCCACTGAATATATTCAAGGTATTAATAAAAATATTATACATCTTTACTCACTACCCTAATATAATTAAAGTATTTGGTTCTTATAGATGAGATTACTTGCCATATTCATTCATATTTGCACTGCTAATCGAACAGCATGTAAGTAAATCCATGGATTATGGTAAGTGGGGGCTTTAGTCCTTTTTGATATGAAGTCTAAGTATCAAAATTGAGTATTTTCTAAGTGCCACAATACTTGAATCCAAGAACAGTCAACCAACTTAAGGCAAGATATTGAAACTTTTATACAACTTCAATTTGCAAAAAGAATACTTTATCAAATATCATACATGCCTTAACAGTTAGCTACCTATAGGTTTTTATAAAGGCAGTAATAAAAATGTCAGTGCAAGTTCTACATTGGGTTCCTCAGTAGAGAAAATAATAGGTTCTTGGAGTAAACCATTATTTCCAAATCCCAAAACACTGCAAAAGGAAATAATTTTTCTGGTGCAGGACTTACATGTAGCATAATTATTTTTACTCAGTAAAGATAGATATAAAACATTGTGATTATACATAAAAATTAGTGTCTTGGTGAGTCTGCTTAAACTTTTGCCTCAGATTTACTTCAATGCAAGCTTTATAAAATGTTTTTTTAAAAAACAACTGATTTAAAAATCTACTGATAATAGTGCAAAGAGGCATCTCTGTCCTTTTTTGTAAGGGCTGAAGATTAGCATTTTTACAAAGAAATAACTTACATTAAAATATATGTAAAATATGTGTGCATTTTTTTTTTTTAATGAGCAAAGAAGGCACAAAATGAGTTAAATTAAGAAAAAACATTACCATTTGTTCTGAACTCTGGTTAACTGAACAGTATCAATCATAATATACATTTTTAGGTAAATCCACATTTGTTGTAATGGAAAAATGACATCGCATTTTTTAGCTCTATTATTTGTGCTGAAAGACACTGCTGTAACAAATTGCAAATAGGCAGTATACATGGAGTCCAATTAACAACGGCCTTCCACCAACACAGTACTTTTTTTCTTTTCCTTTCTTTTTTTTACAGTGGCTAAGTGATAACTCATGGAATGAAATTAGGTCTCAAAGCTAAAGGGAAAATATCTAGCACTTCTTTATATCTGCAAAAGTACTTGTACACTACAAAGAAATGTTAACTGGATGTGGAAAAAGCAAAAAAAAAAAAACCAAAAAAAAAACGGTGCGCTTTGATCTGCATTTTAATTAAGTTATTAAATAGACAACACATTTTAACATTACAAAAAAAAAGACATTCATATATTATACTAACAGGGTTTCCTACAAATGGACCATTAGTGTTAGGCACCAAAAATTTCAAGTGTTTTTTTTTTTTTTTAATCTGTCCCATTGATAGATACATCCTCAGCCATTCTATTTCTGCTCTGTAGGTTTCACCATTTACATTAAACATTTGCACAGTTCATAAAAATTATGTTACGGGCAACTGAAGTGGAGACTGTCCTTTCTCTGCTGGTATTCTTCATTACATGTTTTGTCAGTTACCTCACAGCAACTAGATTACTACAATCTCTATTACCATTCAACAACTGTCAGAAAGTCCATGCTAGCCATGAGAATATATAAACATATTTATTCAAACTAAACACAAAATTATGTGTGCAGGTGAATAAAAATGAATCTTATCCTTAATGGTTACTGTAGAATAATTTCAATCATGTCCCTTATGATTCTGAATCCCATTATATTAAGTAATTCATGTGAATGTATAATGTTTACAAAAATAAGACAGCTTACAAGACAAATTTTGCTATAAAAAATATACATTAAAATTCAGTCTGGACCCTAGAATTCTTGTCCTGGGCCTCTTGTGAGGAGTCTGCCCTATTCATGGGGTTCTTCTACCAAACAGGAATGGGAACATGAGTGAACAATTTTCACTTGCTTAATGAAGAAGAGGAGTATAGATATATGGAGATGGATTACCAAAGTTCAATTCACACTCCTGGGAATAAATGTAGGATTATAATGGAATGATGGAATTTATTATACAGTTACATTGGTGAATCTCATTCAGTTATAGAGCAACAAAAACATAAATCAGATGTTTAAGTCACATGAGAAGTAGAAAAAATTATCTTTCTGTGGGAAAAACATTAGTAAATGTACATAATTCTTATCTTTAGTAAGTTGAAAGTGAGTGAAAACGACTTACTAATTATTTATCAAGTCAGGAAAAAATCAGAATGAAGTGCCAGGGAAGCATATGAAGTTAAGGCACCATTATTACAACTTCAGTGATTGGCACTTATTCTGAAAAAGGCTTTAAAGACATGGGTGATAAAAAGCAGTATTATTTTCCCCTACTTCTATAAACTACGTAGTAGTTCTGAACATAACTATCTACTTGTGCTTTGCTTTTCGGCCCTGTGAATAGCAGCTGCATTTTCTGGTAACATCCTGCACCTTTCCTTTCCTTTGGTGTTTACGAACACACACAATGGTAAAGGCTATAAAAGGTGCAAAACAGGAAAACAAACATGCTGTCTGTGTCTGTGTAAGAAACAATGCAAAATAGATGGCTGAACTGACATAGCACTATCAGACCAAACTAAAGCTATTACTCTGAATTGCTCAAGAAAGGATTAGATCCTTCACCAACTCAAAGTCTTTGTCAGGACTTATATATTAAGTTTAGAGTTTATAGCATTCTATATAATGACTTTAAAACAGCAATGGCTTCAACAAGTTCTTAAAGTTAATTATGTGACTGTTGGTCCAACAGATGTATCGAAATGCAGTTAAGTACATTTACTTTATAATTTCTGTCCAAGTATAAAAATACTATATAAAGTTCATAAGTGTGTATGTGTTTACGTGTTTATAACTATTCTTGCTTCCAAAACTCAGAAATTCATTAGCTTACAAATAGGTTGCCGCAGTCAGCTGATACCACTTAACGGTCTCTTTGCTCAAGTTGAAATCTTTTAAAGGCAGGGTTATTCCACCCAAGAAAAAATTCTCCCGCAGAGATTCTGCACTGAGAACACTGAGTTGAAGTTCTCTCTGTCTTAGGGTTTCCTTGCTATATCCACTGTACACAAGCTATAGCAAAGGCAAAAAGAAACAGTAAGTTACAGATTATTTTAAGTAAAAGCAGAAGTGAGATTAGTAAAGAGACTACAATTGCTGGCATTGACTATGACACATCTGGTGGAATGTGTCTCATACTTTAGATGCACATTTTGTATTCAGGAGTCTTGGATTATCATTATCATTGCTCTGAATGTCTGACATAGAAATGCACAAAGTAGAAAATTATTATTGGCTAAAAACTAACAACATGGATTTTCTGAGATGGAGGTATGGTGAAGGGAAAATCAGTTACAGTGCAGATGCCTGATATCTGAGCCGGAGAATGGAAGGAAGCAAGATGGGATAACATAATTATTTTACAAAAAAAAATAAGGGTTAGAATTTCTTCTTGTTGTCTTTTCTGTTGGATTTTATATGCCATGAAATGATAATTTCTGATTATCCATACTTCACTGCAAATTCACCAAGTACACATGCAGTTTATAGCAAATCTGGAATGCTGAAAAGCTCTTTGAAACATCACATCAAACAGATTTTTCCCCCCAACAAAGCCTCATCATAACTTCTAAGAAATATCACTTTAATGTAGTCCTTCTCACTGCCTAATAATAACTAAAAACTGGCCACATTTTATTTCTGGAAAGTACAACACTACCAACTAGAAAAAACCAATACTACTTTTTGAGAATAACATCACCTGGTCTTCATCAAATATTGTATATGCTTTTAAAGGGCTACATTTTAACAAACTTATAACCTCGATGAAAATCCAGATTTATTTTCTTCCAAATCTCTATCCAGACATTTTTGTTAATGCACACAAATAATGTGGTGTTTATCCTGAAAATGTAGTTAACTAAGGGTTAGCAGGCTTTAATAGCTAAGTAAGTTTCTAAGTTCTGAGTCACTCAGCAAAGTCACAGTTCTGTTCCACACTGTTCAGTTGATGCTTTGCTTATTGCTTTTAGTTTAGAGCACTCTTTATATGAAGAGGGTTGCTGGCAAACTAAAACCAATTAGGAAGAGGAGGATTTTTAAATTACATCCTATCAAATAAAAGTAAAAGTACTGAAGATGTTTTAAAAGGATAAACAGGGGGGCGCCTGGGTGGCGCAGTCGGTTGGGCGTCCGACTTCAGCCAGGTCACGATCTCGCGGTCCGTGAGTTCGAGCCCCGCGTCAGGCTCTGGGCTGATGGCTCGGAGCCTGGAGCCTGTTTCCGATTCTGTGTCTCCCTCTCTCTCTGCCCCTCCCCCGTTCATGCTCTGTCTCTCTCTGTCCCAAAAATAAATAAAAAACGTTGAAAAAAAAAAAAATTTTAAAAGGATAAACAGGAAGGGCATTTGAACTTCAGTTATCAGAAGAGCTGTCACGCAGAAGGAGGAAAAGAGTAGTTCTGTGTGGTTCCAAGAGGTACAACTGAAACCCACTAAGTGCAAATTGCAGGGAGTGAAGATTTCAGCCCAGTATAAAAAATAATCTAAGGGGTGCCTGGGTGGCTCAGTCGGTTGGGCATCCGACTTCAGCTCAGGTCATGATCTCACAGTCCGTGAGTTCGAGCCCCGCGTTGGGTTCTGTGCTGACAGCTCAGAGCCTGGAGCCTGCTTCATATTCTGTGTCTTCACCTCTCTCTGCCCCTCCCCTGCTCATGCTCTGTCTCTCTCTGTCTCAAAAATAAATAAAAACATTGAAAATAATAATAATAATAATCTAAGAGTTGGAACTGCCCAAATCAAAGTGGATGGCCTGGAAGCATTTCAGCACAGACTGAACATCCACTTTTTGGAAATGTTGCAGAGGGGCTACAAACATAGAAGGGTGGTTGAATAATAACTCCTAAGATCTTTTAAAACCTAAGGGTCAATGATGGCAGGTTCAATTCTGCAACATTTTGTTAAGTACCACTAGATTGCTATTGAGTAGTTTTACTAGAACAATAAATAGTTCTGCAACTGATACCTAAAAAATTTTAAGTGTTTAAACTTTAAAATCTCAAAAGAACAAATCTAGGACATTTTTAGAAATGATTTTAACCTACCATCTCATTGAATGTTGGATTCCTAGTTTTTCGTGAAATTTTGGTTTTCCGTTTGGATGTTTTGTGGGTATCTGGAAGTAGGTATGTTTTGACATATGGATTTGGGTCAGCTCCATCTTCAGTAACCTATAAAGAAAAGCATTCCCTTAACAGTAATACTTCTTACCAAGGTATAGGTTTTCTCTACAATCACCATTATTTGTAAACACTCACAAGATCTTTGATGTGCATCACCATGATGAAAAGAGTACCATTTCGGTAAGAGACAGATAATTTCACTGCTCCTCCAATTTGGCCTGGAGTAGGACTGAAAGGACCTGCATCTGAAAATATAAATACATTCATCTTTATTTTATCTTGCTTGCACTGGTTCAAACAACAACAAAAGAAATCTGCTATAATTCCACGACCATTGCATGTGGGCAAAGAAAAAGGTAAATAACCTAGTAGGCCACTGATTTATAGTTTTTTAGTAACCGCACTCTATCGGGAAAATGATGTGTCTCCAGAAATTGATGGCCTTGGAAAGAATACCCCCGTTTCATTCTCACCAGACCACTGCCAATAACCCCACTGTCACTCTGTCACATCCACTGAGAAATTACAGGTTTGCATGTCATAGGGAAGCTGTGAATTATCAAGAAAGAGAAAAAATAATCTCACCTGCAGTCCTAGCTATTCCTTCAGCTTTTTCATCACGAAGTAAAGGGTGGAAAAAAGTACAAACAAGATCACACTAAGACACAAGAGGAAAACAAATCATTAGTTTAAATATTATGTAGCACAAAGAAGAGTATGTGGTTATTTTTTCAATCAGGACAGTCACCTCGGCCACATCCGTTGAAGCACTCATCAAACTCTGTAAATAACTATTTAACTCAATTTTCCTTTTGGCTGCTACATCTTTTATGTGTGTTCTTCCCAGAACCATCCTATTAGGAAAACTACAAAAGAAAACAAAAACAAGTGGGATTTAAATTATTTCACCTGGAAGTATTTATAGAATTAAGTATAATATTTAATTAGAAATATTTTTAAAAATATATACTTAAATACAAAGTGGAGTCTTAATCTTCTAGAAAGTAAGTTTTGTAATTTCTTTTCAAAGTACTGGAGATGAAGTAGTTCATGTACCTGTTATCCTTTTATAAACCTTGGTACAAAAGACACATTGTTTTGCTATTTTGCTATTTATTACTTATTTTCTACTCTTTCTTCTCAACATTAGCCTATTCACAATATTTTATGCATATCTTCCAAAATAATCACTACTCACTCAATCAGCCAAAGTTATTGTTGAATAGTAGTCCCATAATAGGTCAATACTGTGTCCACAAGTGACATAGGGTCTAAATCAAGATAATCTTAACTCTGCCTGTTTTGCTGACAGTGGAAAATGAGACTGCACATGGAAATAAATTCTGATACCCACTTTGTTGACTCTTTACTTCTGAAAGCTAGTCTGAGAAGAATATGAGCAACTTGATGCAGGAAATCTATTGGTCATCAGCCACATCAAAACTGAGGGTTTTGAAAGGGTAACTGATACAAAACTAAGTTATATAAGATTTTGACTAACAGTCTCAATACCTCAGCTGTTTTTTTTTTTTTCCCCTCAAGGAGCTGAGTATGGCCAAAATTATTTCTGCAGTGATTTAAAATTCTGACTTTTCTAAAACCAAGATTCTAAATTATTATCTGGTGTTGCTCACTGTGGTACAGACAATAAACTAAGAGGTTCAACTAAGTTCCCTGACCTCATTGTAAAGGTAGTTGAAGCAACGATTTACCTAGCCCAATAGGATTTGTAAAAAAAATAATAATAATAAATAAATAAAATAAATAAAAGCTTCAACTGAAAGTTTTTTCTAGCTTTTCTAGAAAGCTATAAAATCCCATATTTTAAGTTTAGGATCTTGATCATTTATTCACTGTTTATTCATTCACCGAAAACATACAGTTCCTTGTCTATGGATGGATCAGACCCTTGCCATACAAAGGAAAATAAGTCACACATGGTCCACTGTATCTTACCACGTGTTTACACAAAGCTTTTGACCTACACTTGGTAAGAAATTGTTTCTGTGAAAAAAGATTAATAAACAACAATGGGAACATACCCTGGTAACTTCCAAAGTGGAAAAATAATACTGAGCTTATTGTGAAGCTCCTGAAACTCATCAAAGGTCCGGAACACAAATGATGGCTCAAGCTGTCCTTCCCTCAAAATTCGGACTACATAAATCTGAAAAGAAATCACAACCCAAATGCATTAAACAAAACACTTCCCTGACAGAAAATTTATAGCTTGACCATTCTATGTAGTCCAAATGCTTTTAAATTAGTAATCAATATGTCACTGATAGGAAACAGCAAACATAAAAGTCATCGTATTTATATATAGCACATCAACTATATCTAATACTGATATTAACCACTGTAAGATATATAAACAACCGGAAAGTGAAAGTCACTTATTTTCAGGATTAAATATAATAAATGTACTTCCTGAAATTTATAAATTTAGTGCATTTCCAATGAACATATTAATAGGTTCATTTAAAAGAGTAAATGAGAAAAGCAAAATTTATGGTGGCAGGAGGATCAGGGAAAACTTGTCTTACTGGATATTTAAACTATGGTAAAGTCACAGTACTTTACAGAATACAATCCTGTTATAGAAATAAGTCATATATTTACAGAAGACCAGAAATAAATTCAGGAATGAATATATGTATATCCATTACACTTAAAATATACTACCATTATAATATTCTACATTATGATATATTAATGTCATAAATCATTGAGGGAAAGAATGGACTACTCAGTAAAGTGGTGTTAGGATAAAACACTAAATAAACTTACAAAAATTTACTAATAGGTGCAAATTAAAATAATAAAATTGCTTTATAAAATATCACTTTATCAACAATTTAAAGACTGTGCTGCAAAGTATTTCCCAGCAAAAGTATTAGCACAAGGGTGAAAAATAATAAAACAGATGATCATGCTATCCTTTTGGGGGACAAGGGGAAGCATACTAAAGATGATGTTTTTGTTCAAAGATGAACTTTATGTGTGGGTGTGTGTTTTATAATACTTCATCCTTAGTGGAATGAGAACTAAAAACTTCATATGCTTATAAATAGGATGCATTTGTTACCATGAGCAAGCTTTACTTTAAAATTAAGAACAAATTCAAGGAAGGAGAAAAAGCAAAATAGCACCATCCTTTTAGTCTGGTCTCTGAAAGGAAGAGTAACATTCTTCTCCCATGGTTTGGGAGCAAATTTACCAAGAAATAAATACCAAAAAACAATAAGGGATTCCTCTATGTATTTATTTTGGACCATCCAAAAAGAAAGAAGTATGAGAAGAGCAAGTGTTAGGAACTTTAGCAGAGTCAGTGAAGGAACCAGGAAAGGACAACAGTAATGCATGCATGAGTCTCTACAAATACCAAAACCAAACTTACATAATGTTTATCCGGGTTGTATTTCTTATGGTAAGTGAAAACAGAGACTTCCTTGATTCGACCATCTTGTCTAAATGAGTATGTTTTGGGTGAAAATGAAAGGATGGGCTCATCATTGGAAGGAAGACCAGAAAAACGCAACTGAGCAAGATTGTGAATGAAGAAGTTAAACTTTGTGGCAATGCTTCCCAAACTTGATTCAATAAGCCTACAAAACAATCAGAAAATACATTAATAGTAAATGTTCATGAGAAAACATGTTCAGTTTTTTTTAACATAATAAAAGATGAAAAATATTTTCATTCCTTATTTAAAAAAATGTTTTAAGATTTCATTTTTAATCTCTACACCCAATGTGAGGCGTGAACTCACAACCCCGAGATCAAGAGTCACACACTCTACTGAATGAGCCAGCTGGGCGCCCCTTAAATTTTTATCTACCCACCTACCTACCTACCTCTGTGTCTCCGTGTGTGTGTGTGTGTGTGTGTATATATATATATACATGGAGCCTGAAGTCATGACCCTGATCATCAAGAGTCACATGCTCTACTAACTGAGCCAGTCAGGCACCCCATTTTCATTCCTTTTAAAATATTAAGCAGATCCTCACTTTGTAAAGGGTTTCCTTTGTTCTTCAGGCCAAAAACCCATTAAAAGATATTCCATCCCAACAAAACATTTTAGCACAAGAAAGTCTCCATTCCATCCCATTCCATTGTCTCCAAGAAACAATGCTTTCATTTCTTGAGCTCTGTGGGGTCCGATACCCCCAATTATAGAAGATAATTGGTATAATGCCAAAAAAATAATTATTTAATCCCCCCTTTTATTTATTTTGAGAGAGAGAGAGAGAAAGCATGTGTGCAAGTGGGGGAGGGGCAGAGAGGGGGAGACAGAGAATCCAAAGCGGGCCTCGAACTCAAACTGAGATCATGACCTGAGCTGAAACCAAGAGTCACAGTTGGACAGTTTACAATCGAGCCACCCAGGCACCCCTTTAATTCCCTTTTAATAAACAGGGAAGGTAGCAACTAAACAGGTGTAGAATGGAGCATCGGAAAATAATTCAAATTTAATAAAATCTCTTCTATCAAATAGTAGTAGCATTTGGAATCAGATTCCTTCTACAGATAATCATAATTTCCCTTAGTTGGAAAAAGAAGTTTTGACAGGATATGGAGTTTGGTGGGAATAAATCTGGAAGGCAGGTTTGAGTAAAACATTTTAGGCATGCAAAAAGAAACAAGAAGTCTCAGAAACAGGATAAACGAATCCAGAAAGAGGAAAGAGATTCAAAAAGAAAAGTCAAGAACCTCACACAAAGGTTCTTGCCTGGCTATGGACTGAATATTTGTATCCTCCAAAATTCATACATTGAACCCCAACCCCATATGGCCTTTATGGAGTTAATAAGATTAGAAGAGGTCATAAGGATAAGGATAAAAATTCCTATAAGAACACACAAGAAAGCTTATGCTTTCTTGTTCTATATCTCCTTCTTTCATGTGAGAAAACCTCAAGAAGGCAATGGTCTATAACCTAGAGCCTTCACCAGGAAGTGAATCAGCTGGCACCTTGATTTTAGACTTTCCAGCTTCCAGAACTAAGAGAAAATAAACGTCTGTTTTTTAAGCCATGTCGTCTATGGTATTTTGTTATGGCAGCTCAAGCAGACTGATACATGCCTGCTTTATAGTTTTGCCAGGAGAGGCAACAAATCTCTTTAAAAAAACAAAGCAAAACCCATCAATACCTAAATTATCAGGATTAGTTTGGAAGGCTATACAAAAGTCAGCTTCCTTCAATTCAATTCAGGCCAGACTCTTGAGACTAGGGAAGTCCAGTCCAGTTTTCTATCTCTTCTCCACTGAGAGGAAGAAGGCAAGAGAAAAAGGAGAAAAGAACATGAGCTCATGTGTCCCTCCCTGCTATGGCATAATAATGAGGTGGTATCACTATACCACAATAATGAGGTGACCAATTTGCCAGGAAGATATGCTTTTAAAGCAAAAATACCAAGTTCAAATGCCAATAATTGGTATACGTGTTTTAAGTACCATGTCATACATTAACAATTTACTATAGCAGTGTCCCAGAGTTCACTGTTTTAAGCATTTATAGTATCCACAAAAATTGTCATGGCAGAATCCTGAAAAACAGATTAACACAGATATTATTTTAGGAAAAAACCCAAAAAACCTTGTATTTGGCATTATAGAAAATACGTCTTGCAGAAATAGTTCATACACAGGATGTTTATAATTGAAGTCATATACTAAATAAAACCAGCTATTTTGAGAGAAATTTATTTTTAAAATGGTTATTGCAAATCCTTTACATTTATTCAGTAAACAAACTTCTGACATAAAATATACTTTTGATAAGGCTACTATTTGCTAATACTGTGATTCACAATTCCTTCCTGAAAAATCAGAATTTTGATATATAGCATTTGTTTAAGGAAAACAAATCAAAGCTATGTCCCTTCTCTAAAATATTTAAATATGCCTTACCTAGTGAAGAAAATTGTAGCTTCTGCATCTGTAGTTTGGGGTTGAAGTGCATCTCTAACATATTTCAAGTCTTGGATACTTGTAAGTTCAGGTAACCCTGAAGGAATCATCTGTAGAAAGGAAAAAAGAGTTTGTGAGTTCAATTTTTTAAAACTCTGTTCCTTACCCATCCCTTAAAAGCTGGCCAAATAATTAGAACTGAAGCAAACAAAACAATCACAGTTTTGAGGAGTTTGTATTAGTATTTTAGGGACCTAAGTGATTCGGTTACAAATGAAAAACACCAAGGCCAAGGAAGTCAATTGTTGGATGTCACAAAGCCAGGTTATGGAATAAAAGCTGTAAAATATAGACCTTTTGTCTAGTCCTCTGTTTTTACATCAAGTTCAGTCACAATAATCATAGTGGAGGTTTACTTTTAACTTAATAAATATCCAGAGAAGTATAAAAATCTGAACACACCCAGATTAAGACACAAAATATGTTCCAGCATTCCAGATGACCCTCTCAGGGTCCTTTTCAGGTACTTTTTACTCCTCACTCCCAGGGTAGCCCACTCTCATGACTTATTTTTTTGTATTTTATATAAACGGTGTCTGGAATATTTTACAGAGCAGCAATTTTTGAATATTTTGGTGATAGTATATCTGACATTTGAAACTACAGTAAATTTCATTCCAAAATATCCTTCTTTAGATACTGAAACACAGAGCAGTAATGTAAATTAATTAAAGGCTTATAAAAGAACAGAGTTACCAGAGAAAGGAGATTAAGAAAGAGGTTTGTTTGCTTTCTTATTAAGTTGTAGGCCTGGCAGCAGAGGTCCACAAACAACTGGAAACGAATGGTGGGCTTTTCACCCCCATTGATGACATATGCCATATCAGAAGTCAGCACAAAAGGAGCCCGATCCCTATTTAAAAAGAAAATACACACAAAGTATTATTTATAGAAGATATTCAAATAGTGCTATTGTTATCACATGGTTATTGAACGAAGCTATCTGAGCCATAGCAATTTCCAACTGGGAAACTTAGTACTGGGCAGTGTTGAATCTGCATTAAAACTTATAAATTTGTATTTGCAGGAAAGCCTTCATATAATCAATCTTATTACTTAGAATATATGAATTTTTTCCAAGATGATATTTATAAATCCACACACTCAAATAGTGATCAAATAGTAGCTACAAATATACAGACAAAAATTTTGCACTCATTGCCGTTATACAAATGGGAGCATTTTTTACAGGTACCACTAACTAGATAAAATACACCTTAATTCATTTCAGCAAAGGTTACCACACACACACACTCATCCTCGTGTACTACAATGGTAAAGTCATCTCTTAGGGTCTTTTTCATCCCCAGTCATGCTCAGTGGGAGCTACAAGGCAAAGAACAGCAAGAAAAGAGGCAGTTAATGTTTGGGACATTAATTTGTGAAATAAAAAGTGCCTCTCTTTTAAAATAAGTTGTGTCCACTAATTAAAATCAATGTTATGGCTAAATGTGTCAAAATATAGGTTCATCAAAATACACAAAGATATCTTACATAAAATTCTAATACTGTCAAAACAAAAGTATCTCTTACTTAACATTTATTTATTTTTGAGAGACAGAGGGAGACAGAGCACAAGTAGGGGAGGGGAAGAGATGGGGGCGGGGGAGAGGGACGGGGGCAGGAGTGCACAGAATCCAAAGCAGGCTCCAGGCTCTGAGTTATCAGCACAGAGCCTGACGCGGGGCTCAAACTCACAGACCCCGAGATTGTGACCTGAGCCGAAGTCGGACGCTTAACCAACTGAGCCACCCACGTGCCCCCAAAATGAAAATATCTTTAGCATTACTTGAAATGAATTCACTCAAAATCAACGATCTCTTGAATAAATCTGAAGAAAGCAAACCAACAGCTTCAGCTTTCTTGGGAAGAAAAAAGTGGAGGAGGAATGCTTAGATTGTAAAACAGTTGATGTTAAAACCATCAAAAACTTAACAATCACATGGTAAGAAAGGTCAATTTCTTTTTCCTTCAAGTAAAAATTACTACAGAAACTCTTGCATATATATATACAAATAATGGATGGGTACAGATAATTTTATTAATATCTTTTGAAAAGCGATTCACAATGTGGAAATCTTCAGAATTACCTGAAGTACTGTGTTTTTTTGTTTTTTGTTTTATAAGTAGGCTCTACACCCAACATGGGGCTTGAACTCATGACCCTGGGATTAAGAGTTGCATGCACAACTAACTGAGCCAGCTAGGCGCCCCCTGGGGTATTTCAGTGCCTCTCTTCTTTAGCAACAATAACAATATTAGTACCTTTTGAAGCTACCAAACATCTGTGCATGGCCCAAAAACTTTCCAAAGTCAATGTGAAACATATGTCCTGTGCTTCGAAGCATTATGTTGTCATTGTGTCGATCACAGATGCCTAAAACATAGGTAGCTACACAGCATCCAGCACAAGAATAGATAAAATTTTCAGAAGCCTGTAATAAAGATATAAAATTATTTTAGGAAAAAAAAATTTTTAAAGGAGGCAGGTTATAAAGATTAAAGTAATTCATCACCCTTTGAAAACACTATCATAATCCATTTTCTTAATAGCTTATAAACTAGGTTATGGTAACAATAGCCAGCCTTTTCCTATTTTGAAAACAAAAACACCTTCTAAAGATGGTTATTGCCCCTATCTCTCCGACTTTTGTCTTTTAAAAGGCAGAGATCCTGCCAGTCCCTACTGAGGGTATGTGCTGCCTTTGAACATCTTGTAAGAATCATCGTTGTGGACCTCTGCTCCTCACAGGCTCTGCTGCTTAGCACAAGTGGTAACACTGTGATAAAGGATTATAAAAGAGTATTTTCCCTTTTTTGGCTTATAGGGAAGGCATGTATGAAGAAAGTCACCTGCTATCTTTAAACATACAATAATATAACTAATGTGTTTTGTTGACTCCTTATGTAACATCTGCAAGTTTCTCAAAGATGGAAATCTTTCACTTTAGTCTTGCTTGTCCTGGGGATTAAGTTATTAACACAACATCATATAGAACGATACAGCAAGATGTATATAATAAGTATTCTTGTCCAAAGCATATGCATTTAGTATATTCTCAAGACACTACATTTTATTTTTGTTTGTTTTTTAAGTAGGCTTCACGCCTAGTGTGGAGCTTGAACTCACAACCCTGAAATCAAGACCTGAGCTGAGATCAAAAGTCTGATGCCCCTCAAAATAGTACATTTCTGAATGGAGCAGTCATATGGCTCTATATGTCCATGTGATTATTCCCCAGAAATTATTACTGATGATGATAAGACCAAATGTTTAAATAGCACTTATCACAAACTAGGCACTATTACTATTCTCTTTCTACATACAAACACAGTATATGACAAAGGTACCATTATGATAGCTATTTTACATATGAGGGAAACTGAAACAGAGTAATTATTTTCCCAGAACCACCTAATTGTTAAGTGGCAGATCCAAGATTCAAACCCAAGCGATGTGACTCCACTATGTTATATTCTTAGTAAAGGATATTAAAAGTTAAATGCATAAAAAGTACACAATGTATTTTACTTGACAATTATTTTGTGTCAAACCACTTTCCCTGGAACCACAAAAGAGCCAACATTACTATAAACAAGTATTGGCTTTTGCTGCACTGCTTCCTCAATACCACAACAAAGAAAAGGGGTTGATCTTAAACAGTTTAAAAGACCAACAAAGGGCAAAATTCCTCTACAAAATTAAAATTTCTCAACAGACAGCATTTGTACATATCCTTAAATATGATACATTAATGACATAAAGTAGGTTGGCAAATGATATTAAAATAGATCTCCTTATATTGCCATTGAAAGTGTTTTTAGAAAGGAAAAAAAAAAGTGTTCTTGAGTCTTTCTTAGGCCAATTTAGGATCATTGAAAGTTTTTAACTCTTAAGAGATTTTCCTTTCCTATTATAGCATTCAAAAGTGTGCCAAAAGAAAAAAATGACACCTCTAATAACTATCAACTACAGAATTTACTCAATGTAGGGCTTTCCATATAAACTCACTTAATTCTCATAATAACCTTAGAGTACTATTATTTTTTACAGCCATAATAAGTACTATAATACCATAATATATCCTGTTTTATACCACAGGTCACTGAGGCACAAAAGAGGTTAATAATTTGCCCAAGGCTCAATAGCTAGTGAGGAACCTGGGACCTAAGTCAAGCTCAGAGAGTCTAGCCCATAATCTTGCTCTCAACTACCACACAATACAGCCACTCTTCCTCATTTCCATAACTTTTCCAAGATCTTTGTGAAATATAACATTCTGCATTATAAAAATACCTCTGTTTTGCTGGCCTCTAAAACATGTTTGGAATGTTTGGAGGGTAATTTAGCATTGGTTTCACTCAGACTCCTGCCATTAAATATACTGTTTTTATACATATATTTTTTTAATTAGAGAAAGATGGCTGTTTTTACAACTTAAACTAAACGTCTAATCACCAGAGCTGGAAAATGAAAGCACTTATGACCTATGTTAATACATTTTTGACAAAGTTATCTGGAATAAGGAGACATGCTAATCACCTTTTCATATTCCTCTTCAGAAGGATTGTATTTCCTCAGCCACTCTGCAAGTGGTTTATCTTTAAAGGATCCAGTCACACCATATTCCACTTGGATTTTCCTGAGGGTATCTGAAGCAGGAACTAGCTCCACCATACCTTTAACAACAAAACATTAATCTATGTGAAAATGTCTCCCAAGAGTAAGCCTTTAAAAAATTTACAGCTTTAGAATGCCTGGGTGGCTCAGTCGGTTGAACGACTGACTCCTGATTTCGGCTCATCAGGTCATGATCTGCGGTTGTGGAGATCAAGGCCCAAGTAGGGCTCTGTGCTGACAGAGCCTGCTTGGGATTCTCTCTCCCTCTTACTCCCTCTCATGCACGCACGCTCAAAAATAAAATAAACATTTATTGTACTTTTTTTAATGTTTATTTTTTAAGAGCATGAGTGGGGGAGGGGCAGAGGATCCAAAGCAGGCTCCATGCTGACACCAGACAGCCCAATGTGGGGCTTGAACTCAAGAACCATGAGATCATGACCTGATGAGATCAGGTGGCTGAAGTCAGACACCTGAGTCACCCAGGTGCCCCAATAAACAAACATTAAAAAAAAAAATTATAGCTTTCAATCTTAAATTTTTTTTTTCAACGTTTTTTATTTATTTTTGGGACAGAGAGAGACAGAGCATGAACGGGGGAGGGGCAGAGAGAGAGGGAGACACAGAATCGGAAACAGGCTCCAGGCTCCGAGCCATCAGCCCAGAGCCTGACGCGGGGCTCGAACTCACAGACCGCGAGATCGTGACCTGGCTGAAGTCGGACGCTTAACCGACTGCGCCACCCAGGCGCCCCTATAGCTTTCAATCTTAGACATGAGATACCAGTTAGGAATTATCATTAAAAAAAAATTAAGTCTCTTAAATACAGAGAACAAACAGAGGGTTGCTGGAGGGGTTGAGGGAACAGGGATAGGCTAAACGGGTAAGGGGCATTAAGGAATCTACTTTGAAATCATTGCTGCACTACATGATAACTAACTTGGATGTAAATTAAAACATAAATAAATAATTAAAAAAAAAAGAATAGGGGCGCCTGAGTGGCTCAGTCGGTTAGGCGTCCGACTTCGGCTCAGGTCATGATCTCGTGGTTTGGGAGTTCGAGCCCTGTGTCGGGCTCTGTGCTGAGAGCTCAGAGCCTGGAGCCTGCTTCGGATTCTGTGTCTCCCTCTCTCTCTGCCCCTCCCCTGCTCATGCTCTGTTTCTGTCTCAAAAATAAATAAAAACATTAAAAAAAAAATTAAAAAAAAAAGAATAGTATCTACTTCAAAGAGTTATTAATGAGTATTAAAGAAGTCTACGTGACATATTTAGCATGATGTTTGGTACATAGTAAAGTCTATCCAATGGTAACTATTTTTATTATGATAATTATTATATAACTCCTATAAAATTCTCTCTTTCCTTTCCCCACTTGCACTGTTTGTCTCTCTCAAAATAAACTTTAAAAACTAAACATTAAAAAATTGTAAAAATGGTAGATTTTAAATAAAATAAACAAATAAAAAAACAAATAAATAAAAGTCTGGAAGCCCATGCTAGAAAATTTAAGCAATCAAAATTTTTTTATTTTCAGAAGTACCCAAAATCTAACAGCTGCATTTGACTATTTGAGACTCTACAGTTTATACAATCATGTGCTACACACTCCCAAGAATAACAATTTTAATTACAAATTAGCAGATTCTGACCTAGTTAATAAAGTTACTTGTAAGATATGTGCCATCTCATTTCAGCACAAAACAGCTTACTCTGATCATGTATTTGGGAATTGATGCAATGTTTCAGAGTACACCAAGCCCTTTCAAAGGGAAGAGCAGATTAAGATTGTCCTTGTGATAATGTGTAAATCTCCAGTATGTGTTGTCTTCATAACTGAAAATGTAAATGCCTGGCTAGGCAAATCATTTTTTATTTTCCCTACTTTTTAAAAAAATGTTTATTTTGAGAGAGAGAGAACATGCACGAGCATGTGAGCAGGGGAGGGAAGACAGAGCGAGAGGTAGAGAGAGAAGCCCAACCAGGCTCCTCACTGCCAGTGTGGGGCCGCACGTAGCAATCCCACAAACCGTGAGATCATGACCTGAGGAGCCACCCAGGCACCCCATATTTTCTCTACTTTTAAAACAAATAAATTTTAAAACAAATAAACTTTTGAAACAAATAAATTACGGGACATTTACATAAGGGAATACAATGAAGTAGATCTCTATGTACTTATGCTTAAAAATATGCATAAGACTGATCACATATTAAATACAAAATCCAGATGGAGAACTGTCCTTTTGTATTTAAAAGAAAGATTATGTATGTTAGAATATCATGCATGTTAGAATATATACAAAATAGTCCCAGAGGGCTATGTAAGTGGCTTTATTTTGGAAGTAGGATGCCTAGGATTAAAAATGGAGGTGTGGGAGAAACTAAGATTTACTTTTCAATTTATTCTATTACATGCTACACAGATATTTTACTATGTGCATGAACTATTTCTATAACTAAATAATTTGTTTTATGGATTTTAAAAACCAAGGAAATGCAGTAGTGTCAAAATAACGAAATGGACACAAAGACTTGCTCCAGACAAAGGGCTGGAAGAAAGCAAGTTGGCCAAGGCCTTCAGACCACCCCAAAACAAAGTATGCAGGGCCAGGTTTTAATCCTAGTAGCCTGGCCAAACAACGCACAATGAATTCATTTGGATCTTCTATGTTGTTTTGGTTGCATCATCTAGTTTATAGTTCACAGTGACATCCCTTTTCAATGAGCACCTGGACCTTGATTCTATGACAACATTTAATCAAAATTTTAATATATGAATAAATTTTTAATTTTATAATCAAATATGCATAGATGCAAATTACTATGTGCAAAAACAGTGGACCAAAGTTCATAAAATATACAAAGTAATACCAGCTATGTAAGATACGGTCACTGCCCTAAAGGAACTTACTATCAATCCAGTGGGGAAGATACAAAACACACAGTAAATGCCTGGTGAGTATTTAAAGACAACTATTGAGTCTGAAGAAGTGAAGATTAGTACAAATACCGAGATACTAGTTAAAAACTTCACAGAGGATGGAGATGTGATTTCTTCATTTGAAAAATAAGGACACTTGTGAGGGAACACAAGTGAAAAGCTTAGACCAGGGCAAGACACAAAGTAAACACTCAACCATTAGAAACAACATAAAAAACATGAGGAATCTGCCTCCAAAGTTACATGGAATTCCGTAAGAAGAAAGAAAAAGTTCAACTATATGAAATAAGTGTGGTGACAAAAAAAAAAAAACAATCTAATGAAATGGTAGGCTCTCGTTGAGGAATTTTAATAAAACAACTTCCTTTTACAAGACTTAAATGAAAAACAACCAGCAAGAATTCTTTTTTTTTTTTTTTTCAACGTTTATTTATTTTTGGGACAGAGAGAGACAGAGCATGAACGGGGGAGGGGCAGAGAGAGAGGGAGACACAGAATCGGAAACAGGCTCCAGGCTCTGAGCCATCAGCCCAGAGCCTGACGCGGGGCTCGAACTCACGGACCGCGAGATCGTGACCTGGCTGAAGTCGGACGCCCAACCGACTGCGCCACCCAGGCGCCCCAGCAAGAATTCTTTAATTGACCGGGTTTCCTTTTTGACAAGATAAAGTATGTACATCCTAAACTAAGAAAGGAAAGTGATAAGGCTCTCATACTGTCCTGATGGATAAAATGGAGAAATGTGGAGTGGCTGATAACACAATAAAGTTGATGAGTAACTAATTAAAATACTTAGTAAATAAATAAAATGATTTAGCAATCATTTGAAAGGAAATCTCTAGTGACATGCCACAAGGGTTGGTCCTTAGTTCTCTCAGCAAACTTTTTTTTTCAATGACTCGGTAGAAGCTACAGAATGTATGTTCTTCAAATCAGTTCATGACACAAACTAAGAGGTTTAATGACAGATAACAAAAGTCAGATTTTAAAAAGAATCCAAGAGGCTGAAAAGTAATGGATCAAATATAACAAGAAAGTTAATAGATAAGGTCCTACACTTGGGTTGAAGATATAAAATATGCAAGTATAGAACGGCCAAGGCATGATTTAGCAAGAGTTAGTATGATGATTTTACTTGTTAAGTTCCACATGTGCAAGACTTTGCCCACTTTGCATTCTACCAAGTCCAGGTGCCATTCTCAGAGACTGGATCACTTAAACCCTTTACAATGAAAACAATCAGATAATAAGGTAACCTAATGGCTAAAGAATTTGAAACTCAGGATCTGAGGCCACAATACTTTCATCATAAAGAGGGATTTGACTTAATTATATGATAGTCTAAAACAGAACTGGAACTCATGGGTAGAAGACACTAGGAGTCAGTTCCCATTCACCAGAATACAAGAAAACTTCTATAGTCATCAGAACTATCCAGGATAGGGCAGACCAACTTGAAATGCAGTTAAATTTCCTTAAGTATAGGCATTTAAGCATAAAATGAATGGCAAATATTAGAAGGATGATTAAATAATTTTTCAGGTGACTTTCTAGTGTCTATGATTAGATTCTGAGAAGCATTTCTCATTTCCACCAACTATAAATGATCTTTCCCTACTTTAAAACCCCATGGTACTGACTTTGTAATTTTTTTTAGAGCTTTTAGCTTATTAAAGTATCTGCGAATTACTTTTTAATTTTTTTAATTTATTTTTTTAATGTTTATCTATTTTTGAGAGAGAGAGCACAAGTAGGGGCAGAGAAGGAGGGAGACACAGAATCCGAAGCAGGCTCCAGGCTCTGAGCTGTCAGCACAGAGCCTGACACAGTGCTCGAACTGCAAGATCATGACGTGAGCCAAAGTTGGACACCTGACTGAGCCACCTAGGGGCCCCTTTTTCAAATTATAGGTCTTTAATTGCTTCCTTCTAAATATAAGCACTCCATGTTATTAGCATTTTGTTGATAGATTAGCAACAAACATTTGTTGAATAAGAATAATGATAATAGTTACAATTTATTGAGTACCTAATATGTTTCACATACTGGGGTGTTTTATATTGATTATCTCTTTAATTATCACAATTATTTCTGGGTGTAGTACTTTTACTATTCACACCAAACATGTGTGGTAAGGAAATAAACTTAGCAAATAAGAAGAAGAATTCTGCCCTTAAGTAGAAAAAAATTTTGAAACCATTATTTTATTTTGCAGAAATGAAACCAAAGTTGGTTTAACTTAGACACGGCCTTAATTTTAAATCAAAAGCTGAAGACCATACAGTTTCATTCAATCAATCAACAGACACCTCTGGTTACTGCAAAGCATTCATTGGGGCTACTCAATGACTTATTTGTGAACAAATAAATCAATAAAGTAACACGAAATTAAAGTAAGAAACAACTGAGATCATAGTGTTCAGCATCAGGACTCCCTCAGGGCAGGTACACTATGAGCTAAGTTCACAGAAAAGAAATAATAAGACACCAAGACAGAACTAACAGACTTACCACGATCTCTGCCAGTTGAGAGGCATTTGAAAATTACCATCCTCAGATCTAGTCCTTCTTTAAGCCAGATCTTGTCCATAATCTTTATCATTTGTAAAGCTAACATATCTTGCCGAAGATCTTCACCAACCTTGGAATCAAAGAAACAAAATGAAACCTGTACCTTTCCAAAAGACTTAACTATGTTACATACTATTAAAGGCAGGGGGAGGGAGAAATAATAGAAAGAGTAAAGAATGAGATGAACAGAACTGCCTTTTTATTTTTCTGCAGCATTCCAGAAGAAATTACTTAACCTCTTCATGTCTCAATTTCCTGAACTATACACTTTAGAGGATTTGATTTTATGGTATGTGAATCATATTCAATTTTTTAAAAGGCCAAAATGGAGGGTCTTTGTCATAACCAAAACATTCCATATTTAGACTGTATCAATGCCAATATCCTGATTGTGATATTATATGATAGCTTTGCAAGGTGTTATATTGAGAGAAACTGGGTAAAGGTACCCAGGATCTCTGTATAATTTCTTATAACAGGCTATGAATCTATAATTATCTCAAACTAAAAGTTTACTTAAAAAAAAAGTTAACCCTGCCAAAATAAATTCTAACTGGAATCACATCAAGTTTTCATTTTCTTTTTAAAATTGGATAAAATAACTTTAAGACACATAATGATGAATATATTTTTTTAACTAGTTATGAAAAAAAGGAGATTTGCCTTAACTAATACTAAAACTTAATATATAAAATTTCTGTATTCAAATAGGTGGTACTGTTTTAGAAAATAGCAAATACATCAGTAAAATATAACCCAAACCAGATGTAAGTTAGGAGAAAAATATAAATATATTTTGCATTTACATTTATATATATTTATATAAATATATGTTTATATTTTTATCAAAGATAGTGCAAGAAAAGCTATCTTTATGAAGCTCCATTAACTCAATGAATTAATGAAAACTCTCCATTCTTTCTTCAAAATATATGAATTATTATCACAAGATGCAGAACTTTGGTAATAGGTTACTCGGTAGTGCTCCACTCCTGCTGCTTCTCACAGGTAAGTTATGTGTTTCCAAAAACCAGTGCCATTGCTCACAGTTGTGCACTTTCACACAGCACAACTCCCAGGGGTGCCACTCACATGACAGTCTGTGTGAAAGGCACTGCATGCAGTTATGATGTGTTCAACCAGCAGGGCCTAGGTAGCAGCTCTAGCCCAGAGTTGCATTTGTTCCCAAATCTGTCTGGAAACAATTTATGTCAGCAATATTTTTTCACTTAATTATTCAATTTAATTAAATATTAACTAAAATTACTTTGCAATTTGGAAAAGGAATTTGAGAAAATAATTTTTAAATTATCATTTTAAAACAAAGTAACCTCATTTGCTCACCTTAAACATGACATTAATTTCTTCCCCCATTGGATCAGCATTCACCATTGTCACTTTTAGGGGCACAGCATTAGAACTAAAGAAGGAACAGGACTACAAATACAACATGTTTAAGCATTAGAAAGATAACACTGGAATAAAAATGGGTTTAAGGTTTTTGTCCTAGGCATTTCTCCCTTCACTTGTTCCTCTGAATTAAGGCAAATGAAATAACACATGTGAACTGCTTTTTAGATCACCTAGCAGACAAGAGGTATTTAAAAAAAACTTTTTGAAACTGACTTAAACATAGCATATATAAGTAAAATATTACCTACTACTCTCTAAACAGAGAAGCAAAACCTTGAAAGCTTGAGACAAAAATTATTAAAATTTTGACCTTTAGAAGTGTCATAATTCCTCAACAGAGCATAAAATTTTGTATACTCTTACCCTTTCCTCAATCAGTATGATCTAGAATGAGACCTCTACTTCTCCTTTTATGGTGCTCTTATAATTAATAATTAGCCATGCAATCAAATAGTGACACTAAATTTTAAAATTTCATTAGCAAAGAGCAAACCTTATTTTAAAATGAAACTGGTTAAAAAAACTAATTTAAGACAGACCAATTAGGGGCGCCTGTGTGGCTCAGTCAGTTAAGCATCTGACTTTGGCTCAGGTCATGATCTCACAGTTCATGAGTTTGAGCCCCACATCAGGCTCTGTGCTGAAAGCACAGAGCTTCTAAGGTGCTCTGTCTTCTAATGCTCTGTCTTCCTCTCTCTCTGCCCCTCCCCAGCTTGTGCTCTCTGTCTCTCTCTCTCAAAAATAAACATACATTAAAAAAAAAAAAAAAAAAAGACAGACCAATTAAGGGAAACAACAAACAAAACCCAAGGAGAAAATGTGACCCATCCCTAACATGACCCTCGTCAATGACATACGACTCAGGCACCCATGGTTAAATTTCAGTAAAGAGTAGCCATGTATCAACTTAAGAAATCAAATCCAAGACTCCTTTATGGATACTTAAACCCTAGCCTTTCAAAACCACAGACATTAATTGGTTGCCTTTGCTGAATTCGCTGCTTTTGCTCAATTCTGATGATTACTCAACTACTTTCTGATGGCTCTAAAAAGTTTTATAAACCTGGGAAGAGTCTATCTGACCATTCACATGGGAGGAAAAAAAAATGCCTATTTGTGACTGAATTACAACATATGCTTCCAAGGTACCATAGTAAAGAATAATTTGAGATGGGGGTGCCTGGGTGACTTAGTCGGTTGAACACCTGACTTCGGCTCAGGTCATGATTTTGTGGTTCTTGAGTTAGAGCCCCATGTCAGGTTCTGTGCTGACAGCTCAGAGCCTGGAACCTGCTTCAGATTCCCTCTCTCTCTGCCCCTCCCCAGCTCATGCTCTGTCTCTCTCAAAAATGGATAAATGTTAAGAAACTTTTTTAAAAATTTTGAGAGAGTAAATAATTTTATATTGTTTTTTTCTTTTAGGAATGGTGATTAAGTAAACATTACTGATATAAAGATGGATCTTATAAACAGACATCCATAAATACCTATATAACCAACCTATGCAGGTTTTATCCTCATTTGCTTTAAGCATATCTGCCCATCTGCTTTCTTCCTACAAATTATTTTGAAATACAATATGAACTTATAAGCATTTTATGTGTCACCTTAATATTTAATTCTTTTGCAACAAGACTTGGTTTGAGAGGAAGACGGCATTTATTTCTTAAGAAAAAGGACTGTACTCGTTCCATACTCCTTTGGAGGACAACCTAGGAAAAGAGAATGATACTATTAGTACATAAAGAAAATGAAGATCAGGGGCGCCTGGGTGGTTCAGTCGGTTGAGTGTCCGACTTCAGCTCAGGTCACGATCTCACGGTTTGTGAGTTCGAGCCCCACGTCAGGCTCTGGGCTGATGGCTCAGAGCCTGGAGCCTGCTTCCGATTCTGTGTCTCCCTCTCTCTCTGCCCCTCCCCCATTCATGCTCTGTCTCTCTCTGTCTCAAAAATAAACATTAAAAAAAAATTAAAAAAAAAAAGAAAATGAAGATCTATTTTTAAGACGAAAATATTATGATGTATCCTGGACCCACTCAATTTTTAAAATGTCCAACTGTCAAATGGTCAAAAAGAAGTTCCCAAAGAATTAATTTATTATGTACCCATAAAAAAACATGAAGTGTAACTATATGTCTTGACACAAATTCTCCAAGTAAAAACAAAAAACAAAAAAACAAAAACCAAAAAAAAGTAAAATTACCCAAAGAAATTAAAGATCTAAATGAACAAAAAGACATCTTGTGTTCATGAAGTGGAAGACAATATTAAGACTACAGTGTTTTCCAAATTAATCTATAGACTCAACACAATTCTTATCAAAATTCCAACTTCCTTTTTGCAGAAATGTACAAGATGGTACTAAAACTCACACAGAATTGCAAGGGACTTCTGAATAGCATCCCCCCCCCCCAAAACAAACAAACAAACAAACAAACAAACACCCTTGGAAAAGAACAAAGTTGGAGGACTCATATTTCCTATTTCCTAATTTCAAAACTTACTACAAAGCTACAGTAGTTAAAACAGTATGGCATAAGGATAATCTCATAGATCAATGGAATATAATTCAGAGTCCAGAAATAAACCTGTATGTCTATGGTCAACTGATTTTCAACAAGAATGCTGAGATCATTCGTGGGAGAGAATGGTCTCTTCAACAAATGATGCTGGGAAGTTTCGAAGATGCTGCCCAAGGGAAAAAGCAGTTCCAGGAAAGGGGGGAAAGTGGGGAAAGTGGGGAGCAGCCTCTGGGAGTGACAGTTCTGACAAGAAGTCTCAGGGTCCCAAAGATGGTGGCAACTCAGTAAAGGTCAGACACATTCTGTGTGAAAAACATGGGAAAATCATGGAAACCATGGAAAACTTAAAGTCTGCAATGAGACTCAATGAAGTGGTCACAGAGTATAGTGAAGATAAAGACAGGCAAGGGGGTGACTTGGGTTGGATGACCAGAGGTTCCATGGTGGGAACATTGTAAGACGTAGCATTTGCCTTGCCTGTAAATGGGCTGAATAAGCCTGTGTTTACAAACCCTCCAGTGAAGATAATATATTATTATGGTTGAAGGGAGAAAATAAAACTATATGAAAGACTTGGGGGAAAAAAAGCCCAAACAAGCAGTGCTAGGAAAACTGGATAACCACATGTAAAAGAATGAGTTATCTCAAAGCATATTAAAAAATACTTAAAATGGATCAAAGATTTACATATGAGCAAAACTATACAACTCTTAGAAGAAAACATAGGTGTGTATCTTTGTGACCTTAGATTTGGTAACAAATTCTTAGATATCAAATGCACAAGCAACAAAAATAAACTTCATAAAATTATTAACTTTTGTGCAAAAGACACCATCAAGGAAATAAAAAGATAATTCAAGGAACAGGAGAAAATATTTACAAACAGTATCTCCAATAAGGGTCTAATATCCCAAATGTTTAAGGAACAACTCAAAAACAAAAAGACAAACCAATTAATTAAAAGGGGGGAGGGGTGCCTGGGTGGCTCAGTCAGTTAAGCAACCGGCTCTTGATTTCAGCTCACATCATGAGCTGATTTCATGGTTCCAGGTTCATGAGATCAAGCCTCATGTCAGGCTCTGCACTGACAGCATAAAGCCTGCTTGGAATTCGCTCTCTCACTCTCTCTCTGCCCCTCCCCCACTCTCATGCACACTCTAAGTAAATAAATACATATACACACACAAAACTCTTCAGGCAGAAATTTCTCCCAAGAAGATATACAAATGGCAAACAAACACATAAAAATGTGCTCAAAATCATTAATCAGGGAAATGCAAGTCAAACCACAATGTGATACTACTTCACACCCACTAAGATGACTATAATTTTTTTAAAAAGGCAGAAAATAACAAACGGTGAAGATGTGGAGAACTTGGAATCCTCATACAATGCTAGTAGGAATATAAAATGATGAAGCTGCTTCAGATAAAAGTTTGTTGGTTCCTCACAAAGTTAAACACAGAATTGCTTTATGACTCAGTGATTCCACTCCTAGGTAAACTGAAAAGAGGTGTTCAAATAAAAACATACACAAGCATTCATAGCAGCATTATTCATGATAGCCAAATAGTGGAAACAAGCCAAATGTCCATCAACTGATGAATGGATAAACAAAATGTGGTTATTATTCACACAATGGAACATTATTTAGCTATAAAAAGGAGTGAAGTACTCATATATGCTAGAATATAGATGAACCTTGAAAATATTAGGTAGTGGCGGCTGGGTGGCTCAGCTGGTTAAGCTTCCGACTCTTGGTTTCAGTTCAGGTTATGATATCATTGATCAAGCCCCATGTTGGGCTCTATGCTGGCAGCACAGAGCCTGGAGCCTGCTCTCTCTGCCCCTCCCTTACTCACACTCTCTCTCATTAATAAATAGACATTTTAAAAATTGGGGGGAGTGGAAAAGAAAAAAAAAATAGGCAAATTGAAAGAAACTGGACACAAAGGCCACATATTGTGTAATTCCACTTAAATGAAATGTCCAGAATAGGTAAATCCATAGAGAAAGCAGATTAATGCTTACCAGGGCTTGGGAGGAGGAGGGAATGAGAACTGAGAGGTTAGTGGGTATAGGCTTTCTTTCTGGTATGATGAAAATGTTCTGGAATTAGTGGTGGTGGTTGTATAACACTGTGAATGTACTAAAACCTAATGATTTAAAATGATGAGTGTTATGTGAATTTTTTTTAATTTTTTTTTTTAACTTTTTTTATTATTTATTTTTGAGACAGAGAGAGACACAGCATGAACGGGGGAGGGGCAGAGAGAGAGGGAGACACAGAATCGGAAGCAGGCTTCAGGCTCTGAGCCATCAGCCCAGAGCCCGACGCGGGGCTCGAACTCGTGGACCGCGAGATCGTGACCTGAGCTGAAGTCGGAGGCTTAACCGACTGAGCCACCCAGGCGCCCCAAGTGTTATGTGAATTTTACCTCAATAACAGTATGTGTGTGTGTTTCTATAAAAAATTTTTTAAAAAACAAAAAAACTCCAAACATTTATACATGTACTTGTATGTATATATGTGTAAAGTCATATAAAAGACCAGAAGGGACATAAAGCAAGCTATGAATAATAGATACCTAACAGAAAATGAAACTGGAAATTTTTTAATTTTTAAATTAAATTAATTTAAAATTTTAATTAAAAATTTTTTATTCTATGAGCTTCTTTATTATTTGGATTTTTTAAACATCAGCATCAACTCATACTTGCATTACTTTTTTTAATGTTTGTTTACTTTTGAGATAGAGACAGAGAGAGAGAGAAAGCAAGTGGGAAAGGGGCAGAGAGAGAGGGAGAGAATCCCAAGCAGGCTCCATGCTGACATCACAGAGCCCGACAGGGGGCTCAATCTCACAAACTACTAGATCATGACCTGAGACAAAATGAAGAGTCAGACTCTTAACCGACTGAGCCGCCCAGGCGCCCCTGATTTTTCTTCTTTTTGGGGGGCTGAGTAATATTCTATGGTAAATATATATACCACATCTTCTTTATCCATTCATCAGTCAATGAACATTTAGGCTCTCTCCATAGTTTGGCTATTGTTGATAATGCTGCTATAAACATTGGGGTGCATGTACCCCTTTGAATCTGTATTTTGGTATCCTCTAGGTAAATACATAATAGTGCAATTGCTAGATTATAGGGTAGTTCCATTTTTAGTTTTTTGAGGAACCTTCATACTCATCTCCAGAGTGGCTGCAGCAGGTTGCATTCCCACCAGCAATGACATGGATGGAGCTAGAATGTATTATGCTAAGCAAATTAAGTCAATCAGAGAAAGAAAAATACCATATGATTTCACTCATATGTGGATTTTAAGAAACAAAACAGATGATCATATGGGAAGGGCAGTGAAGGGAAGAGAGGGAAACAAACCACAAGAGACTCTTAATGACAGAGAACAAACTGAGGGTTGATGGAGGAGGGAGATTGGCTAGGTAGGTGATTGGGCACCAAGGAGGGCACTTGTTGTGATAAGCACTGGGTATTGTATCAAAGTGATGAATTACTGAATTCTACTCCTGAAATAAATATTGCACTATATGTTACTAAAATTTAACTAAAAAAAATAATAAATTTTTAAAAATCATTGATTTTCTGAGTTAGACTGCAAAAATCTTTCCCTGTGGTTTTAAACAACCTTTGAATTATCTGTTCAAAACAGCATAGGTGTAATTAGATTCCACTGGATGTCTACTGATAAAGAGTAACAATTCGTCAGCAGTGTAAAGATCCTTTAACATCAAAATATTTATATTCCCACTTATGGGTACATACCTGTCTGGCTGATCCACTAGCCTGCCTTACTTTTTCTGCTACTCCTCCTAAAAGCTGTACAAGTTTTGTCTGCTTCAAAAGTTCTTCTCTGAGTCCTTTTCCTCCTATTGAGAGGAGAGCACCCAAAACATGTTCATATCGGGCACCAAACTGTGCATCATGCAGGGCATCCTTGAGAAGCCTAATACAGCAAAATATTTATGTCAGCCACTTCTGAAAACTGGATAAGTGCTTCTGAAAAATCAACTTAGGTTCATTTTTTGGTATCCAGAATTTGTTTTAAGCTATATAAACAAGTAAAAACTTATTCATTATCATGGAGTTCTAACATGCCAAATATCTTTGCAATAAAGAGTCTTGTTATTTTTGGTTTTATTTCTAAGGACATAAAATTTAGCTTTGTAATGCCTTCAATAAAACATCTGGTATGGACAATAAGTAGTCTGAGCATACCATTTAGACTTTCAAAGTATATCATCTTTACAAATACTAAGAATGGAAATAAATTACTTAAAAAATTTTAAATCTTACCAATATAAATTGTGTGCTATCTGTATATTTCCCAATGCCCTGGACAGAAGGAAGCGCACTAATGAACTGTTCAAGTAAATTTCGTATTTCAAAGCCTATGCATGAAAGAAAGTAAGAATTACTAGTTGTCAAACCCATACTCCATTATCAGGATAAAATCATCAAAGGAGAAACTATAAAAAGCAAGTATTACTCTTGTTGATTTAAGGTAACACTGGAAAATGAAAAAGTGAATTAACTTAGGCTAAATTAATGAAATCAAGCAGAAAAGTGTAGATTTGGGAACAATAATTCATTACCTATATTTAAATGGCTAGGAAAGAAAAATTAAAGAAAAGCTCAAGCCTGGTTTGTTTGAGAATCTAAAAATCTGAGAATTAAAAATCCAGGTACATATAATATTCAAGTGGGGCAGCTAACAATAGTGGGAAAAAAATTCATACTATACCCAAATGTAATGTACTTCAACCTTCCCACAAAAGTACTTTTAATCAAAACAGAAGGGGGATGCTTTAGCAAGTTCCCTACTCATAAAAAAATGGGTGGAGTAAGGTGGGCAGGCAACCTAGTGAAAAAAAAAAAAAAAAACTCACCTGCACAAACTGTGGGAGAAGATCAGTAAGCTCATCATCACTTATGGCCTCAATCCAGGTCACAGCTATGGACCTCACTTCCTGATCAGCAAATCTAGACAAATCAAGATTTGATGAAAATCTATATTTCCTGAAACACAATCTTAATCTATACCTGACAAAGAAGACTCAAATAGCTCTTTATTCAAAAGCAATTTGTTTCAGCAGCCTTTTCTGTTCATAGATTCTGTACACGTGCTGTAATAAAACCATCTTTTTTGCACCCAAAAAAAAAAACCAAAAAACAATGTGTTTCTTCTTTTTTATTTTAGGAAGAAAATCTTACTGTACTATAAAAATTCAAATTCAGGACTGTTCACAAACCTTACCCTTATGAAAATTTTGACCCACATCATAAAAAATATAACAGATTATTAAAAATTTACAACTCTCTCTTTAGTTTTAAATGATGACATCTTTTTTATTTTTTTAAAGTAAACTCTACACCCAATGTGGGGCTCAAACTCACGACCTCTGAGATCAAGGGTACCATGTTCTACCAACTGAGCCAACCAAGCACCCCGTGACATCTCTTTTTAAGAACCTCAACACAGAAAATATGTTTGCAAAAATACACATTTACACATTTATATTGAATTGCTTTCATGTCCTACAACTTAATACACCTTACTGGAAAAACTGACAACAATAGAACAAGTACATTCAGTCATGGTTAACTTACTTTGAATCAAGTAGTTCCAATGCAGTCAGTGGGTTCAATGGAGGCCACTGCTGAAGCAGTGAGTAAGTTTTGGCAAGATTAACCCATTTCCAGTTTGGGGCACTTGCTAGTACTTTAGGAAGACAATTTGGATGTTTGAGGCAATAATAACGTTTCTCCCACAAAAAGGCTTTATCTTCTTTAGAAAGTCTGCATATATAATAGAATTAAATTACTTCTCAATATCATAATGATGGTTATAATTTCAATGATTAAAAATACAAAGGAGAAATTTATTCATTTTAGGACAGCCACTTCTTGGTAGAATCATTAATACTAACTTGGAATAGAAAAATGCAATGTACAGCAAACACCACTAATTTACCCTAATTTGGGGGATAGAAATAAATCATTGTGCCTTGATAAAAGAGTCTTAGTTATGAGAATGAAGGATAATTCAGTACAATAAAAATATTATTGGGCTCTAACCATATGCCAACAACTAGAAATCAGAATTGAATAAGCAGAAACCATGCTAAGAGAAAGCAAGGATTTCATCCATTTTATACAACTAAAATCAAATGTCATGCAAAAAAAAAAAATGCTATTTTAGAAGATAATTTTAGAAGATGATTATTCAGTTCAAATGAGGAATATTAAAAATAAGAAGTACTTGTTTTGGAGACTTAGTCTCAAAAACAAATGTTTATGTGACAAAATATTTCACTACTTTACCACCCATCCATCTACTTTTGTGTATACATTTACTGATGTATTCATTTTGTGTGGAGTACTGAAAAAAATTCAAATATTGCAAAAAGGTACACAGTGAAGTCTCTCCTTCCAGCTCTCCTCCAGTGGCAACTAATAAGCGTGCACATCTTCCAGGGATAGTCTATTTGTATAGAAGCATATACAGAGGTATATATGCTTTTTTTTCTTTATGTAAGTGGTAACACACGATATACACTACTCTGCTCCTTGCTTTCTTCATTTAACATATCTTACATATGATTACATATAGCTATAAGTTCATTCTTAATAGTTACACAGTACTCTATTGGATAAATATACCATAATTAAACCTCTATTGATGGACATTCCCTGTCACTCTCACAATAATCCAAATAAATACTGTAATGAATATTCTTGAGTCCAAACGCAAACATAAAAAGTTTTCTCTAAGGTATATAATTAACTGGAAGCGTAGCTGATAGGTTACAAACTACATACATTGTAACCTTTTATAGATTTTGCCAAAGTGCTCTCCAAAAGCCGTTTAGCCAACAGTATAATTCCCGTTTTTTGATATCCTCACTAACGCTTATATAGTGAGACATTTTTTCAACCAAGTGATGTGTATAAAATGTTATCTTGTATTAATTTTCATTTCCTTCATTACTGAGAGGTAAAACATCTTTTTAGATATTTAAAAGGCATTGTTATTTCTTTTCCAAAAAATTATCTACTCATATTCTTTGTCTACTACTAAGTTATTGGTTTTCTATTGAAAAGGTTCTTCATATATATTTTTTAGGGTTCTTTATATATTTAAAAAATTAATCTACTGATATTTATGGTAAATTTAGTTCTCAATGTTGTTTGCCTTTTGATCATGTGTAAATTTGACTTGAACACATTTCTAAAGTCTTATGTAGTCATACGGTCTTTTTATGTAATTAAAAACAAACAAAAAACTTCCCATGCCAAGAACATTACTAAATCATGAAATAAATCAGGGCATTTAATAAAATATTAATTTGAAATTTACTATTAGAAATACCCAGGCAAAACAAAAATCAAACGAGCATACCCAAGTGATGAGTCTCTATGAAGAATATCAGAAAGTTTCCCTTTTGTATCATTCTCCAATGTTTCTAAGTTGTGTTGCTGTATAAGGCTTCTGTCAACTTGAGGAGTAGTATAAATGACATCAAATGTAGGAGAAGGAAAATCAACCTTAAAAATTTAACAGAAGTTGATGAGATTGAAGCTAAATAATCCACATATCTCCCACATTAATTTGTCTTTGAAAAAACTGATTTTTCTTAGCCATCAGGGTGATTATTACATTGAATACTGAATTAATGCTTTTGTCCTTTTGTTGAAAGTGATTGCCATCGTTGGTAATTCTCAAAAGCACATATATTGCTTGGGATGGGTACACTTTTTACTGTTTCTCAGAAATAGGAAATGGTTTATTAACATTTAAATAGAAGATAAGCCATAAGATCAAACAAGATCAATTATGCTACTTTAGTAACAATCCAAATAATGGTACACATAAACATCTTAATAAGAAATTTAAATTTAAATCTCTCCATGTATCAAGAAGTACCATTACCTGTAACACTATTCTTTCCATCACATACCCTTTTTTGGGTATTGTTCCAGGAATAGGATTTGTATGTGACGAAGTCCAAAGATATAGAAGCTTGGTTCCACATGTTAAAAACCTTCATGAATATAAACAGAAGAATACCGTAGTTTTCATTTAAAAACTTCAAAACTCACATCACACGGTAATGAATTTTAAATGCTGGTATCTAAACACCAAGCATACATTCGATAAAAAGAGTATCATCTTTAAGAACATATCAGAATCACTCTCCACAGTGTATGAATACTGTAGGTAGGTAAATGTACTGCGTGGGGGTTGGAACAAAGGGAGAGGAGAGTGAAAGAATGTATCTTGGGAGGAATGGGTTTGTGGATAGAACACAAAATGGTAGACTCAAAGTCATCTGCCCCCAAAACAGCTATTATAAATAGAAAGGTGAAGGATAGTCTTTGAAGATCATCTACAATGGAATACATCTCAAGATATCAGTTTGGATTACAGAACGGCTCCCTGACTTTTGCCATAAGAACAAAACCACATGCCAATAAAAAGCAGGGGCGGGGGGGGGGGGGGGGGGGGGGGGGGGAGGATGTTCAGCTCAGGTCATGAACTCATGGTTTCAAGCCCCATAGGGGGCTCCATGCTGACAGTGCAGAGCCTACTTGGGATTTTCTGTATCCTTCTCTCTGCCCCTCCCCCATTCACGCTGTCTCTGTCTCTGTCTCTCTCTCTCTCTGAAAATAAATAAATAAATAAATAAATAAATAAATAAGCAAGCTTTTTAAAAAGAGGGGGGGCACCTGGGTGGCTCAGTCTGTTGAGCATCTGAATCTTGATTTTGGCTCAGGTCACGATCCCTGCATTGGGCTCTGTGCTGAGCACGGAGCCTGCTTAGGATCCTCTCTCTTTCTCCCTCTCCTTCCCTCTGTCCCTCCTCCCCACTTTGAGCTTTCTAAAATAAAACAAAAAACAAACAAACAAACAAACAAAAATACATGGCAAGAAAACCAATACCTACCTCATAGCAAAGCCACTAAATGTTTTAGATGAGAAGTTGTATGGCAAATATTTGGGGCCTTTGGGTCAATCTGTTGCAGAGACTCAACTCTGCTGTTACAGTGCAAAAGTAGCCCTGAACAATACATAAATAAATGTGTGCTGTGTTCTAACAAAACTATATTTACAAAAAATAGGCAGTGTGTTGCAATATGCTGACCCTTGCCCTAGACTATAATTTATGGCCTACTTTTTGAGAGATAGAGAAAAAGCTGTGTGAGCAGGGGAGGGGCAGAGAGAGAGAAAAAGAGAGAATTCCCAAGCAGGCTCCATGCTCTGTGTAGAGCCCGACACAGGGCTCAATCCCACAACCCTGGGATCATGACCTGAGCCAAAATCAAGAGTCGGACACTCAACTTAACTGACTGAGCCACTCAGGTGTTCCACCACTTTACAGCTCACTTAAATTAAAAACAGTTACCAACAAGACAATAATATATGTTTACATAGACGAAATTTCTGAAACATGAGATATATTAAAGCAGATATACAAAATAAACTTCAAACTTTATTCATTTTATCCAAACAGCAAGTCTCCTTTCCAAAACTGGACTCCAGTTTTCTCTTATAGATTAAAACCCTTTTAATCTCTGACACATTACATTTTATATTCTTCAGATCTACCCCTCACCCTTAACTAGATTATTTTAAGGCAAATTCTGATCCTATTATTTCATCTGTAAATACTTTTATAGATCTCTAAACAATAAACACTTTTATTTTAAAATAAGTAAACACCATTATCACCCCTAAAATAATTAACAATAATTACTTAAAATCATTGCTATCTAGTCAGTATTCAAATTTCCCTGATTGTCTCACAAGCTATTTTTTTTACAGTTGGTGGTTTGAATAAGGATCCAAACAAGATACAACATTTGCATTTCACTGATGTCTTTTAAAAAAATTTTTTTTATGTTTATTTCTGAGAGACAGAGACAGTGTGAACAGGGGAGGGGCAGGAGAGGAGAGAGCGAATCCCAGGCAGAATCGCAAGCAGGCTCCCCTCTGTCAGCACAAAGCAGAATCAGGGCTCGAACCCACAAAACTGTGATTTCATGACCTGAGCCAAAACCAAAAGTCAGACACTTAACCAACTGAGCCACCCAGGCACCCACCGTTGATGTCTTTCTAGGTATATATTAATTTAAGGGTCTAACTCAGGCCTGTCACCTGGTTTTGTAAATAAACTTTTATCAGAACAAAGCCACACTCATTCATTAACGTACTGTCTCTTGCTGCTTTTGCTTTTGTGACGGAGATTACAGTTAACCCGTGAATAACACCCTTGAACTGTGCAGGTCCACTTATACATGGATTTTTTCAATAAATACAGTACTTGGACACATGGGTGGCTCAGTTGATTGAGCGTCCAACTCTTGATTTTGGCTCAGGTCATGATCTCACGGTTCAGTTTGTGAGATTGAGCCCCGCATCGGACTCATAGTACTGAGCCTGCTTAGGAGTCTTTCTCTCCCTCTGCTCCTCCCCTGCTCGAGCTTTCTTTCTCTCTCAAAATAAACTTAAAAAAAGTGTTCTTTTTAATACAGTACTATAAATGTATTTTCTCTCCCTTATGATTTTCTTTTCTCTTTTAACTATGTAACATATATTGATATACAATTTATGTGTTAGTGGACTATTTGTTATCAATAAGACTTCTGGTCAACAGCAGGCTACTAGTTTAGTTTTTGGGAAGTCAAAGTTACATGCAGGTTTTTGACCTCATGGGGAGGGGGAAGGCACTGCTAAATTCCACAATGTTCAAGCGTCAACTGTATTATGATCTGCAAAGCCTAAACTACTTCCATCTGGTCCTCTATACAGAAAAAGTCCGCTAACTCTTATTTTAAACTATACATTCTTTTGTTTATCCTCTGCCATTTGTTGAAGAAACCAGGTCTTTTGTTCTAAGAATTTTCTATATCCTGGATTTTACTGATTGTATTCCTCTGGTGTCATTTAGGATGTCCCTTTATCTCCTATATTTTCATAAAATAGTAGTTAGATCTAGAGGTTTGATCTGATTTAGGTTTAGTTATATGGCGAGAATACTTAATTCTTTAAAGGTAGTATTATATACTACTTTGTATTATATCCATAAAGAGGCGCACTGTTTGGTTTATCTCTCTTTCTGTGAAGTTAAGGTAATCAGTTAGTTCAGGCACAGTCTAAACTATACATTATAAAGTTCCAGAAAAGGGAATCACTTAATGGTTTTAAGCAAGCACTGATAATCAGTGTGTAAATTAATGGTTTTTAACCAAGAGTGATTTTGCTCCCAGGGGACATGAGACACTTTTGGTTGGTAACTAGGGAGTACTATTGGCAAACAGTACGCAGAAGACAGAGATGCTGCCAAACATTCTACACAATGCACAGGACAGTCTCCCACAGCAAAGAATGATCCGGCCCAAAATGATCCGGGAGATTCTGTGTCTCCCTCTCTGCCCCTTCCCCACTCATGCTGTCTCTGTCTCTCAAAGATGAATAAACGTTAAAAAAAAAAAAATTTTTTTAAAGCTTATTTATTTTGAGAGAGACAGAGACAGCGCAAGTCAAGGAAGGGCAGAGAGAGAGAGAGAGAGAGAGAGAGAGAGAGAGAGAGAATCCGAAGCAGACTCCACACTGCCAGCTCCGAACCCAGCTCAAACCCACAAACCAGGAGATCATGATCTGAGTCGAAACCAAGAATCAGATGCTTAACCGACTGAGCCACCCAGGCACCCCAAACATAAATTATTTTTAAAAAGAATTTCAGAGATGCCTGGGTGGCTCAGTCGGTTAAGCATTCAACTTTGGCTCAGGTCATGATCTCACAGTTCATGAGTTTGATCCCCACATCGGGCTCTGTGCTAACACCTCAGCCTGGAGTCTGCTTCCTGATTCTGTGTCTCCCTCTCTCTCTCTCTCTGCCCCTCCCCTGTTCACACTCTGTGTCTGTCTCTCACTCTCTCAAAAATAAATAAATATTTTTAAAATTTTTGTTAAAGAATTTTAAGAATAGGATATATGATCACTATACTATAGTAAGTTAACTGAATTACAGTCATTAACACTTTCTTTCTACATGTATTAATGTTTAATCATCTTCCCTTTGAGTTTTTCTTGAATGCAAAGACCTAACATTACCTACCTAGATCAACTGTACTACTCGGCAAAGTTTCAAGTTTAATGCCATCTGCTCACTGTTTTAACAGCAGAGTGTTGGGTGCAAACTATTTAATTGTCTAACAAAAATCAATTGCCCTTCACCTTACTCTCTTGATTTTTTAAAGAACATTATGTCATTCATCTAAAAAAACAAACCCCATTTACTACTAGACAACAAAAGTGGCAAAAAGTGATTGTACTTCTCTATGAAACAAAGATCCCTGCCTGGTACTTTCAAGAGCAAGAAGGTTTTCAAAATGATTTATTTATAAAAATTAGTGATAATGATGCAATTACATTTAATTTTCTTACATAACTGTTCTCTAACACTAACTTATCACAACTGAGAGCACAATTCCGCTCTTTTGTGTGGCTAATATTCTGTTTTAGAGTAATTATGGATTATTTTTAGCAAAAGATTCTAAATACACATCCTTAATAGCAATATCTTCAACTGTTTTTCTCTAGCCTTTGGTGGTTCAGAATTATTTCAGATATCAAATAAAATTTAAGCCTACCTAAAGGCAGAGAATTAAAAAATCTTATACTGCCTCCTCAAATATGAGGGAAGCAACTAAAAGAAAAATAGGGGCGCCTGGGTGGCTCAGTCAGTTAAGTGTCTGACTCCTGGTTTCGGTTCAGGGTCATGATCTCATGGTCCATGAGTTCGAGCCCTACATCAGCTCTGTATTGACAGTGTGAAGCCTTCTTGAGATTCTTTCTCCCCTGCCCCGGCTCCGCCCCTTCCCTGTTCACATTTTCTCCCTCTTGCTCTCAAAACAAATAAATAAACTTAAAAAAAAAAAGAAGAAGAAAGAAAAAACGAAAGAAATAAATGCTATATTTAAGCACATGGGAAAAGAACGTTCAAGAACAAATTTTGTGAAGTAGATCAGTCAGATAAAGAGAAGGAAATAATGTACAGCTGTAGACTCTCTGAAACTGGAGAAGGATGGGAAAGTATGAGAAGAGGAAAAAAAGAGAAAAGGGAAAATGACTATTACATCAATAACACAGTGCTTTGCATAAATGACAGAGAGTGAACTGGCTGCTGCTTTTCTCTGGAACAGTGAGTGGCAAATAATCCTCTGAATACCCAGACAGATATGTTCAAACTATAGCAGAATAACTTTGGTTTCTTCTGATCTGGGTCTCTGAAATGACCTCCTTTTATCACACTGGAAAAACAGGCAGCTTATTATTTCATGTATGTCATTGTTCCCCACCCTGTCCTCTAGCCTATTCTGATGCTGCAGATGTGTCCATAGTAACTCACCATTACAACTTAGTAATACTTACCGTTTAAAGTCAAAAAGAGGTAAAGAAACTTTGCCCAAAGCTTCTGGCCCCTTTCTCTGCTTATTAGAATCAGGGGAACTTCCACTGCTCTGATTTAAAATTCCAAAAAGAGTAAGGTGAAGAAGTGATTCTAATGGCAATTGTGATATCTGGATGGGAAAAATGATTCTAAGGGGGGAAAAATGTATTAATAGAAAAAACAAATTAGATCAAATATGAAATTTAGTCCATTAATGAGACTGACAAGTTTAGATATTTTATTTGACTTATCAAATAATCTTTACTACCGAGTAACCTTTACTTAAGCAGCAAGCTTGGCCAATATGCATTATACAGAATCTTAAAACAAATTTCATTAAAATTTCAAGTATGTAACATCTCTCAAAAATTTCTTAGTGCCTCTACTCAAGTCTTGGCTAGTGTCAATTTCTAGGAAAAATAATAGTCATTTTTATTTCCTTTAGGAGAAACTAGATGAATGTTTATGAGTATTTCAGATTTGGATATACGTGTGCCCATATACACACAAGCTGACATATATGTTTACCTTATTTGTTGTTAAGTCTGAAAGTCTCACTTTCAGTGGTCACTGAAAGTCTCACTGAAAGTGGTCACCGAGTAGCCATAAGATGATAAGTGTTGGGAAAAAAAAGACACTTTTACCCATATGTAATTTTGTATTTGGTTGTTTTCAGAGATGCATTATTTTTGTAATTTAAAAAATTAAAAAAAAAAGAAAAATAGGAAACCACTTCATAAATGCAGAATGAAAAGTAAAAGCTCTGCTATTATCTATCTGCCTAAATAATGATTCCTGTTTTAAAAATATTAACAGTGCAAAATATATTGTATATGGATTTAATTTTTTAAGCTATTAACCAAGAACTAGGTTTCATATATACAGTATTATAGAATACTAAACTAAGCAATGTTATACAAACCATCTTTCTAAAATTACACATAAATTTATAGTTTTAACTTAACAAAAGTCTAAGAATTAATGGCATGTTTCTGCAATTTAACAATATGTAGTTTTTTAAATAATATTTCAGATTTTTAAATGAGAATTTGGCTTTTCTATAGAATAATATCTAGAAGAGACCTTAAGATGTAAGAATTTAATGGATTTTAATGGAAATTGTAAAAAAAAATGAAACCCTAGGATGCATACATGGAAAAAAGTAAAGACAGCATACTGAAAGCATAAAAAGCCAAAAATTTCACTTACAGTTCATCCCATTTAATAAGATAGAAGAAATTCTTATACGTGCCAACCTTCTTTGATTGAATAGGTTTAAAAAGATCCTTTCCGTTGTGAGATAGGGAACATATCAAGTAGTATTTTTCATAACTAAGAAAAGAAACATTTTAATTTGATTGTTATTTTATAATCCAAATGCATAACATTAGCCATTCTTCTCTAAAAGTGACTATTATATGAAATTATTTGTTCACCAGTCATTTGAATTTTTGGAAAACATATGAAATTTAACTATTGCAAATTCTACAAAAACAGAGAAGTAGTATAGAAAAGGGAATACGGAAGGCAACATATACCTCCAGGTGCTAGTCTTAGGGGTCATGCTACAGAACTTAGCACCATTTTGTGCTCAATTACTAGCTTTAGAAATGGATATTCATTTCGAGGTAAATTCTTAGAAGAAAAAATATAAACATTATCTTCCCTAGGTGATATTTTCCTTTGCTAAGCCACTGAAATTTAGTTAGTTAAGCATACTAATGGGGCTTGGGCCTGACTTGCACTGAGCCAGTCTTTCCAATCTATTAGGAAGCTTCCATCCATGGAATACATGCTATTGTATTCTCATTAGACAGTAAGGATTTAGCCCCTAATTGCCACAAATACAGAGCTGGTTAGATACAGTCAGGCAATCTTGCAGAATAGGAGCCTTAGGTTCTACTAGATTCTAACTTACTGCTAGGCTTACACATTAACCACTTTGTTCATATATGCAATCTATTAATCATTTAAAATATATTTCAAATTCTAAATCTCATTGGTTCACAAAAGACCCCTAGCTGTCTCTCTTTTCTTCAGCATTTTACTTTCTTTCCATCTTATCACTGCAGTTTTCTGTATTGTCTTCTACTGAGTATTTGTCCTTCTCATTAGTATCCCAAAATTTGTGTGTATATGAGTCTGTATGGAGGATGTAGAAGGTATTATCCCTGTAACATTTTAAAGAATAAAATACCTTCACATAGCAGTAGTACCCATTTAAAGACAAGTTCCTAAAAGGCAGAGATATTTTGTTGCCTTGTTTACTGCTGAATCCCTAGTACGAAGAACACTGCCCAAGATGGTGCTCAGTAAATATTTATTGAATGAGTTAATAGATTGTTTTCAAGTAGTTATATATTACGTTAATCTAAAACTCAATTTAAGCAGAATTTATGTTTGGTATCTCTTCACTAGGCTTTACCTTACTTTATAGCATTGTTACTATGAAGCTTTCATTAAAAATTTGAATTCAGGGGCGCCTGGGTGGTCGGTCAGTCGGTTAAATGTCGAACTCTTGATCTCGGCTCAGGTCATGATCTCATGGTTTGTGAGATCAAGCCCCACATTGGGCTTTGTGCTGACAGTGTGGAGCCTGTTTGGGATTCTCTCTCTCTCTCTCTCTCTCTCTCTCTCTCTCTCTCTCTCTGCCCCTCCCCTGCTCATGCAAGTGCGCATGCTCTCTCTCTCTCTCTCTCTCTCTCAAAACAGATAGTGCTAACAGCTCTATCTCTATCTCTGTGTCTCCCTCTATCTCTGCCCCTCCCCTACCCGTGCTCTGTCTCTCTCAAAAATAAATAGAATGTTGGGGTGCCTGGGTGGCTCAGTTGGTTGGGCGGCCGACTTCAGCTCAGGTCATGATCTTGCAGTTCGTGAGTTCGAGCCCTGCATCAGGCTCTGTGCTGACAGCTCAGAGCCTGGAGCCTGCTTCGGATTCTGTGTCTCCCTCTCTTTCTGCTCTTCCCCCACTCGTGCTCTATCTCTCTCAAAAATAAACATGAAAATTTTTAAGTAAATAAATAAATAAATAAATAGAATGTTAAAAAATTAAAAATTAAAATAAAATTCAATAGAGGGACACCTAGGTGGCTCAGTTGGTTAAGCATCTGACTCTCAATTTCAGGACAGGTTATGATCTCATAGTCTGAGTTCAAGCCCTGCGTCCAGCTCTGTGCTGACAACACAGAGCCTGCCTAGGATTCACTTTCTCTCTCTCTCTCTCAAAATAAATCAACAAACGTTTTAAAAAATTTCAATAGAAGAAATATGCCCTTGTAGACTCCAAAGCCTAGCAATCAGTAAACAGTAAACTACTAAAGAGAAAAAAGTACACTAAAGCCTAGTATCATCACACTATTTCAAATAACCCTGATTCTAAAGGAAAGGCTGAAAAACAGCAGTCATAAATGGACTCATTTGTTAATTAGCATTTACCTTTGTAAGTTTAAACATCTATTTTCCTGCCTTCTTTGATGTAGTAGGAGGGATATTTTTTACCGAAACAGTTTCAAATAGCTCTGTAATTTTTTTTTTTAATGTTTGTTTATTTTGAGAGAGAGAAAGAGTGTAAGAGAGAGTGAGTAGGGAGGGGTAGAGAGAGAGAAAGAGAATCCCAAGCAGGCTGCACCCTGTCAGTGCACAGCCCTATGCAGGGCTTGATCCCACGAATCTTGAGATCATGACCTGAGCTAAAATCAAGAATCCGATGCTTAACCAACTGAGCCACCCAGGCACCCCTTCTCTGTAATTTTTATGAAAACCACAAAGGTATGTGGTAATTCTTGTATCATCAATTTAAGTATCAACAGAACAGGGGATGCTGACATTTTACAAGATTAGAACAGTTTCTGGGTTAAGCTGTATATATTTTGTTTTAAACAGTTACTTACTTTGATACCCAATTACTTGAAATTCCATGAGCAGCAAAAATTGTAAACTGGAGCTGTTCTGTTGTTGTCCATGCTTCCTTAACGTTCCTATTACTTTGGGCACAGTCTGCAGGACTCCTACCAGAATTTGCATGGAGTCTGAGAAGATCATAAATTGCTGCAGTTAACTGGTCCATGCTTACTTGAACAGGATTTTCAGGATTCAGTGATCCTAGATTTAAAGAAATTGTTAATATAATTCCCCAAAGAAGCAAAAATTATTGCTAAAATTTAAAGAACTTAAAGACATACCCCTAGATGAACTCTTACTAGGGTCTCCTTCTCCAGACAGTGAAGTCACCTGCATACATACATACAAATTAGTTGGAAAATTGCCCATGATATAATATAGAATGTTTACCTTTAATTTCAATACATTTAATTAAATGCTTGATCAGGAAACCTCCCAAAAGTTTCTGCAGAATAAAACAAAACAAAAATGTAAAAAGAAAGTGAAACCCCAAACCAAATAACGAAATGATTACTATCAAGAAAATCAGAATAACTGAAAATTAGTGCAAAATATAGAAACTCAACAAAATCTGCCTCATTAAACCAGTTTAGTAATTAAGATTTGAAACCCAAAAGCGATAAATACACTAATGATACTTTATATTCTATTAGTTGCTTTACTATTAGTATGATAAGAATATCCCTAAAGAAACTACAACTCTATTTATTACCATTTATGGTCTCAAAAAAGCTCTTACAATTATTTAAATTGAGCTCTCCTCCTACTCCCCGCTCCCTTATCCAGCAAATGACTATGATGAATAGAAACCTCAGATAACATTAGGACCATGGTATAGTGGATCATTTCCAAGTTATTTCATATATATATTTTTTTTTTTAAACAAGCACATAATAAGAAAGAAAGGTAAAAGAAACCCAAATTTCTACATATCATATATATAAGCTCTCTATGAGCCTAGAGTATCTCTTAGATACCAGTTGAGGGGCATACCATCAATATAACGTTTCCTTCCTTTAAATTTATTGTGTCTTGGGGTGCCTGGGTGGCTAAGTCAGTTGAGCGTCTGACCCTGGCTCAGGTCATGATCTCGTGGTCTGTGAGTTCAAGCCCCGCGTCAGGCTCTGTGCTGACAGCTTAGAGCCTGGAGCCTGCTTCGGATTCTGTGTCTCCCCCTCTCTCTCTGCCCCTCCCCCACTCATGCTCTGTCTCTCTCTCTCTGTCAAAAATAAACATTAAAAAAAATTTTTTTTTTAATTTATTGCGTCTTGTGATCCACCTTCTCTAATCCTACCATCAGAGCTATGAACAACCCTATGAACAGAGTTAATTAAATCCTCATGAAAATACCATAGGAAGAGCTTTCACAGTATGCTATCAAGAAAGGGCTCCTAACCTGGTTGCTTCTGAGGCATTAAGTCACTCTTAGTGAGGCTTCTGGGAATTTTCAACAGGAAAGAGATATGGCCCAATGCAGACCTTACCCCATGGACAATCATGGACATCTCCATCCAGAAGGACAAATACTAACCATTACCACCCAGGTTCTGGAGCTCAGTATCTATCTTGAAACTTCCAACCAACTCATTTATGCCACAGTTCCTCCTCTACACGTAAAAGTTTCACAGTTTGGCATCTATGTATTCAATATTAATGCTGACAAAGCTCTTCTGAGGGAGCCGATCTCCTCTTAGGAATTCCCAACTTTACTAAGTGACCAAATCTACTCAAAAGTAAAAGCCAAGGTTGAAACAATAACATTTTGTCTAACAGAAGCAAAAATCTCCCAGTTTAAGTGATACTCACTTAAGTACATACTTACATGTAACAAAATGCTAATATACTAAAAAAATACTCACATCAGCACTTTTACTCCTTGGAAGATTGACTGCTCTCTTTAGCTTCTTTACTGATTCTGTAATGGCAAGAGTCTCTACACCATCTAAAGCACTACAGATTTTTCTTACAGCTTTAATTACTTGATCTACTGCTCGGTGCTGGTTCTTTAAAAATAAAAAGTAAAATAAACATAAGTATGTGGAATTTAAAGGATCAGTTTCAGAGATGAAGTCAGAAACCAGACATTTTAGATGTGCTTAATAAACAGATATCCTTTACTCTTTTGTGATGAAAAACAAACAAAATACCTTTTCACTGACCTATTTTATTTTGAATAAGAAAACTTGGGTCTGATTTTCATTTTGCCTGACACAATTATTCAGATGCAAATGCCATTAATTTCATACTTAGAATAACTAATAAATCATTAACAAATTACTAAGTCATTAAAAAAAACTGGAGTTATTTTTTATTCTTACTTGGGAGTAAGTTCCACATTAAAAACACCAATCCTTCTCTCCCTCCTGCCAAAAAATTTGGTATCAAAAACCAAGTTCTTCAGAGATTGGCTGCATATTAATAACATTAGGCAGCAGTTAGTAGACATGAGTCAACTTTTAAGCAGGATTTGCATCTATACAACCATTACTTTTTAAGTTTTATTGGATGAAAAAACTTTCTTGAGGACAATCCCTCTGTAGTATTTAATCATACTTGATTTCACCACAATTCAAAAGTATACATGTACAAATATATTATAAAATCATTTACCTGATGAGAATGATTTAAAAATCTCTCTCCATTCCTCCATCATTTTAAAATAATGTTTCTTATCTCATTAAGAAACACTCTTACATAAAGAATTCATCAAACATGTATGCCAAACTTACATGCCAAGTACTGTTAAAATGGGCTGAAATTTAGTACTGTACCATCCCTTAACAATTTAAATTTTTCCACCTTTGAGGGTTGGCAACCAGAAACTGAATGTTCCCTGTACCTTTATGCTTCAATGAACCCACCTCATTTGCTCAAACATCCAATTACCCTGCAGTCCTCAGGACCCAACAATCTGTTTTCTAGCTCCCCATTTTTGCTTACTTATATTTCTGCTTACTTTTACTCCTACACCTTCATGCAAAAACCTTTCCAGTGTTGAGGCTCAGGTCATTCTCCTATACTATTCTCCATCATTTTTTATGTGCCAGTTACCAATTTATTGTCAATTAGTTCCAAATCAATCCCCTTCTTTGCTCTACTTTGTGATACTGGAACTAGACCTATATTTTTCCTTTGCCAGCCGACAAAATGTTAGGTTTGGTCAACAGAGGGCACCTAAGGGACACTCAGGCAATAGCAGCATGAAGACACTTCTCATCAGGGTTCCAGGCCTCCTCTTTTTTTTTTTTTTTTTTTTTTTTTTTAACTTCAGCACAGGATCCCAGTGGTCCTCAAAGACCAGTTCCAGCTATACCCTCAGGCCATGGTCTCCCAATCTGACAACTGTAGCAAGTCTCTTTGCTATAGGCATCCTCTGTGCTCCTGTGATAGCCAAACCCTTTTAGAAGAGGCTGGAATTCAGCCTGGGCGGGGGGTGGGGAGGGTTCTACCATAAGTCCTACAATTCCTTCACTATCCATTGTTCCTCAACCTAGAGGTGATAGCTGCGTTTTTATGTCCTATTTCTGGACCCCTTATAGCATGGTTGGCAAGCTTTTTAAAAAGGCCAGAGAATAAAATGTTTTAGGCTTTGTGAGCCACACAGTCTCTGTCACAATTCAACTCTGCTATTATGGCATGAAAAGAGATACAGGTAAATACATAAATGAGTATGGCTGTGTTCCAATAAAACTTCATTTACAAAAATTGGAAATAGGCCAGATTTTGTATGCAAGCCATAAAATGCCAAATCCTGCCTTAGAATCCTCTTTTGCCCTTTGTAGTAATTAACCACCTTTTACTAATTAACAATTCTTTAAATTTTCCTGTTCAAATTACTACTGTATTTTCTGTCCCCTGACTTGACCCCTGATAGCCTGATCTGCCTTGTAATTGGACATGTGGTCATTTCCTCCACTGCATGCCATATTTTTGCTCTAGATATTCACCTGACTTTCTACTCTATATCCTATAATAAGCCTCAGTTACATAAATGTCCACGTGGAAAATTCACAGCATCTTCAACCCCAAAACTGTACCCTATGAGAATCTTAACCACAATATTATAGTCTGATCACAATCTCCTTTGCCTCCAGTCCCCACACATTCATTTCAACTAAACTCATTCTTTGAGGTCATAGCCTTCTCTTCTCTGCTTCTTCTACCAGGCAGCTGAGCATTTTCAAAGAAAATTCAACATCCCCAATTTCAGCAGGAAACTGCACACCACTTAACATTCCTTTTACTTGTTCTTGGTCAGTTCTCTTTCTCATTTTTCTTTACTGCTCCTGTAACTTCATTTTAGTAAAATAAATTAACACCTTATCTCTAGAAAATTAAAGCCAGGAGAAATCAAAACTTCCGCAACTTCCTGATTTTTCCTAAAACCTAAATTAAAACATATATCCACACAAAGACTTATATGGGGGGGGGGGGGTGGTTCACAGCAGCATTATTCATAACAACTAAAAACTGCAAACTGTCCAAAATGTCCATTATTTGGTGACCAGATAAACAAAATATGATATATCCATACAATGTAAGTATTCAGCAATAAAAAAAGGAACTATGGATTCGAATCACAACTTATATACTACAACATGGATAGAGCTTAAAAACGGTATGGTATGTGGGAAAAAAAAAATCAGGTATTACATAGGGTATGATTCCATTTACATGAAATTTCCATTAAGGGGAAATCTACCGAGACAGGTACTAGATCAGGTGTTATTCAGGGGTTGGGCTGGGAATGAGGAATGACTGAAAAGTAGTATATGGAAACCTTTGGTAGTGACGAAAATGGTCCAAAGAACTGGATTGTGGGGATAATTATACAACTCCATGCATTTATTAAAAGGAATCCTTGAATTATATATATTCAATGGGTATACTTTATGGTATATAAATTATACAATAAAGCTGTAAAAAAACTATGGGGAATATATGACAGTCACTATTTTTTTTAGTCATTATTTTGTGTAAGATGGTCCTAAAGACATCTGCGATAAGACATTCATTAGAATACAGACCTTAACGAATTGAAGGTTAAGCCATGCAAATATCTGGGGGAAGAGCATTAAAAGTAAAGAGAACAAAAAAGCACAAGGATCCCAGCTGGGGAGCATACCTATAGATCCACCAGAACAAAGAAGGAAAGTGTTAGGAAGCCAGATCAGAGAGGTAGTGGGGTCAGAATACATAGGGCCCTGAAGACACAATTAGGGATCTGAATTTTACTGAGATGGCAAAGAGGATTTTGAAAAAGGGGATAACATAATTTAGCATCTTTTAAGAGTTTATGAATTTTATTAATCTTTTCAAAGAGCCATCTTTTGTCTTTTTCTCTTTTACATATGCTATCTGTGCTTATTATTTTTCTTAAAAAACCTTTTTGTTTTGTAATAATTTTATATTTACAGAAAAGTTGCAAAAACAGTACAGATAGTTCCTCTAAGATAGTTAGAAAGTCCCTTTAAGAACATTAAAGGAAACTGGGTTAAGTAACGTAACCATGTTATATTTGACAAAACTAAGACGTTAACACTGGTACATTACTATTAACTGAACTGTACTTTAGTCAGACTGAACCAGTTTTTCCATTAATATTCATTTCCTCTTCCAGGATACAATCCAGGATGCCATATTGCACTTAGTGACTTATTTTTAAAATATCATTTTGATTCCCTGTGGAAGAAAGACTGTAGAAGGACAAGGGTAGAAGCTGAGAGAGCTGTAAGGAACTACAGTTGACCTGAGAACAACACAGGATTGAACTGCTTGGGTCCATTTATACGTGAATTTTTCACAGCATAAGTGCTATAAATGTATTTTCTCCTCCTTATGATTTTAACTTTTATTTAAAAAAAAATTTTTTTTTTTAATGTTTATTTTTGAGAGAGACAGAGCATGAGCAAAGGAAGGGCAGAGAAAGAGGGAGACAAAGAATCCAAAGCAGGCTCCAGGCTCTGAGCTGTCAGCACAGAGCCCGATGCGGGCTTGAACTCCTGAACGGTGAGATCATGGCATGGGCTGAAGTCGGGACGCCCGACTGACTAAGCCACCCAGGCGCTCTTTAACATTTCTTTTTTGCTAGCTCACTTTAGTACAAGAATAAAGTATACATACAATAAAAGTATACATACAATAAAAACAACATACAAAATATGTATTAATAAACTATGTATGTTATCAGCAAGGCTTCCAGCCAAGGGTAGGCTATCAGCAGTTAAATTTTGGGGGAGTCAGAAGTTATAAACAGTGGGTACCTGGCTAGCTCAGTCAGCAGAAGATAGGACTCTTGATCTCAAGATTGTGGGTTCAAGCCCAATGTTGGGCCTAGAGCTTACTTAAAGATAGACAGATGTTATATACAGATTTTCGACTGCACAGGAGGTCAGAGCCCCTAACCCCCATGTTGTTCAAGGGTCAACTGTGTCATAACTATTGTAATTGACTAGAACTGTAGCTTTGGTAGTGATAAAGAGTGGTCACATTCTGAATGTATTTTTAAAATAGAGCTGACAAGAATTAGATAGATTGTGGGATATAAAAGATCTTTTTCTTGAGAAATCAAATACGACGTCAAGGTTTGGCCCTTAGCAAAGAGAAGGATAGAGTTGTTATTTACCAAATAGAGGAAGACTCATAAATAGATATGAAGGGTAATATAAAAAATTCAGTTTCATGAATCTTAAATTTGACATGTTAATGAATTAGACATTCATATAAAAATGTCAGGTAAAATATATTTGAATCTGGAGTTCAGGGAAGAGGTTAGTCTGAATGTATAAATTTCAGCCATCAGTATATGTAGCGTATTTAAAGACATGAGATTAAGCGAGATCACCTGGAATGTGACCACAAGGGAAAAGAAGAGATCCTAGAACTGAGCCCTATGGTATTCTGATGTTTAGAGGTCAAAAAAATAAAGAGACCATAAGCAGAAAGCCACAAGTGAGAGAACAGAGCAAGACACTGGAAGTCAGAGAACCACAAACATGATACACCAAGAGGTCATGAGAGTATTCAAGAGGAAGAAACAGCCACCTCTATTAAACACTATAGAAACACTGAGAAAAATAAAGACCAAGAACTTATTACTGAAACCATGATCATGAAGTCCTGATCTTAGGTGCAGTTTCAGGGAAGTGCTGAGAATGAAAGCCTGATTGGAGTGGGTTCATAAAAGAATGGAAAGAGAGGAAGTGGAAGCAATAAAAATAGATTAACTTTAAGGAATTTTGCTGCAAGAAGAAAAGAGAAGTGGAGTGGTTGCTACAGGTGGATGTGGACTTTTTGTTTTAAGATGGAAGATATGCCCAGGGCTGTCCTTAAACTCTTATTTTCTGTACCTGCAGTAATTTTCTTGGGGATCTCCTTATGGCTTCAAAATACCAATTATATTCTTATGATTCCCATGTTTACTACCTCCAGGCTGGGCCTCTTCCATTAAAATCCAGATTTATATCCAACTGCCTACTCAACATTGCTATTAAGGTGACTAACAGTCATCACAAAGCCCAAAATTAAGTTCTACATCTTCCATCCAAATCTGCTCCTCTCACAGTTTCTTCCTCTCCCGCCCCTTCCTCCCCCTTCCCACTATCTATGGCTAGCAAAACATCTTCCTAATTGATTTGTTTCCATTCTCGCCCCCCTCCCTCACTCTATTCCAGCTAGAAAGACAGATATATCAGGCACACTCCTCCTCCCCTAGACAACCAGATAGCTTCCTCCTCTCCTCCAGTTCTTTACTCAAATTTACCTTCCTAATGAGGTCTCTTCTGAATACAAATGTTGAAATTGCAACATTACCCTCATTTATTTTTCTCTATAGTGCTTACCACCTGATGTAGCATATATTTTGTTAGTTTAATTGTCATCTCATGCAACTAGAGTGCAAACTAAGACTTGGGATTACAGTTTCTTTTGTTCACTACCATAGCCTTAGCACCTACAACAGTGCCTCATGATGAGGAGATATTCTGCAAATATTTACTGAATAAATATGTTTATATGCTGACAAGAATATAATAGTAGCTGGAAATCTGGAAATAGTCATCCTACACTATTTCTTTTCTTACATCTCATTACCTACCAAAATCTTACCAATTTTATCTCCTAAGTATTGTTAATCAGTTCCCTCCTTTTGCCTTCATCACACTCATTATCTTTCACTTGGACTACTATAAAAAACTTTCCTAAATAATCTCCCTAAAACCAATCCTGCCAGAAGTAAATCTAGTTTCCACAGTACAGCCAGAGTAATTTCAGCTCAGGACTCAGAAACAAGTCACTCAACCCATCCCACCCCTTACCCTCAGCTAAAAAGGGCTAGAGCAGGGGTGAGTAAACCTTTTCTGTAAAATAGCAATTAATAAATAGTTTAGGCTTTGCAGGATATATAGTATGTGTCTCAACTACTCACTTCTAGGATTAGAACACAAATGCAGTTATAGAAAATATATAAACAAATGGGTGTGGCTGTGTTCCAAAATTATTTATTTACAACAGAAAGTAGACTGGATATGGACCTCTAAGCTAGAGGATAGAGTAAAACTCCTTAACATGGATAAGGTGGTAACTTATGTCCGGGTATCTCCAACATCATCTGCCAACCTTCACTTCACACTCTACTCTGTTACAGAAGTGCTTCTACTTCCACATATGTATCACACCTATGTGCTTTTATTCACATGTCCTTCCCAACCATCTTCTTCTAGCTAACCCATACTGTTGACTTGAACTAGGCAACCTCCCTTCTTAGAGGCTTTCCTTGGAAGTCTCAAGTTGGAAGAAGTGCCCTTCTCTGATCTCCCAAAGAATCCAACGCATACCTCTATGCTACACTGAAATTTTGTTTAAATCCATCACTAGTTTTAAGTTCCTGGTAGGTGGGGACTAGGTCATCCATTTTCGTAACTCCAGCATCTAGAATATAGTAAACATTCACTTCTTTTTTAAATTGAACTGAAGGTTCCTCTTAGTAATAAAGCTGAAGTGAGGTGAAGTGCTGACTCAAGCAATATTGAAAATTTCTGTTAACAAGTTGGGTCAGAAAACAAGTCATCAAACATCAACATCAAGAATATTGTTTAAATCGTCCTTCTAAAATATTTCATACAATACCACACTAATATTTAAGATAGAACAGAGACAAGAATCCTTAAGTCATCATGCCAAAAGGTGTATTAAGACTTACTTCAGTTTGCAGAGCCAGGTCCACTTGGTGGTGGTAAGAATCTAAAAGTTCGTCAACAGGGTATCTGAAATAAAGAACAGTTACTGTGGCTGAAGGATACTATATACAGAAATGATTGTTTTATTCACCAAAATAATGGTATTCACATCCAAAAGCAAAGTTTGAAAACCTGGAATTAATGCTTTAGATGCCACACCTTGTCATGATCTCCTTATAAGGTTTTTCTATTTGATGCAGATGTTTGTTTAAATCCACCGGTGTTTTATCATCTTCTGCCTAAAAAAACACATATACACATATGTTTACCAAAAAATAAAATCCGTTCTTTGGGTTTGTTTTTTGGTTTTTTTTTTAGTTTTTATTCTTTTTTTTTTTTTTTGAATGTTTTTTTTTTTTTTTAACGTTTATTTATTTTTGAGACAGAGAGAGACAGAGCATGAACGGGGGAGGGGCAGAGAGAGAGGGAGACACAGAACCAGAAGCAGACTCCAGGCTCTGAGCCATCAGCCCAGAGCCTGACGCGGGGCTCCAACTCACGGACCATGAGATCGTGACCTGAGCTGAAGTCGGACGCTTAACCGACTGAGCCACCCAGGCGCCCCTATTCATTTATTTTTGAGAGAGAAAGAGAGAGTGTACAAGCAGAAGAGGGACAGAGAGAGATTGGGGGTCAGAGGATCTGAATGAAGGGAGCTCTGTGTGGACAGCAGACAGTCCAATGTGGAGCTCAAACTAACAAACCGTGAGATCATGACCTGAGCTGAAGGCAGACACTTAACCTACTGAGCCACCCAGGTGCTCCTCTTTGGGCTTTCTATTACCAAATTAAACATGGTTAAGTGTATGACAAATTCTTGAAACTGCAGTGATTTTTCAGAACAGGTTAAAATATTTTCAGAATTAAATACTATTTATAACCAATCAGGGAAACAAGTACATCAATATTCTGAAAAATCTGTTTTATAAATAAAAAAACATAAATGCTTTTTAGTCTAGTTTTTGATCTATAGGCAGCTCCCAAAGTAAAAACTACTTCTATTCTACACAGAAAGAATAGAGAGGTTTAAAACAAAACAAAACACTTTTAAAGATATCTGACAGCCAAATGAAGGTGGGGTAGGATCAGATGGGGAAGAGATCATCTGAATTTCTGCATTATTTTTTCTAATGATAATCAAATTTCCCCCCAACTTACCCCCAATAAATAAGGTACTGGTCTCTTCTACCATAAGTCTTTACTATGCAAATATTCTCAAGAATATTATTCCTTAAGAAACTGAAAAGAGAAGTTACTAATGATTGCTAAAATGTACTGAATTTTGTGAAACATTTCACTTGGTTGAAAAATATCAAACACAGGAGAAAAACCTAAGAAAATAAACAAAAAGTAGAAATGACTGCTATTTTTCTATCCAAAGTTCTACCAAATGAAGAGTAATTCTCTTTAAAGATTAAAATTCATCAAATGTTTTTGCTTTAACTTCAAAAGAAAGTACTGCATTTTAAAAAGAGAAGCAGTTTTCATTTGGTGAAAAATAATGTATTTTTCTTCCTTCAAACCACATTTAGTATTCAAAATCTTTCCTCCTTCCTCATTTCCCTTTGACCCTAATGTTTTCATTCTTGTGTAAAATCATTACAAGTCAACTTTTATTTCCTCCACTTTGATTTTCAAATATGCCTCCAGCTTGGAGTAGTAGGCTACCTAAGACTCCATGATTGAAAAGCTACCCCAATTTGTTGAAAACCCTTGTTGTGGATAAAATCAGTTCATCATTCCAATCCATTCACCAGTCCAACCCAGAAATCTTGGAGAATGTACAAATTGCAAATTGGCTAATTAGCAGAATTACTCAGAGTCAACCAAATTCAATTCAGTTATAAGGTACATACTTACTGTTCGGGCCAGATTTTGGCACATTGCACTGAAGGTCAAAAGTTGTAGTTTAATCTCTGCGTCCCATTTCCGGCAGTTCTGAATATGTTCATGACTTCCAAGGCAATGATTACTATTAAAATAGATTAATTATTCATCAATGTTATTCTCAAACTAGAAATTACAGAGGTGAGAGTAAAATATAACTTGTATCTGCATCAGAAATTGAAGAGAATGGTAAAATGTAGAGATAGTTTTTTAACTAAGTGTGAGCATTTAAATAAAAGAATAATTCTACATGGACAGAGTCACAATAAAGAAGAAAGACGAAGGTAAAAAAGAAAATAAGAGAAATAGGAACAGGGCATTTTTAGTAGCTGAAAGTAATTAAATCTGTAAAATAACTAAACTGTATATGCTAAATTACCTGGTTCAGAAAAAGATTCATACAATGACTATTTCAAGGCAACTAAAAGGAAGTCACAGCTGACCACTGTGTGAAAAGTAATGGCCCATGCTACATAAGGAAAAAATACGTGACTATTGACTCTTTCCAGAAAGTAAAAAAAACTATTAAATTCACTTATCAATGAATTAGCTTTTTTCCCCATTTAAGACTATAAGTTTAAGGGCAATACCATGTCTTAATTGTCTCTGAAATCCCTCCATGGTCTTAGATACATACACATCTTAAAACAAAGTGTATCTCAATATAAGTTCATGGATCCAATCAATTCAGCAGGACCCAACATATTTTTGGACTACAAATTTAACTTGAAATTTTTCAATTTTAACCCCTTAAAAATGAAATTTCCAAAGATGTTGTTCAGTAGTTAAGTAAATAAACTTACTTTTGTAGCACTTCCTCTTGACCACAAACTTTCAGAACGTAGCTGCCAATATCTACTTGATTCAAGTCATCATGTACCCAGCAAAGGGCTTGCATTATAATGATTTCTACAGTAGAACTCACTGTAAAAGAGGCATCATTTTCATTTTGCTCGTTTAACTCTATACACTCATTCAGAATGTATTTATCATCTAAGAGAGCACTATACAATAGAAATATAATGTAGGTCACATATAGAATTTAAAATTTTCTACTAGCCACGTTGAAAAAAGTAAAAAGAAACAGGTGAAGCTAATTCCAACATGTTTTATTTAACCTAATAAATCCAAAATATCATTTCAACATAAAACCAGTATTTAAAAATTACTGAGACATCTTATTTCTTTTCTAATTGGTTCTTTGAAATTCACCGTGTATTTTATACTTCTAGCATATCTCACTCTATATTAGCCATATTTCAAGTGCTCAATAGCCACATGGGGCTAGGGGTTACTGTATTTGATTAGGGCAGATCTAAAACTAAGAAAGCCACCTCCCTATTACAGACTCCTCCAAAAAGGATGACATTTAGCAGTATCTAGCAAACAATGATTTAAATCAAATCATAAGAAAAAAAAAAATCACCATTTTAAATGTTTGATATTTGCTGGTAAATTTTCTAATGTAAAATAAAAATACAGCAAGTAGGAAGTATTCTTCAATTATCATTCTTGACAAGAGCTATTTACTAAGATTATAACACATTAAAAAATTAAAGTAACCTTTTAAAGTAACCTATTTCTGGGCATCTGGGTGGCTCAGTTGGTTATGTGTCTGACTCTTGATTTCAGCTAGTCATGATCTCACAGTTTATGAGATCAAGACCCGCATCAAGCTCTGTACTTTCAGCTTGGGTTTCTCTCCTCCCCGCCCCCCCCCTTCCTCCCCGGCTCTCCCTAAATAAATAAACATAAAAAAAATAATAAAGTAACCTATTTCTATACTTAGATCTCTTATGTTCAATTTAGAAGACAGTTATTAAATTCAAACTTCACGAAAATCAACAGCTTGGCAGAAAAAGCCATAAAATATCTAATAATATCTACATTTCTGAACAGTCAAATGTACAGTAACATTTATTATTTGGACACACCTCTACTATAATATGGTTAAGTTTCTTAACAGAGATGTATATTATAAATGTGCACATTTACAAAGAACCAAACTACAGGCATTTCAGACATTTTCTCAAAGTGTAATCATATCTTGAGACATCAAGTCAAAATGTGATACAAATTAAAACATTTGCTATCGATGCTTATTATTCAATCAAGGGGCTTACTGACCTTTTTTCCTTCAATTTTCATATTAATTCTTACAGCATATGGATTTAAACAATTCCCCAAACCAAAATTTAAAGTATGTTTTATAAGAATAACTCTTCCTTTAGAAACTAAAAGAATGATTATCATAGTTGGCTAACATTTTTGTTTCAGATTTCTATTTTTTCAAAGGGGCTTGAAAAGTACAAAGCTACAAAGAAAAGTATCCAAATATTGGACATATTCGTAATCATAACCATTATAGAAAAAAAATGGCATCATTTGTAAGTCAAAGTGCTACAGAAATATAGGACCTTATTCTACCATTGGAATTCCATTAAAGCAATATACATCATGAGAAGCAGTAAATTATGACAGAAAAGTTCCTACAGACTTTAGGATACATTTCTAGAAAGGATATCCACATCAAATCTGGAAGAGAGAGTTAGAACCAAAGGAGAATTATCTTCTCCTTAGAGGAGCTTAACAAGATAACTGGAATTTCAATTTCACTGACAGCTCTTTATAAACAAGTATTCTTCTTGCCATAAAATGGAAAAAAAAAAAAGAACTGGACTATAATTAGCCTTTCAATCTCATGCTTTGGGACCTTGGCCACCAGCCACCAATTAACCAAAGTTACTCAGCATTTTTCAGAGAAATATGCAGTAATAGAAGTAATAAAGGTAAACTGTTTTCCCACTAGTCTTAACTAGAAAACTATGCAAACGTATGCCAATTTTTTGAAAAGGATAACTAATGAATATTAACTATTTTACCACACACACACACACACACAAAATTCTTTTAAAGTGTATCTAATGATAACAAGGTCAAGAATAATTCAAACTAACATTTTAAACATTTTCTGCCTAATCAAAGCTAAACAAGATAGCTGGGGAACTACAAACGTACCATCACATGTAAAAGTAACTGGTAGTTGAAATCCTTCAATTTCAATGGAGACCTTCACGCTAGCATTTTCTCCACATATATTTCTTTGTACTGTAACTGGACTTAACAAATAGCCTGGATTTGTGCAGTGATTGGTATATGGAAAGTTGGTCTTCAATCTGTTCACAAGAAAGAAGAAATCAAATTACTTTTTTTAAAGCTGCATTTGAGAGCCCTAAACACAAGTTTTCATGCTTACAGCCATTCAATTCAGTGTCTTTGTCCAGTTCCAGAGCAGCTCATGAGAACTGTAATGAATGGACCCCAGTCAAACTCCAAATACTAGCATTTGCCTTTTAGATAAAAGGAATCCAAGAAAAGAGATTAAGTACTGTCAGGACACCTTTGGTAACATTAATCAACATTAACCAAGCACACACTGGATACATGCCATTTTCTGCTTCAGTTTTTTTTTTTAATACAGTATAATTACACAAAATGGTTCATTTTTAATGAATCCACTGAGAATATAGGCAATGTAGCCCTCAACCACAATTGCTACAGAGATAAAAAGTTTGTTTTTCTTTTAAAAATCTTTTTTGGGGCACCTGGGTGGTTCAGTCGGTTAAGCGTCCAACTCTTTTTTGTTTGTTTTTCATAAAGAGACAGAGACAGAGCGCAAGCAGTGAAGGACAGAGAGAGTCGGAGACAGAGAATCTGAAGCAGGCTCCAGACTGAGCTGTTGGCACAGAGCCCAAAGCGGGGCTTGAACTCACAAGCCGTGAGATCATGACCTGAGCCAAAGTTGGATGCTCAACAGACTGATCCACCAGACACCCTTAAGTGTCCAACTCTTGATTTCAGCTCAGGTCATGATTTCATAGTTCGTGAAATCAGCCCTGTGTAGGGCTCCGCACTGACAGCATGGAGCCCACTTGGGATTCTTTCTCTCTCTCTCCCTCTCTCTGCCCCTCTCCTGCTCATGCTCTCTTTCTCAAAATAAATGAATAAACTTAAAAAATTTAAAAACTGTTTTAAGGCCTTTTTCCTATATATTTTGGTTGTTAGACAACAATAAAAAAAACATAATTGGTTGTTACAGTGCTATGAGGCCTTTATTCCCTCAAAATGATTTCTAGAACTTAGCATTTGGAATGGCAAGAATTGCCTGTGAAGGTATTCACAACATAGCTTAAGTTGAAATAAATTCACGATTATAGTGTATATGGTTTTTCTCCACACAGCACCTCTGTTATCAGAAGACAAAGGAGAATTTGATGCCTTTTTAAAATCTGTAGCCTTCCTTGACTTTTTTCTGGAGGTTAGAAGACAAGATACAATTGTACTGTCTGCTTTTCATAGGATTACAAATGGAATGAATGCTGAAGGTGTATTTATTTCTGTAGCGATTAAAATAATCAAGTCATAGAAATAGAATAAAATGGCTTGAGATGACAAAAAGAAAAGGGTCAGGGGAGGCAGCAAGTATATCTGTGCAGCCTCTAGAGCCAGACAACCTGAGTTTAAATCCTGATTGTAACTACTAACTAGGTGTGTGACCATAGGCAAGTTACTGAATATCCTTGTTGCTTCCAGCTTCCAATTCTACAAAATGAGGATACTACCACTACTAACTTCATAGGATTATTGTGAGAATTATGTAACTTAAGTTTATAAAACACTCAAAGCAGTGCCTAGTAACAGAGGTGCTATAAGCATCTTGTCAGATAAATAAGTGAATTAAAAAATCTGTGTTCTGCACTATGGCCCTCAGTGCCAGAAAAGACCCACAATTAGAAAGAAATGTAATTTAAAAAAAGCAATATAAGCAATAAACTTAAATTGATATTGGAAATGCACCTTTAGATGTCAGCACAGTATCTTTAGATGTGTCCTTGTTGCCAAGCTTACCTATCTGCAATACAATGTGAAGACCTTCATAGGACCTTGTCTAAGATTCTTGTTTCTCATTTACTAGGTATTCTCGTTTTCTACAGTATAAAATAGATGCTCTCAGCAAATCATGTAATTAACTAATACATGAAATATTAGAGAATTTTGTCTATATCCAAGCAAGACTTCAATTTTCAGAAATCCTTAAGCATGATGAAAGGACAATCAGAAATTCTAATAATAGCTCAGAAAACAAGAATTTATTAGACAAAATAATGAGAAAAGTTGCATTCAATGAACTTGACTTGGTAGGGGGAACCCTTCATTTCCTTTCCTTAAAATGAGTCTTTTGGATACATGTACACCAATGTTTACAGTAGCATTATCTACAGTAGCAAAATTATGGAAACAGCCCAACTGTCCATGGATTGATGAATGGATAAAGAGGTGTATTCCATAGAATGGAATATTACTCAGCCATAAAAAAGAATGGAATCTTGCCATTTGCAACGACATGGATGGAGCTAGAAAGTATTATGCTAAGCAAAGTAAGTCAGAGAAAGACAAATACCATATAAGTCCACTCATATGGAATTTAAGAAACAAAACAAATGAGCAAAAGGGGAAAAAAGAGACAGAGAGGCAAACCACAAAAAAGACTCTTAACTACAGAGAACAATTTGATGGTTACCAGAGGGAGGTGGGTGGATCTGTGTGTTAAATAGGTGATGCTGAGGGGCGCCTGGGTGGCTCAGTCAGTTAAGCGTCTGACTTCGTCTCAGGTCATGATCTCACAGTTCGTGGGTTCAAGCCCTGCGTCGGGCTACGTGCTGACAGCTCAGAGCCTGGAGCCTGCTTCAGATTCTGTGCCTCCCTCTCTCTCTGCCCCTCCCCCACTCACGCTCTATCTCTCTCTCTCAAAAATAAATAAATGTGAAAACATTTTTTAAAAAAATAGGTGATGCCGACTCAGCAAATAAAGAGGACACTTGTGATGAGCACCAGCTGATGTATGGAAGTGCTGAATCACTATACTGTAAACCTGAAACTAGTATTACACTGTATGTTAACTGGAATTTAAACAAAAGCTTAAAAAAAAAAAAAAAGAGTCCACGGGGCACCTGGGTGGCTCAGTTGGTTGAGCGTCTGACTTCAGCTCAGGTCATGATCTCATAGTCCATGAGTTCGAGCCCCGTGTCGGGCTCTGTGCTGACAGCTCAGAGCCTGGAGCCTGTTTCAGATTCTGTGTCACCCTCTCTCTGCCCCTTCCCCACTCATGCTCTGTCTCTCTTTGTCTCTCAAAATTGAGTATTTATAAATAAATAAATAAATAAATAAATACACACATACATACATAAATAAAAGAGTCCTTTTTTTACACAGCAATGTGAATGTACAGTAAAGCCTTGATTTGCAAGCATAATTCATCCTGGTAATATGTTTGTAATCCAAAGCACTGTATATCAAAGTGAATTTCAAGAACCACTGGCTCAGTTGTGATCATGTGACATTTGGCGTCATCTACTACTCGTACTGCAAGACATCACTCATTTTTCAAGTTAAAAATCTATTAGAAATATTTGCTTGCCTTGTGGAATACTTGCGGAACAAGTTACTTGCAATCCAAGGTTTCACTGTACAGAACATCACACATTTGTACATGTAAAACTGGTTAAAATAGTAAATTTCATTTTACGTATGTTTCATCACAAGAAAAAAACTTTTTAATGAGTTCTATCTCTGGTTGACAGTATGGAAAATAGTCCAGAGAAAAAAACAGTAATTCTTTTTTTTTAATAATGTTTATTTATTTTTGAGACAGAAAGAGACAGAGCATGAGCAGGGGAGGGGCAAAGAGAGAGGGAGACACAGAATCCGAAGCAGGCTCACAGAGCCCAACGTGGGGTTTGAACTCGTCAACTGCTAGATCATGATCTGAGCCGAAGTCGGACACTCAACCAACTGAGCCACCCAGGCGCCCCAACAGTAATTTTCTTTTTAATGTTTATTTATTTTTTTAGAGAGAGAAAGAGAGAAGAAAGAGGGGAAGGACAGAGAGGGGAGAACAGAGAGGGTCCAAAGAGGGCTCTCTGCTGACAGCAACGAGCCCCATGGGCTGGAACTCACAAACCATGAGATCCTGACGGGAGCCAAAGTCAGGTGCTTAACTGACTGAGTCACCCAGGCACCTCAGTAATTTTTTTTTCTATAAAATTGACATTCTTCTATTCTTATGGTTTTGTTTGCTTTATCAAAATTGGGGGAAAACTAAGATGGTAATAGATTCCTTAAAGTTGGGTTTTTTTTTTTGTTCTGTTTGTGACTACACTTTTAAACATACAAAAGCAAATTAATAAATTTATAACTGCTGAATAAATTACTCAATATAATAGACCATGTAAGATATTTTTATGGACACTCTAAACCATATATTATAGCTTGATATTCTTGAGTAATTACCTATAACGATTACTTTTTTAAGCTCTGATTTTCCACTAATATTTCCACTTCCCTGTTACCATGAAAGAAATGTCTTCGTTTGCTGTTTAACGTGGCGCTACAGTTCAGGAAATTTAGATGCTTTAGGGTTTATTTTCTTACTGTGTGCCCAATCAAGCTGATGTTAGGTACGGACAGAGCCAAATTGTGTAAACTCAGGCAGGAAGAGACAAAAATGAGGGTTTTAAAAGACAAAAATAAAAAATAGGGCTTTTAACTGAATAAACACTACTTTAAGGGCACCTGGGTAGCTCAGTCAGTTAAGTGTCAGACTCTTGATTTTGGCTCAGGTCATGATCTCACAGTTCAGGAGTTTGAGCCCCAAGCTGGGCTCTGCTCTGACAGCACTGAGCCTAATGGAGATTCTCTCTCTCCCTCTCTCTCTGCCCCTCCCCTGCTTGCACTCTTTCTTAAAATAAGCAAACTTAAAAAAAAAAAAAAAAAAAGGAATAGACACTACTTTATAGGAAAGGAAAATCAGCATTGTTTAGAATAAAATTATCTAAATGCAGAGGTAAAGTCCTCGAAAATACACAGGGAGTCCTTAGGATCGAGACACTACGTAGGATATAAATACTAGATCTGAAATATATAGGGAAAAAAGGAACCAGCAGGCTACTTAGAATGACAAGTGTGAAGTGTAGCTTCTCATCCTATCATGCTAGGAAACCACAAATGAAGCGGAAAAACCTTTGGTATCTAAAATTCTCTAATAATTTTCTCTAAAACTATGTAACTAGCAGATACAGCAAGCTTTGTCAACTATGATAAGTGGGCAAAGGAAAGAAAACAGGAAATAAAAACCAGAAAAATGTAGTAGTAATAATAAAATGTGCTGAATCACAGCATTATAATACTTTAAAAGAGATTCTTTTTTTTTTTTTAATGTTTGTTTATTTATTTTGAGAGAGCACGCGAGCAGGGAAGGGGCAAAGAGAGGGAGAGAGACAATCCCAAGCAGACCCTGAGCTGCCAGTGCAGAGCCCCATGTGGGGCTTGATCTCATGAACCACTGAAATCATGAGCTGAGCTGAAACCAAGAGTTGGACACTTCACTGAGTGTCAAGTGTGAAGTGTGACTGAGCCACCCACATACCCCTGAAAGAGTGTTTTGGTTTTTTCTGGGGTTTTTTGTTTTGTTTTGTTTTTGTTTTTGTTTTTAGAGAGAGAGAGAGAAAGAGAGACAGAGTGTGAGCAGGTGAGGGGCAGAGAGAGAGGAAGACACAGATTCTGAAGCAGGCTCCAGGCTCTGAGCTGTCAGCATAGAGCCCAACGGCGGGGCTTGAACTCACAAACCGAGAGATCATGACCTAAGCCAAAGTCAGACACTCAACCAATTGAGACACCAGGTCATGAGACCAAGGCGCCCCTAAAAAAGATTCTTGATATCACTAGTCCAACTCTCTGATTTCGCAGAAGAAAAAAAAAGGCTTAGAATTGGCAATGTACCGGAGTCTGTTATACAAGTAATCTTAACTGTAAACAAGTGTCATCTTGACAAATCTTTCACAGCTAAGTTAAAATGATTAAATGAATCATTTTAGATTTCAAAAAGTAAGGAGTTAGCGATCTAAGAGCATAAATACTTGTTTAAAAATTCCAGTGCAGTAATGACCATACTAAAAAAATTAAGAGCCATTAATTTCTTCAAGGGACATCCCCTGACCCCAACCTCCAAAGTCACAGGGAAAGAGAGGAGCTTAGAATAAGGCTTCAAAAACACGTCTGCTTCTGGGTGTCTGGGTGACTTAATCAGTTGAGCGTCTGACTTGATTTCAGCTCAGGTCATGATCTCACCATTCATGAGCTTGAGCCCCACATTGGGTTCTGCGCTGGCAGTACACAGCCTGCATGGGATTCTCTCTCTCCCTCTCTGTCCCTCCCTCTCTCTGTCCCTCCCTTGCTTGCTTGCTCTCTCTCAAAATAAACAAACTTTGAGGGAAAAAAAGAAAAAGATAAAGAAAAGAAACACCTCTGCTTCTGGAGCAACTAGGTGGCTCAGTCAGGTGAGTGTCCACTGTTGACCCAGGGTCATAAGACTGAGCCCTATGTCAGGATCTGCGCTGAGCGGGGAGCCTGTTTAAGATCACCTCTCTCTCTCCCTCTACCCCTCTCCCCAACTCTTGTGCTCTCTCTTTCTCTAAAATAAACAGAAAACAAAAACACCTCTGCTTCTTACTTCTCTGAAATACTTGCTGTAATCACACACTTACTAATGGAAACGAAATTATAAAAAGAAGTCATTCTCTTTTTAGTTCATCTGGGGTTTCATATTACATAAGCCATTTGTGTGTGTGTGTGTGTGTGTGTGTGTGTACACATATGCGTGTGTATAAACAAAAATAATCATTTTAGCTGAGTAGCAGAGTCTGTGTAAATAACTCTAAGATTTAAATGGGGGAAAAAGTTAAATCTCAGCCTAATTTCTCAACCTGCAAAGTTTAAATGTAATTGTCACTCAAAACAATCTAACAGAAAGCATTACAGGGCTTGTTTAGGGAGAAAACTAAAGGAACTAGATAAACACATAACAGATTACTTCCAAATGATTATGGTAAAAGATTATTTCCAAATTATTAACCACACACACATATGGTATAATGACATGAAGGCATAGGCAATTTCTAATACATGTAATTTGCATACTAATGTATGCACCCAAATGTCCATTTTAAATACCTACTGAAAAAAAGGATTTTAAAAATCCAGTTAAGAGTAACCTTTGCAGATAATAAAAGTGGCTGTATTGATATTTTTCTTCTTTTTTTCCCCTAAAGTATTCTAAAGAAAAGAAATGCTGGTTAAAAGGTAACAAAGGTAGAATTTTAATAAAATATTACCAATGGTATAGAAAATCTAGTTAATAAGTCCCTTAAACATTAAAATGATGTATATACTCAAAAATGATCTGGGAACCCCAAACTTTGCTTTACTTAAACCAGACCACACTGGGGAAAATACTGAATTCATAGTAAATCCCTCCGTGGTGATCTACTTTCCCTTCTTCTGATAACAGATCTCAACCCCTTGGCCAGAATGTTTGTTGTTCCACTCTCTCTTTCCATGAGATTTTTCTATCTGGTGCTGGCTGACAGGACTCCCTGTCCTCTCTGATATCAAGACCATTAGAATATGAAGGTGAAGCTATCAGTGGCTATATTCCCCTGCCTTCAAAACTCCATCTGCAGTAGAAGAAAATGAAGCCAACATACATGGAGGAAGGGCAGCAAGAAGGATAGGATGAAAATGGAAAGGAGAGTCCAAAGGGCGGGGGTTATCAATTAAAGTGTGTGAATTCCTAGATCTTGCTGTCATTGAGTTCTGCCACATCCTTCCTCTTTCTGCTATATGGGTTTGCAAATCAATACATAACCTTTCTTTTTTTTTTAAGTTTATTTATTTTGAGAGACAGAGAGAGTGAGCGGGGGAGGGGCAGAGAGAGAGGGAGAGAGAGAATCTCAAGCAGGCTCCCACACTGCCAGTGCAGAGCCTGATGCAGGGCTCAATCGTGAGATCATGACCTCAACCAACACCAAGAGTAGGATGCTCAACAAACTAAGACACCCAGAGGCCCCAATACATAACCTTTCTTGATTTAAGCTAGTTTAAGATGGGTTTCTAGCACTCACAACATAAGTTCTGACTAATACAGTGATATAACAGAAAGAAAATAAACTGAATCAGAGGCAAAGGAGACCTGACTCTGCTACTGTCTGAGTAAATTTTGGTAGGTAACTTCTCTGAGCCTGTTTCTTCATCTATAAGAACTATTGGCTATATTTAAGATTAAAAGCATATTTTAGAAATGCATTTTTCGGGGTGCCTGGGTAGCTCAGTTGGTTAAACGTCCAACTTCAGCTCAGATTATGATCCCCTGGTTGGTGAGTTCGAGCCATCAGGTTCTGTGCTGACAGCTCAGAGCCTAGAGCCTGCTTCGGATTCTATGTCTCCCTCTATTTTTGCCCCTCCCCTGCTCACGCACGCATGCGCACTCTCTCTAGATAAACATTTAAAAAATGCATTTTTCTAACCTTCAGGAAAATACGTGTTCCCCTAATCTTGACCGTTATAATAGCATCACTTAAACAGGAAGGGCAGTATTCTGAATGCTAGAAAGTTTTCAGGTATTAAGTCTCCCTAAAAAACAAAAACAGGTATTTTCTGAGTGTACCAAAGCTTATATATGTTTAAGCCATATTTTCACTGGTTGATAGAATCAGAAGTCCTCCATCTGAACTCATTTTTTCTTCTAAATACTTACAAACCTAAGAGGTAAGGATATAGGTTCAACTGTAGTTGGTGTTAATGTGCCAATTAGCGGTCTTGAAATTTCAGCCACAGGGAGAAAATAATTAAAAATTTTTTAAATTTTAGAATGATTAGTATTAAGCTTGTTTTCAAGTTAACTTTTTAAAAGCAAGTATTTAATTTTAAAAAAATCTTTAATTTATAAAGAAAAATTCCTTACTTTGTAATGGATTGACAAAAAGCAGCTACTTCTTCATTCTGTACTTCAATTTCTTGTAGAAGAGAACTTCCAGTTGACAAACTAGTGGTCCCACTTGGGTCTTTCTGTAATCAAAAAAATGTTTTTATTTCAAAAGTAAAAGATCCCCAGATGTTAAGTAGCACCACAGCATAAACACATTTTTACAAAAGTGTGTACAAAGACATGGAGGGAAATATAAATCGTATCAGTAACAAAGTTTTTAAATTATAGATTTCTGTCTTTGTAAAAGTAATACCAGCTAAGCCTTGAAGTTCACTGGTCTTACTTGCTCCAAAGTAGAAATAGGCTGTACTTTGTAATGGTCAGTAAGAATAGAATGCTAAAGATATTTCCAATCAAAATCTTCCTGACATAAAAGCTTCAGCAAGACTAAATGATTTAAAGGATTACCCTCTGTTTTAAAAAAGTGAAGAGATCAAACCCATTTGGGACTCCTCTAGTTACCAGGAATTCTATATATTCAACTGTGGCCCCAAATTCCAAGAAAGCAGCTAGTTCTTTATGTAAGAGAATGACTTTTAGGAGTTAGCGAGCATCTTCCATGTTAGTAAATTTATGCAAACATCATCATAGCCCTTCAAAAGGTAAGTTTGTCTGACCTAACTTTGTGTGCAATATTTTAATGAGATAAATTCACCACCCAAGCACAACCAAACAGCATTTCCTTTAAAATTAAGTTAATTGAAATTAACTAAATTAAAATCGGAACATTTTCAATTTGAAATTAGTGAATGAAAATACAGTATATACACTTCAAGAATTGTAATGAACTTCAATGACCATGGCAAGATCTTGTCAGAAAAATTACTGAAAATTTAGGGTAACAATTCCTTTATAAATTTCCTTCTTTTACAAGGTGTCAGAACCCTTTCTGCTAGAATGTGAATTGAACATTTAAGGGGAAAAACAAAACAAAACAAAACAAGCCTTGAGTTCTAGAAAATCACAACTAAAAATAACACAACTCATGGGAAAAACAGAGTTAAGGCAAACTATTCAAAATCAGTGTAACTTTGTAATCAAAGCCTTAACTAACATAACAAGTCCTTATCGAAATATCTGCACAATTAAATCTCCACTTGAATCTGCACTTAGCATTATGGTCTTCGATCCTTTGAAGCCTGAAACCCTTGAACTCCTGCTCCCTCATTTGTGATACGGATCTTTTTTTTTTTTTTTTAAGTTTATTTTTATTTATTTTGAGAAAGATAGAGAGAGCAAAGCGGGGCGGGGCAGAGAGAGAGGGACACAATACCAAACAGGCTCCGCACTCTGTCAGCACAAAGCCCAGCCCGATGCAGGGCTCGAACTCATCAACTGTGAGATCATGTCCTGAGCTGAAATCAAGAGTTGAATGCTTAACGGACTGAACCACCCAGGTCTCCCTGTGATATGGGTTCTTGAGGGCATTTGCTTCTATTCAAGACCAATTTCAGTGGAGTTAAAAATATAATCTAAGATGTAGATGTTTTCAGGTAAGTTCATAATGCAAAGAGAAATGAATTCACAGCTTCTTTTCTGCAGTTACAGCTTCACCAGACAGTTTAACACTTGTGGAATATGGAACCGTTCTTGAAGCCATTCCTTCAACCACCATTTTCACTGAAAGATAACGCTGCTGCAGGATTTTCAGTTTTTTCCTTAATATTTTCTCATATTACTAAGGCTTTCTCTTTAATTGTGAGAAAGTTTGTTCTTGATTGTTATAAAATGTTACCATGTTGGAAAAGATTATGTTTGAACTAATGCCACCTCTCCAATTTACCATCAAACTCGTATTTACCAATTACATAAGCTAATTTGTGTTATAGAGACAAGCACTGTAACAAATAAACCAATTAGCTTGAATCATATCTTGTTCCTATAAAACACAAGCTGAACTATCCTGCCTCTGAATCTGTTTTAGTCTTCAATGGCTGCCCTCACAATCCAAGTCAAAATCTATTATTTTCTTAAGGCCCAACAAAATGCTACTTCATCTACCGTGCCCTTTATGATTATTCAGCATGAAACAATTCCCCCCATCCTATCAATTCTAAGTACTTAGTCTGAGCCAAATACCATATCATCACATCCTGTTTGATATTCGTCCTAATGTGGAACGAAAGCCCTTTGAAGACAAAAATCTGATTTTATTGAATGTTATATTTTTACAGAACTTTATATCCAGTTCAGAAGGCACTCAACCATTGGTTCAATTTGGGAAAGGAAGAGTTATTTTTTTTTAAGTACAGTTTCTGTTTTATAAGAGTTCTGTGGGTGGATGGTGGCGATGGCTGTACAACAAAATGTGAATGTATTTAATACCAGTGAACTGTACACCTAGAAATGTTTAAGATGGTATTTTGGTTAAATGTATTTTACCAACAACAAAAAAATCTATCAATTACTGAGCATTTACTACACGTCAAGTTCTACTATAAGAAATTTACAAGTATGTATGTATTTTTTTAAGTTTATTTATAATTTATCTTGAGAGAGAGAGAGAGAGAGAGAGACAGAGAGAGAGAGAGAGACAGAGAGAGAGAGGAGGAGCAGAGAGACAGGGAGAGAGAGAATCCCAAGCAGGCTCTGCACTGTCAGCGCAGAGCCTGACACAGGGCTATATGTATTATTTATTTCCCACAAATCTCTAGTAGGTGGGTAATATTATTATCCCCATTTTACAGATTAAAACATGAGACACAGAGAAATTAATTAACACAAGTCAGAGAGCTAATATAATCATAGTATTTCAAACCAGGCAGCCTAGCTTCAGAATCATATGCTTAATCACTCTGCCCTTCTACCTCTCAAAAAAGTCTCCCTAAAAAAACTTAAAAACAAAATGATAGGGGTACATGGGTGGCTCAGTCATTTAAGCACTCAACTCTGGATTTAGTTTGAGTTCGAGCCCTGCATCAGGCTCTACATTGACACTGTGGAGCCTGCTTGGGATTCTCTCTCTTTCCCTCTCTCTCTGCCCCTCCCCTGCTGGTGTTCCCTTTCTTTCTCCTTCAAAATAAATAAACTTAAAAAAAGGAGGAGGAGTTAAAATGGCATAGTAAGAGGACTCTGAGCATGTCTCATCACTTGAACACAGCTAGACCAACATCAAACCATTTTGAACACCTAGGAAATTGATCTGAGGATTAACAGAACAATATGCATAATTTGAGAGAGAGAACCTGAAGGTATGTGGTGTGGAGAGGTGAATTGGGGGAGAGAAGAGCACCCATGCCACAGAGGGGAACAGGCCCTTTTTGCAGAGAGGACGTGGGGAGCGAGGGGGAGACTGAGCAGCATGCCAGAGTCATGCAAGAAATGCACTCCCCCAGGAGCACCTGGGTGGTTCTGTTGGTTAAGTCTGACTTTGGCTCAGGTCATGATGTCCCGGTTCGTGGGTTCGAGCCCCACATTGGGTTCTGTGTTGACAGCTCAGAGCCTGGAGCCTACTTTGAATTCTGTGTCTCCCTCTCTCTCTGCCCTTCCCCTGCCTACACTCTGTCTGTCTCTCTCTCCTCCAAAAATAAACATTAAAAAAAAATTTTTTTTAAAAAGAAATGCACTCTCCCTGAAAGTAGCTAGAAAGAAAGCATGAAAAATACACAGGGGACTGCATAAGAAAACCATTCCCCAAAACCACTGACAGGGGAAAAGGAAAGGGTCTCAATACCTCCAGCTTTTAAAAACAGCAGAGTGTAAAATCTAAAGTTTGGAGGTCAGCACCTGGTGGTGATCAGGTGAGGAAGCCAGGAGACGGAAGCAGTCTGAGGATCCCCTGGGTGGCACAGGGAGAAGCAGTTTCCCTGTCTGGAGTACATTTCGTAGAGGCAATACAGACTCTCTGTGGGGCAAAGACCCTGCAGGCACCAAAGAGCTTCCCTGTTTACCTGTATAGGAACAAGGACAGCTAGCAGCAAAGGGCAGCAAAAGCTGGCTCCAGCTGTGTGTTGCAAGATATACCATAAACTCTGAGCTGCTGAGTGACTGCATGAACATTTTCTGGGACAAAACTGTACCATCCACGGCAAGGCAAAATCCTCCCCCAGAGCATCAGTGCAGGACAGAGCCACAGGGGTCTCTGAAGTGTGGGGTTATGAAACACAGACATGCCTGACAGGTGGACAGCTTGGACACAAACGGGGAAGGCGCGGAGCTGACAGAAGCAAGGGACACAAGAGGGGTAACTGATTGCAAGTCTGTGATGGCATGAAATTCCCACTCTGGAGACTAGAGAGTGGGGAGAAACCATTTTTACCATTAGCACACCAATACTGATAGACGCCAGTGAGTTAAACAGTGCCACCAAGTGGAGAATGGAACTGTTGCACCAAGCCCCGCCACCTGTGCCTTCCAGGCACATCCCCACTAGGGCAAGTTGACCTGAAATTTAGAGCAACAGGCCCTCTTCCAGAAGACTAGTACAAATCACCTCCACACCTAGAACTACGATCGCAGGGTGCTACAAAGTTTCAGCTCTAGGGGAAACTGTATATAAATTCATTTGGGTTTTTCTTGTTTGTTCATTTGTTCATTGTGTGTGTGTGTGTCTATTCTTTTTCTTAGATACAGAAGCAGCAAATTTTTTATTTGATTTTATTTTTTATTTTAATTACAATTTTTTTCTTTTTCCTTTTTTCTATCAAGCTCCTCTTAAGCAGACCAAAACACACCTAGGATCTAGCTTCCTTTAATTTTTTTAAAATTTTTAAATTTTTATTTTATTATTTTTTCTTCCTTCAAAATGCAAAGACAGAGGAATTCACCCCAAAAGAAAGAACAGAAAGAAATGACAGCCAGGGATTTAATCGATAAAGATATAACATGTCTCAGAATTTAAAACAGCAATTATAAGGATTCTAGCTGGGCTTGAAAAAAAGCATAGAAGACACTAGAGAATCCCTTACTGCAGAGATAAAAGAGCTAAAATCTAGTCAGGCCAAAATTAAAAATGCTATAACCAAAATGCAAACCCGAACAGATGCCATGGCAGTGAGGATGGACGAGGCAGAGGAGTAAATTAGTGATGTAGAAGATAAAATTATGAGAAATTATGAGGCTGAAAAGAAGAGTGAAACAAAGGTAACGGTTCATGAAGGTATACTTAAGGGAACTCAGTGACTTATTAAAATGAAATAACATTCCTTTCATTGGAGTCCCAGATTTATAGAGACAGAAAAAGGGGCAAAAGGTTTATGTGAGCAAATTATAGCTGAAAACTTCCCTAATCTGGGGGAAGACACAGACGTCAAAGAAGCACAGAAAACTCATTAAACTCAACAAAAGCCAGCCAACACGAAGGTATATCACAGACAAGGAAAGAATCCTGAAAGTAGCAAGGGAAATAAAAGTTCTTAACCTACAAGGGAAAACAGATCAGGTTCACAAACAGATCTGTCCACAGAAACTCAGTAGGCCAGATGGGAGTGACAGGATATCCACATTCAATAAGCCGAATGGGAAAAATATACAGCCAAGAATACTCTATGCAGCAAGGCCACTATTGAGAATAGAAAAGGGGGTGGGGGGATAGAATAAGAGGGGTGCCTGGGTGGCTCAGTCTGTTGAGCATCCAACTTTGGCTCAGGTCTTGATTTCACGGTTTATGAGTTCAAGCCCCGCATCCAATTCTGTGCTGACATGACTGCTCTGAGCCTGGAGCCTGCTTCAGATTCTGTGACTTCCTCTCTCGCTGCCCCTCCCCCACTTGTGCTCTCTCTCACTCTTTCAAAAAAATGGATAAACATTAAAAGAAGAGAGAGAGAGAAAGATAAATAAAGAGTTTCCCAGACAAAAACTAAAGGAGTTTTGACCACTAAACCAGCCCTGCAAGCAATATTAAGGGGGATTCTTTGAGTGGGGGTGGAGAAGACCAAAAGCAACAAAGACTGGAAAGAACATCACCAGAAACACCAACTCTACAGGTAACACAGTGGTACTAAACTTGTATCTTTCAATAATCACCCTGAATGTAAATGGACATGGGGTATCAGAATGAATAAAAAGACAACACCCATCTATATGCTGCCTACAAGAGACTCATTTTAGACCTAAAGCCATTGGCAGATTGAAAATGAAAGGATGGAGAAACATCTATCATGCTAATGAATGCCAAAAAAAAAAAAAAAAAAAGTCAGAGGAACCATATTTGTATCAGACAAACTAGATTTACAATTTTTTTTTACTCTTTATTTATTTTTGAGAGAGAGATAGGGTACAAACGGGGGAGGAACAGAGAGAGAGGGAGACACAAATCCGAAGCAGGCTCCAGGCTCTGAGCTGTCAGCACAGAACCTAATGCGGGGCTCGAACCCAAAGACCATGAGATCATGACCTGAGCTGAAGTCAGATGCTCAACCAACTGAGCCACCCAGGGGCCCCTAGACAAAATAGATTTTAAACCAAAGACTGTAAAAAGAGACGGTGAAGAATTAAATCATAATTAAGGGGTCTATCCATCAAGAAGATCTAACAATTGTAAATATTTATGGCCCCAACTTGGAAGCACCCAAATATATTAATCAAATAACAACAAACATAAAGAAACTCATTGAAATAATACAATAATAGTAGGTGACTATACTCCACTCACAACAATGGACATTTCATCTAAGCTGAAAATCAACAAAGAAACAATGGCTTTGAAGGACACACTGGACCAGATGGACTTAACAGGTATTCAGAACATTCCATCCTAAAGCAGCAGAATAACCATGCTTTTCAAGGGCACACATAACATTCTCCAAAATAGATCACATACTGGGTCACAAATTGGCCTTCAACAAGTAAAAAAAAAAAAAAGAGTGAGATCATACCATGCATATTTTCAGATCACAACACTATGAAACTTGCAATCAACCACAAGAAAAAAATTTGGAAAGACCACAAATACTTGGAGGTTACAGAACATTCTACTAAAGAATGAATGGATTAACCAGGAAATTAAAGAGGAAATTAAAAAGTACATGGAAGCAAATGAAAATGAAAACACGAGGGGTGCCTAGATGGCTCAGTCAGTTGAGCATCTGACTGTTGATTTTAGCTCAGATCATGATCACATGGTTTTGAGTTCGAGCCCCATGTCAGGCTCTGTGCTGACAGCATGGAGCCTACTTGGGATTCTCTCTCCCTTGCCCTCTCTCTCTGCCCCTCCCCTGCTCGCTCTCTCTCTCTCAAAATAAATAAACATTAAAAATTTTTTAATTTAAAAAAAAAAAAAGAGAGAGAAAATGACAACAAGACAATCCAAAATCTTTGGGATGCAGCAAAGGGAAGTATATTGCAATACAGGCTACATCAAGAAGCACAAAAGGTCTCAAACACATTACCTAACCTGACACTTAAAAGAGCTAAAAAAGGAACAACAAAGACTAAAGCCAGCTCAAACTAAGAGCTGGTTCTTTCAAAGAATTAATAAAATCGATAAACTCTTAGCCAGATGTATCAAAAATGACCCAAAAAAATAAAATCAGGAATGAAAGGGGAGAGATCACAACCAACACCACAGAATACAATTATAAGAGATTATGAAAAATTATATGTAAACAAACTGTGCAACCAGGAAGAAATGGATAAATTCCTAGAAACATACAAACTACCAACACTGAAACAGGAATAAATATAAAATTTGAACACACCATAACAAGCAAAGAAATTGGAGGTGCGTGGGTGGCTCAGTCGGTTTAGCGTCTGACTTCAGTTCATGTCATGATCTCACAGTTCATGAGTTCGAGTCCCACGTTGGGGTCTGTGCTGACAGCCTAGAGCCTGGAGCCTGGTTCAAATTCTGTGTCTCCCTCTCTCTCTGTCCCTCTCCCACTCACTCTCTGTCTTTCAAAAAGGAATAAAAGTTTAAAAAAAATGTTTTTTAATAAAAACAAACATTATGAGCAATTATATGCCAATAAAATGGGCAGTCTGGAAGAAATGGACAAATTCCTAGAAAAATATACACTACCAAAACTGAAACAGGAAGAAATAGAAAATTAGAACAGACCCATAACCATTAAGGAAATTGAATTAGTAATAAAAAATCTCCCAAAAAACAAGAGTCCAGGGCCAGATGGCTCTCCAGGGGAATTCTACCAAACATTTAAAGAAGAGTTAACACCTATTCTCTTGAAGGTGTTCCAAAAAATAGAAATGGAAGCAAAATTTCCAAACTCTTTCTATGAAGCCAGCATTACCTTGATTCCAAAACCAGACAGAGACCCCACTAAAAAGGAGAACTAGGGACCAATTTCCCTGATGAACATGGATGCAAAAATCCTCAACAAGATATTAGCCAACCAACTCCAACAATACATTAAAAAAATTATTCACCACAACCAAGTGGGATTTATACCTGGGATGCAGGACTGGTTCAATATCCGCAAAACAATTAACATGATTCATCACATCAATAAAAGAAAGGACAAGAACCATATGATCCTCTCAATAGATGCAGAGAAAGCATTTGACAAAATACAGCATCCTTTCATGATAAAAACCCTTAAGAGAGTAGAGATAGAAGGAGCATACCTCGAGATCATAAAAGCCATATATGAACGACCCAACGCTAACATCATCCTCAATGGGGAAAAACTGAGAGCTTTCCCCCTAAGGTCAGGAACAAGACAGGGATGTCCACTCTCGCCACCATTATTCAACATAGTATTGGCAGTCTTAGCCTCGGCAATCAGACAACACAAAGAAATAAAAGGCATCCAAATCGGCCAGGAGGAGATCAAACTTTCACTCTTCATAGATGACATGATACTCTATATGGAAAACCCAAAAGATTCCACCAAAAAACTGCTAGAATTGATTCATGAATTCAGCAAGTTACAGGACATAAAATCAACGCACAGAAATCGGTTGCATTCCTATACACCAACAATGAAGCGACAGAAAGAGAAATCAAGCAATCGATCCCATTTACAGTTGCACAAAACACTGTAAAATACCTAGGAATAAATCTAACCAAAGAGGTGAAAAATCTATACACTGAAAACTATAGAAAGCTTATGAAAGAAACTCAAGAAGACACAAAAAAATGGAAAAAAATTCCATGCTCCTGGATAGGAAGAACAAATATTGTTAAAATGTTGATACTACCCAAAGCAATCTACATATTCAATGCAATCCCAATCAAAATAACACCAGCATTCTTCACAGAGCTAGAACAAATAATCCTAAAATTTGTATGGAACCAGAAAAAACCCCGAACAGCCAAAGCAATCTTGAAAAAGAAAACCAAAGCAGGAGGCATCACAATCCCAGACTTCAAGCTATACTACAAAGCTGTAATCATCAAGACAGTATGGAACTGGCACAAGAACAGACACTCAGATCAATGGAACAGAATAGAGAACCTGGAAATGGACCCACAAATGTATGGCCAACTAATCTTTGACAAAGCAGGAAAGAATATCCAATGGAATAAAGACAGTCTCTTCAGCAAGTGGTGCTGGGAAAACTGGACAGCGACATGCAGAAGAATGAACATGGGCCACTTTCTTACACCATACACAAAAATAAACTCAAAATGGATAAAAGACCTAAATGTAACACAGGAAGCCATCAAAATCCTCGAGGAGAAAGCAGGCAAAAACCTCTTTGATCTTGTGGTCTGTGAGGTGGAGCCCCGCATCAGGCTCTGTGCTAACAGCTGACCCTGGAGCCTGCTTCAGATTCTGTGTCTCCCTCTCTCTCTGCCCCTCCCCTGCTCATGCTCTGTCTCTGTCTCTCAAAAATAAACATTGAAAAAAAATTTTTTTTAAAAGAAAGAAATGGTTGCAATTCTATACAGCAATAATGAAACAGCAAAAAAAGAAAGCAAGATTGAATTGATCCCATTTGTAATAGCACCAAAAACAATTAGATACCAGGAATAAAGTTAACCAAGAGGTAAAAGATCTGTACTCTAACAACTATCAAAAACCCGTGAAAGACATTGAAGAGGACACAAAGAAATGGAAAGGCATTCCATGCTCATGGATTGGAAGAACAAACATTGTCAAAACCTCTATACTACCCAAAGCAATCTATACATTTAATGCAATGCCCATTAAAATACCACCGGCATTTTTCACAAAGCTAGAACAATCCTAAAATTTGTATGGAACCACAAAAGGCCCTGAATAGCCAAAGCAATCCTGAAAAAGAAAAGCAAAACTAGAGACATCACAATTCTGGACTTCAAGCTATATTATAAAGCTGCTGTAGTCATCAAAACAGTATGATACTGGCATAAAAACAGACACATAGATCAACAGAACAGAACAGAAAATCCAGAAATGGACCCAGAACTATGTGGTCATTAATCTTTGACAAAGCAGGAAAGAATATCCAATGGAAAAAAAGTCTCTTCAACAAATGGTGCTGGGAAAACTGGACAGCAACACACATAAGAATGAAACTGGACCACTTGCTTATACCATATACAAAAATAAACTCAAAATGAATGAAAGACCTAAATCTGAGACAGGAAACCATCAAAATCCTAGAGAACACAGGCAGCAACCTCTTTGACCTCGGCCATAGCAACTTCTTATTAGACATGTTGCCAGAAGAGAAATAAAAGTAAAAATAAACTTTTGGGACTTCATCAAGATAAAAGGCTTCTGCACAGCACAGGAAGCAATCAACAAAACTAAAAGGCAGCCTATGGAATGGGAGAAGGTATTTGCAAATGACATATTGGATAAAGGGTTAGTATCAAAAATCTATAAAGAACTTAGCAAACTCAACACCCAAAAAACAAATAGACCAGTTAAGATATGAGAAGACATGTACACTCTTCCAAAGAAGACATCCAAATGGCTAACAGACACATGAAAAGATGCTCAACATAGCTCATCATCAGGGAAATACAAATCAAAACCACAATTAAATACCACCTCACAGCTGTCAGAATGGTGAAAATAAACAACACAAGAACAGATCCTGGTGATGGTTTGGAAAAAGGGAAACCCTCTTGCACTGCTGGTGGCAATGCAAACTGGTGCAGCTACTCTGGAGAACAGTATGGAGGTTCCTCAAAAAGTTAATAATAGGGGTGCCTGAGTGGCTCAGTTGGTTAAGCATCTGACTTCAGTTCAGGTCATGATCTCACAGTTCATGAGCTCAAGCCCCTCTCTGGGCTCTGCACTCTCTCTCCCTCTCTGCACTTCATGGGATCCTCTCTCCCTGCCCCTCACTCACTCACGCTTTCTCTCAAAAATAAATAAATAATTTTTTAAAAGATAAAAACAGAACCACCCTACGATCAGCACTACTTGGTATTTATCCAAAGGACACAAAAATACAGATTCAAAGGAGTACAGCTAAGTTATGGAGAGCGCCCAAAGGTCCACTGACTGATGAATAAAGACGTGTGTACGTGTACACACACACACACACACAATCACACACAATGGAATATTACTCAGCCATCAAAAAGAATGAAATCTTGCCATTTGCAAAGATGTGAATGGAGCTAGAATGTATTATGTATGCTAAGCAAAATAAGTCAGAGAAAGACAAATAACATTATTTCCCTCATGTGGAAATTAACAAAACAGATGAACATATGGGAGGGAGGAGAAACAAAAAGGGAAACAAACGACAAGAGACTCATTTTTTTTTTAATTTTTTTAATATTTATTTTTTAGAGAGAGAAAGAGTATGAGCAGGGGAGGGGCACAGACAGAGGGAGACACAGAATCTGAAGCAGGCTCCAGACTCTGAGCTATTAGCACAGAGTCTGACACAGGGCTTGAACTCAGGAACTGTGAGATCATGACCTGAGCCGAAGTCAGAGGCTTAAACGACTGAGCCACCCAGGCACCCCACAATGAGAGACTCTTAAAGACAGAGAACAAACAGGGTAAATGGAGAGAGGTGGGCGGGGGATAGGCTAGAGGAATGATGGGTAGGTACTAAGGAGTGCACTTGTTATGACGAGCACTGGATGTTGTATGTAAGTGATGAATCACTGGATTCTACTCCTGAAACCGATATTGCACTGTAGGTTGACTAACTAGAATTTAATTTTTTTAGATGTTTATTTATTTTGAGAGAGACAGGGTGTGAGCAAGGAAGGGACAGAGAGAGAGAGAGAGAGAGAGAGAGAGAGAGAGAGATACAGAATCTGAAGCGGACTCCAGGCTCCAAGCTGTCAGCACAGAGCCCAAAGCAAGGCTCGAAACCAGGAACTATGATCATGACCTGAGCTGAAGTCAGATGCTTAACTGAGTGAGCCACCCAGGCACCCCTAACTAGAATTTAAATAAAATTTTGAAAGGGAGAGAGGGAGGGAGGGAGGGAAACACAAGAAAAACAATATTATGACCTCTGCAGGAGCAATGCTACAGAAAACCTGTATTTTTGCTTGACCCAATAATTCTTTTTCTTTCTTTCTTTCTTTCTTTCTTTCTTTCTTTTTTCTTTTTTTTATGTTTTACTTATTACCAAATTTTGAATCTCCTTAGGGGCATTTATAGACTTTTTTTAACCAAAAAATTGTATTTTTTAGTGCCTTTCATGAATTAGGCCCTTCCTTTCAAGGTTATTACAGGTTTCAACTGACAGTATAGAAATAGACTATATAACTAACTACAGTCCCACATCAAGATAATAACAACACCTGAAAAGTTAACTCAAAATGTTCTGTTTTTACTTTGGCTTTACAAAATAAAAAACAGTTGAGCTGCCAATGTGTCATCTCACACATTAACATTAGATGTTTTGTTTTTCTCCATTTTTTTGAAACAAAAAAAAAAGAAAAAAAAATTTTAATATTACACCGATTCCTTCAACTCTTACCCCAAATCCCTCCCTCACACTCCAAACAACCTAGGCATCAAATCATCTCTTTTCTCCATTGATTTTACACAAACTATTATGTAGCATTCAAGGCTTTCTATTTTGTACTACAGTTATATGCACACACATCTTGTCTCTTCCTTCTAACCCAAGTTCTTTAAGGATTAGGTCTGTGAATGATTAATTTGTAACACATACATCGTATCCTCAAATAGTTTTCAATGAATGAAGAGAAAAATAAGAAAAGACTGCTAATGCCATTATCTGATATACAGAACAACAAAAGAAGAGGTCTGTCCAGGAGAAAATAATGAGTTTTCTAGTAAATATTTTGGATTTGTAAATCCATGTAGTTGTTTGGTCACCATCCAGAAATATATATATTTTTTAAGTTTATTTATTTTGAGAGAGCACAAGTGTCCATGTGTGTGCAGGGGAGGAGCAAAAAGAGAGGAGAGACAGAAAGAATCCCAAGCAGGCTCTGCACTCTCAGTGCAGAGCTGGACACAGGGCTCAAACTCACGAACCACGAGATCATGACCTGAACTGAAATTGAGTTGGAGGCTTAACCAATTGAGCCACCCAGGCACCCCTAGAAATACTCTATTCCAGACCTAAAGACATATACTTGATGAGGATCATCCAATTGCTGCAATTTTCTACTGGGAAATTTCTCTCTGCTAATGGCTGTAGGTATCCATCAAGATGAACAAGAGTGCAATATCCCATAGGTACACATAAATAAAGAGATTAACTGTAAGATATTGGCTCCTGTGATTATAGAGGCTGACGTCTCAAGTTCTGCAGTTGGCAAATTAGAGACCCCAGAGACAATGGTATAGTTCCCATCTTAATCCAGCAGAATCAAGATCCGGGAAGAGTTGATGTTTCAGTGGGGAGTCCAAAGACAGGAAAAAACACACGTTCTATCTAGCTCAAAGGCAGTCAGGCTGGCCAAATTTCCCCTTATTTGCTGTAGGGTCAGCCACTTTGCTCTCTCTCTTCAGGCCTTCAACTGGTTGGATGAGGTCCACCCACATGAGGGAGAGCACTCAGTGTACTGATTCAAATGTTAATCTCATCCAGAAAGACCCTTACAGACAAACCCAGATTGTTTGATGGCTGGATAGTGAATATGGTCACTAGATTGGCAATTAGTATTCATTTTACCAGAAACAAGTTTCTGCAATATGATAAAAATAAGAGAAGATGGTGAGAGACTGGAAAGGCAGTAAGTACAAATTCTTCTTTAAAGAGTAATGGTAGAAAATACTCTGGGGAGACAGGAACAAGAAAAGGGGAAAGAGTTAAGTTTTGGAAAATGGAAGGAATATCTCTTACATCCAAACCAGAAAGAAGAGGCAAATCTGAGGTTGGCAAGTCCATACAAAGAAAGGTCTTGGGGCACCTGGGTGGCTCAGTCGGTTAAGCGTCGGACTCTTGGTTTCAACTCAGGTTTCATGGTTCATGGGTTCAAGCCCTGCATCGGGATCCATGCTGACATCATGGAGACCACTTAGGATCCTCTCTCTCCCTCCCTCCCTGCCCCTCCCCCATTCGCACATGTGTGAACTCTCTCTCTCTCAAAATAAATACATACATACATACATACAAACTTTAGGAGCCCCTGGGTGGCTCAGTTCATTAAGCATTTGACTTCAGCTCAGGTCCTGATCTCATGGTTCACGAGTTCAAGCTCCACATCAGGTTCTCTGCTGTCAACACAAAGTCTGTTTCGGATCTTCTGTCATGCTCTCCCTCTGCCCCTACCCCACTGGTTCTCTACCTGCCCCCAAAATAAATAAACAAACTTAAAAAAAAAAAAAAAACTTAAAAAGAATTTAAAAATGATCTTGACCTCAGTATTTAAAAAAAAAAAAACAAAAAAAGTTAGTGAGGTCATCTACCAGAGGAGGTAGAATGGGTGGATTAAGGAAAGTGATGGAGGTTTGAAATAATTCACAAAACTGTCAGTGCACACTTTGTAAAGCAGTTATAAAAATACAGGAAAGCTTTACGCCTACACAAATGCAAGGTTCATGCTTTATTGTCCCAGAAATTAGACTGAACGCACAAATTTCCAATAAATGTACTTTACCATTAAAGATATATGTGTGTGTGTGTGTGTGTGTGTGTGTATACCCACACCCACACCCACACCCACCCACATATATATGTCAGTTACTATTCAGAACAAAGTTAATCACTTTCTTATTTGAATTTTTACAAAATTTTACAGAGTCTTCAGTAAGCTATTCAAATATTGTATTACCTTCAGCTAGACAATGAAAAATCACATCTTGTTCAAGTTTCCCTCATTTAAAAAAATTTTTTTGATGTTTATTTCTATTTGAAAGAGAGAGAGAAACAGAGCACAAGCAAGGGAAGGTCAGAGAGAGAGGGAGACAGAATCCAAAGCGGGCTCCAGGCTCCAGGCTATCAGCACAGAGCCAGACGCAGGGCTCGAATTCATGAACCACGAGATCATGACCTGAGCCAAGTCGGACACTTGACCGACTGAGCCACTCAGATGCCCCATCAAGTTTCCCTCTTCTTTAAAATTAATGATAGACATTCTGCCAATGAAGATATGTATGTTTATAATGTTAATACAATTAACTTTTAAAAAGAGCCAATATCCACAATATCCACAGAACTTTGCAAAACAAGTTCCATGAAAATAATTTGACTAAAACCTCTGCAATCTGTTCAAAGTAGCTAAATTTATAGTTATTAGTCTGATTAAGTAAAGTTGTCATAAAACAGTTTTAAATACCATGCTGCCTTTTCCTGGTACTGGTCACAAAAAATTTGAACTAAAGTATTTAGATTATTATTAACAAAAGACACTAGAAGGAAACAGGAAGTAAGCTTGCTGAGTAAGAAGAAAAACACCCTTCTGAGTTTTTACCACAAAGCATAAAATTCTTACAGGAAATGAATACTTGAGCATGTAAAGTAATTATAAAGAACAGGCACTGCAATCTTACTTCCAAATAAAAGATATGAATCTTAGAGAAAAGTTTTTAAATAAAATGGTGTGTGAAAGATTAAAAGCTCCATGCCTGTTTGTGCCACGGACTTCCAAAGTCAGTCTATTATTACTGCTCTGTTTACCTGCTCCTTTTGGCTTAAATCAAACCAAACTTTATCTTCATGGACACAAACAAAATGATGAAATCTTAGTGTTAATACACGGGCTTAGAACTTTCCTTTGAATATAAAAATTATTTTATAGCATTTGTAATAAGTACACACCAAACCTCTGATTGAAGACTTCAGATAATAGTGCACTGAACTGAGAACCTGAGAGGAACCATCATTATTAAATGGCTATTTGTAAGCTCTATTGTCAATATTTAACTATAAAACCAGCCTCCTTTAATTTTCTTTCTTTTTAAAAAGCAATTTTTTTTAATGTTTATTTATTTTTGAGACAGAGAAAGACAGAGCATGAACGGGGGAGGGTCAGAGAGAGGGAGACACAGAATCTGAAGCAGGCTCCAGGCTCCGAGCTGTCAGCACAGAGCCCGACGAGGGGCTCGAACTCACAGACCGTGAAATCATTACCTGAGCTGAAGTCAGACACTTAACCAACTAAGCCACCCAGGCACCCCTTTTAATTAAATAATTAATTGGTCCTTTCTAGTTGGTCCTAGGTTCTACTTTCTGGGACAATGGACTTTTTTTATTTTTTTAAGTTTATTTACTTATTTTGGGAGAGAAAGAGACAACAAGCAGGGGAGGAAAAGAGAGAGAGAGAGAGAGAGAGAGAGAGAGAGAGAGAATGAGAATCCAAAGCAGGCTCTGCACTGTTAGTGCACAACCCAATAGGGGGCTCAAATCCATGAACCGTGAGATCATGACCTGAGCAGAAATCAAGAGTTGGACGCTTAACTGACTGAGCCACCCAGGCACACCTGAAACAATGGATGTTAAAATTAAGTTACTAAATTGAATTTCTCAATTTACACTGAAAAATATAAACAGGATTTGCTTAATTTTAACCTTTCTATACAGTTAAAGTAAAGCTATTCTGTATTTCAACTTTCAGCACTTGCTACCACTAGTCTGTTAAAATTCAGCACAAAGTACTACTTAATGTAACACAATGGTAACATAATATATTGAAAATTTTAGTACATTTCACCTTTTTTTCTTTTTACAGGAATACTATGATTTTCAGTTATTCTACTTGATGAATTGGTTTGAGGAACTATGTCCAAAATACAAAACTTTAAAAGAAAGAAAGAAAAAAAAGTCCACTTTCTCTTACATGGGAACTTTCCAAACTTTAAATATTATTCCTGAAAGGAACCTCAGAAATCATTTAGTCTAACTAATGAAGGACAGAAGCAGAAAAATGGTCACCTTTTCTGGACCCTAGTCCAGAAAGCTAAGGGTCAAATACATGCTGGTTGCTACACACAAGGGTCTCATGACTGACTGTAAATCTCACCAATAGTTAATATTGAATTGAATTAAATGATAAGCACCAGAGAAATGTTATAAAAGTAGTTTTACTAGTAGAAATTCTATGATCTAATACTCCCTGCATGTCCCGTTTCCCTTGAGCACACAGCATATCACCACCAGCTTCATACAACAAAAAGTACAGCTCTTTCTGTCTACAGGTCCTGTCCCCATGCTACTTAATAAACTGCATCATAAAATGTCTCAAGAATTCTTGGACTGTTGTGTGCAAGGATGTCCTAACATTTTTGATGGCCCGTACAGGGACAACACAGTGAATCCAAGAGCACTGGTACAACCTGAGAAGTCGTCTTTACTCCTAGTCTTTGTTTCCCATCTGTTCTTTTTCTTTTTCAGGGATGTCCTGAATAGTATGACCCTTCAGAACATGTCTTGCCGGAGTGCTTAGGAGAGAACCTCTTGCTTGTGGCTATACTACGGGAAGGGACAAACTCCTGTCGCCCAGCTGGGCACCAGTACTTTGGCCATAATGGCATTGGGCTCAGAAATCAGGCTCTCCCTGTTTTACCTTTTCTTTTAATACTTGTATTCTTCCTAGGCATAGAACAGCCATATATGTCGTTAGGATAGCCACCGATCTCAAGATTCCCATGTAAGGTTTCCTTCTAAACCTGATGTAATCCCTTGATAAGCATAAAATCCAAGATATGTCTAATCGAGTGCTTCCAGAAAGGGATCAGTGGGGCACTCACCCAATGGAGGATCACTCCCTTGGGACTGGATTATGGCTAAAGCTCATGAGAAAGTTTCCCAGATTAGGCAGGAGTTCCATATTTTCATTTTATCATGTCTTTCATTTGTCCTTCCCCATGGACTGTTTGGCGTTTTCAGTCCTGCCCTCAGATTGAAAGTACTTCTAACTTAGATATAGGACACATAACATGATATAAAATAGCTGCCCCATATTAACAAAGGCCAAGACCTCTACTCCATCCATTGATACTAGATCTAGATGCTAACAAAGGTATTATTATTGGTTGCCAAATATATCAACTCTTTCAAAATGGAAAGAGGCAGCCCCAATCTCTCCAGCATTTCTATCCATTCACTGTCACCTACTGTAGCCTAGGATGCAGCAGGGAAGTGAAGAAAGGTCCAACAACGCTTCAAGTGGCACAAAGGTGTCAGAGTGGCTGAGAATGAGGGATACTTCCCACCACTCTGAACCCCAGGAACCTTTGGCAATATTCCTGATGGGATGCCATTTGGAAGCCAAGGGGGATTTCGTAATGGACTCTTAGTTAATGTACTCTCTTCATTTTATAGGAATTAAATATGGGATCAACTTCCTCAACCCCAAAGGATACCCCTTTGGGCTGTCTCCTAGCACATTGGAGTCAATTTAGACAAAAGGATTAAAAAAAAATTTTTTTAATGTTTATTTATATTTGAGAGAGAGAGAGAGAGAAATGAGTGAGCAGGGGAGGGGCAGAGGAAGACAAAGATAGAATCTGAAGCCGACTCCAGGCTCTGAGCTGTCAGCACAGAGCCAGCCTTAAGGCTTGAACTCACAAGCCCTGAGATCATGACCTAGCCAAAGTCATATGCCTAATCAACTGAGCCACCCAGGTGCCCCTAGACAAAAGGATTTAAAGAAGTACTTCATCTTCTTCTGTAATAATGCCTGGCCTCAATATTCTCTGGAGGATGATGAAAAATGCCCATTAACAGGTCCTTAAACTTTAATACCATTTACCAATTAGACCTTTTTTGCAGGCATCATGGGAAATGGACTGAAGGGCCCTACATCCAGACCTTGATGACACTGAGTCAGGATCCTAATCTAAGAGAGATTTGTAGGATGTGCCTGGTAAGATTCCAGGCCCCCCCACCTTTAGATGTTTTATTTTATTTTGAATGTTTATTTATTTTGAGAGCAAGTGGGGGACGGGCAGAAAGAGTGGGAAAGAGAGAGAATCCCAAGCAGGCTTCATGCTGACAGCGCAGAAACCAACTTGGGGCTTGATCTCATGAACCCTGGGATCATTATGTGAGCTGAAATCACGAGTTGGACACTTAACCAACTGAGCCACCCAGGCGCCCCGAGATATTTAAATGATGATTGTTTAAACAGACCATCCAAGGGGCACTTGGGTGGCTCAGTCAGTTAAGCATCTGACTCTTGGGCTCAGGTCATGATCTCACAGTTTGTGGGTTCGAGACCCACAGAGGACTCCACACTGACAGTGTGAAGCCTGCTTGGGATCCTCTCTCTTCCCCTCTCTCTCTCTGCCCCTCCCCCCCATACCCTCTCAAAAATAAATAGACTTTTAAAAAATGCAGAACACAATGTGCCAACTACAGTTAAAAAAATAAATATATAACACACAGTTAAATGTAAAAATAAATAAATAAATAGATAAATAAATAAATAAATAAAATAGACCACTCAATCAAAGAAACCAATTGAGTCAGACAAATCAATCAGCAGAAGAAAAAGTCACAATAAGCCCACATGCGAGCCCAGACCCTTAGTAACTCCCCCTCCATATAAACCTTTGGAGCCTTCTGCTCCAAGCCCAGTGGGATGTACTAGAAGTAGAACATCATACCTATCAAACACTCAGACTAAGGCAGGACTGTATCCACTTTGGGAAGCAGCAAACAGGGAAATGGGCACAATTAAGGTACATGTCCCATTTTCTATGTCAGATCTGGCACAAATAAAACAACTAGGATGATACTCAGAGGATCCACATAAGTTTATAGATGTATTTCACCAGGTGTCTCTACTATTTGATTTATCCTGTCAGGATATCTATATTATTCTAATGCACTGTTGTACCCCAGAAGAAAAGGCCTAAATTTGGGCTAGGACACAAGAATTTGCAGATAAGCTGGGTGACCAGGGATAGAAATCATTATCTAGTAGGAGGAGACACTCACTGTTCCTAATGCCGAGCCTCACTGGAACTACCAAAAGGACAGACCTGGCAGGGGAAGATGAGACCATATGGTCATGTGTTTACTGGAGGGAATGAAAAGAGGATTTTCTAAACCTGTCAATTTTGATAAAATTAAGGAAGTAACCCAGGCAAATGATGAAAATCCAGCCTTATTTTCGGGGTTTTTAATAGAATAAATTGGTAAATATATAAATTTAGACTCAGCCACACCAGAAAGGCTGGTTATCCTAAATAGGCATTTTATAAGCCAGTCAGCACCAGACATTCACCATAAATTGGCAAAAATGGCCCTAGGTCCTCAAACTTCAACCCAGTGGAACAACCTGAAGAGAGCATGACAGGGCCCTGAGATTGGTCTGGCTCCCCTGAACATAATGATGGCTGAGCTCCATGTTACCCTGGATGTGGGAGTAAGTTAAATTCATTGATTTTCTTATTGATACAGGAGCCACTCACTCTGCCCTTATTTAGCACTCCAGTCCGACCTGTCTTTCTAAAATTACTAGAATAGAAGGAGAAGGAGAACCTAAATCATGCTTACAAACTTTTCTTATAACTTGTAAACATAGAGACCAAGTAATTACCCATTCTTTTCTGGTTCTCCCTTCCTGTCCCACTCCCCTACTGGGAAGGGACCTCATGTTTAAGTTGGGAAGCCAGTTCAAACTAACTAGACAGGAGGATGGTCTCCTCTCTAAGGGCTGAAGAAAAACTGGACATCCACCTGGAATTCCCCCTAACATTTGGGAACATGTAGATCCCCAAATTTGGAATTATGATATCCCAGGGAAGGCAATAGTCCATCCCATCAAAACAGCTCTAAAGGATCTTGCTATTATTGCACACAGAAAACAATATCCTCTTAAGACAGAAGTCAGGGCTGGATTCTAACCACTCATAGATAAATTTCTTACAAATGAAATTCTTAAACCTTGCCAGTCCCCTTATAATACTCCCATTTTGCCTGTTAAGCCTAATGGAGAGGGGTGCCTGGCTGGCCCAGTTGGTGGAGCACACAACTCTTAATCTTAGGGTTGTAAATTTGAGCGCCACGGGTGCAGAGATTAAAAATAAAATGTTTAGGGGCGCCTGGGTGGCTTAGTCGGTTGAGTGTCTGACTTCGGCTCAGGTCACGATCTCACGGTCTGTGAGTTCGAGCCCCGCGTCGGGCTCTGTGCTGACAGCTCAGAGCCTGGAGCCTGCTTCGGATTCTGTGTCTCCCTCTCTCTCTGCCCCTCCCCTGCTCATGCTCTGTCTCTCTCTCTGTCAAAAATAAAAAAACATTAAAAAAATTTTAAAATAAAATGTTTAAGGGGCACCTGGGTTGCTCAGTTGGTTAAATGTCCAACTTTTGATTTTGGCTAGATCATGATCTCATGGCTTGTGAGATGGAGTCTTGCGTCAGGCTCTGTGCTGACAGTATGGAGCCTGCTTGGGATTCTCTCTTGCTCTCTGCTCCTCCCACCCCCACACCCTCTCAAAATAAACAAACATTTAAAAAAATGTTTGTTTGTTTTTTTAAATAGAAACCTAATGGCCAGTACAGAATGGTACAAGACCTCAGAGTAATAAATGAAGCTATAGTCCTTATTCACCCTAGAGTGACAAACCCTTATACTGTAATGACTCAAACTTCGGGCAATACAGAAAGGTGTATGGCTTACAGTGCTTGATTTAAAGCATTTCTCCTTTTGTATCCCCTTAAGTGAAGAGGTCCAGCCTCTACTGACCTTTGAATGGACTCCAGTAGGAGAACATCAAGCATGCCAGCTTACATGGACAGTCCTACCACAGGGATTTAGAGAAGAGTCCCCATTTGTCTGGCAATACACTCAGCAGAGAGTTTAGAGACCTTATACTGCCTCAGGGAATAACAGTACAATATGTGGATGATATTTTAATATGAAGCTCCATGAAAGAGGTCTCAGACAATAATTCTATTGTTGTACTAAACTTTCTTAGAGAGACAGGATACCAAGAACAGTCTAAAAAGGCTCAAACTTCTAAACAGAAATATGGGATATGAATTAACTACTGGATAGCATTCCCTGCCAATTGAGAGAAAAAGAGCTATAACAGAATTGGAACCTCCTGTCACATAAAACCAACTCCAAACCTTTACAGGAATGCCTAGATTTTGCCACCTACAGATCCCAGAGCTTGGAGTCCTAGCCAAATTTCTATATGAAGCCACTAGAGGACCAGATAAAGAGCCTTCAAAATGGGATAAAGAACAACAGGGGATCTTTCAACAACTAAAAATTAAACTACCCTCTGCTAGCTCTACCTCTACCAAACTTAGAAAAGCCATTTATTGGGGCGCCTGGGTGGCGCAGTCGGTTGGGCGTCCGACTTCAGCCAGGTCACGATCTCGCGGTCCGTGAGTTCGAGCCCCGCGTCAGACTCTGGGCTGATGGCTCAGAGCCTGGAGCCTGTTTCCGATTCTGTGTCTCCCTCTCTCTCTGCCCCTCCCCCATTCATGCTCTGTCTCTCTCTGTCACATCTCTCTGCCCCTCCCCCATTCATGCTCTGTCTCTCTCTGTCACAAAAATAAATAAACGTTGAAAAAAAAAAAATTAAAAAAAAAAAAAAAAAAAGAAAAGCCATTTATTTACCCTATTCCTTGCTGAAAAAAGAAGCCACGCCTTAGCCCCTAACATGAAAACTAGGACATTAATTGAAACCTGCAGGATATTTTTCCAAATCCATGGACAATGTAGCCCAAGGATGGCCACCTTGCTTTTAGGAGCAGTAGCAGCTACTGCACTACCAGTAGAAGCATCTAAACTTCCGATGGGAAAGCCATTGACTGTGACAACCTCTCATCAGGTTCAAAGAATTTCAGAAACTAAAGGTCATCAATGGATGACAGGGGATGACTAAATATCAAGCTATACTTTTATACTCCCCTGACACTGTTCTCAAAACCTGTCAAACCCTAAATCTGACATCTGTCATACCTGGACCAGACTATGCTATTATGTTTGAATATGACTAGAACTAGTCTATTCCACCATCCAGATCTAGCAATAGGTAACACCGATAGTTGGTTTCCATACAGTAGTTTTATAGAAAGAAGACAAAGAAAGGCTGGCTATGCAAATATTAGTTTAATGAAAACTACTGAGGCCATTACTGATCAACACTTAAGCTCAAAATGTCATACAGCACAAGAAGGCCCTTGATAAATACACAAATAAGGCCTTAAATGACTCTGAAAATAGCATTACATTATTAAATGTTGAAATGACCCATATGCGTAAAGCAGTTCTACAAAATAGAATGGCATTAGATGTCTTAACAGCAGATGGTACTATGACAAATATTAAAAATAAGGAGGAAAAGATGTATGCAGGGAGCAATGAAAGAAAGGCATGTGGGTATCACAGCCCTGTCCTCACCAAAGGAAAGGGTGGAGAAAATATCAGTTGAACTGTAAGTGACCAGTCTAAAGACGGAAAAAAGGAAAGAAAAGGATGCAGGATTTTGTAGCAAAAGCAACTTAAGTTGTGAAGAAACGGTTTCCAGGGTACTTAATTTTTGTTTTGCTATTTGTCTTGTCACCTACCCAATTTCACAGGCTTCTGAAATACAGAGAAACTAACTTTAAAGTCATCTAGTCAAAAGGTTCCAAATGCTAGTCCAAGGGAGCAGGTTAGCTGCATCAAAATCACTTAAAGAAGGAAAAAAAAAATGTTTTTAAGTCATCTTTTCCCTCAAATTCCAAAATATCACCACTTATTCCCACCCCCAAACACACTGTATCAGGACTGAAGAAGCCTAAACTCCTCTTCAGGGCACAGTGACATACAACTAAGTTCGGGAAGCCAATTATTTAACCCATGTTTGATAGGGAACTTATTACTTCCAAAATAGCATGTTCTATCACTAAAGGGATGGAGTGGGGGAAGTGATTTTAGAGTCACATCATGGGTCTGAACATCAGCTTTTCTTCTTACAAATAGTTCTGTGGTCTTCTTCCTAACCTCTAATGTATTGTGGAAATTTTCAGACATACAAAAGTAGAAAAAATAATATAATGAACACCCATGTATCCATCACAGCTTCAATAATTATCAACATATATATAGCCAATCTTGTTACATCTAGAAGCACCCTATCCCCAGCTCTTCCTTCTATTAAAACTATAATTTATTACATTTCATTTACAAATTCTTCAGTATACATCTCTAAAATATAAGAGCTCATTTAACTTACAATACCATTATTATATGAAAAAATTAAGAATTCCTAAATTTCTTTACATTTCCTCAATTGTAAAATAGGTATCGGTTGCTCTGTCCTCATAGGATTCTTAGGAACTCTCTACTGTCTCAGTGACCATTAAAAGAAAAGAAAAAAAAGTTCAGTTTGAATATCTACACGTAGATAAAAAGAATGCAGCTCTCAGGTTCTGAGTTCTGATCCAGGATCACTGGACAGTAAATAACTCCAGTTGATCCAGAAACCTCAACTTATCTAAGATAATAACCACAATTCACCTAAAATGGTAATCTCAGCTCACTTGGAATAATGTTTCCCTTAGTGGATAAATGAATTTTTGATGCTGAGAAAATTAGAATTTGAGACACACAGATATGAAATAAACCATTTATAAATATTTGATCAAATTCAAGATAGTCTATGTATTGTGGTCACAATGCACATATTGTAGAGATGTGAATACATACATACAAAAGTGTGATGCAAGGAGCAGGAGTATTTAAAAGTGACCTGGATGGGTTGTATGGACAGTCAGGGACTCTCTCTTCTACCAATGGGAGGACTGAGCCTACACTTAGCTCCCTATAGGACCAGGTGCTGCCTTTTTTCTGATAGCAAAAACTGCAAATTTCCATAGCTCCTGAGATTTCCAAGTTCTAGGCAGTTGCCCTTCCCAAACAACTCCTGAAACAGCTGATTTCCCTAATCCAGACTGCATAGTGTCAGACACCATCCCCTCATGCTGTCATGCTTTGCCTATAAAAAGGAGACCCACGTTTGGGGAGGGATCTCTCCATTGGAACACTGATTCAAATGTGAATCCAGCAGTGGTCTGGCCTGAGCAGGATGGATCAGGTGAACTAGTGCCTTTAATATATTTTTAATTAAGGTAAAATTCACAGAACATAAAATTCACTGGCTTTCAATACATTCACAATGCTGTGTGGTCATCACCACTATGGTAAGAAGACTGAAATGGTCTAATTCTAGAGCATTTTCATCATCCTCCCCAAAACCCCAGTAACAATTAAACAATCATTCCCATTCTTTCCTTCCCTGACCCCTGGAAAACACTAATCTGCTTTCTTTCTCTATGGATTTGCCATTTCTGGACATATATAAAATGAATTATACAAAACATGGTCTTTTGTGCCTGGCTTCTTTCATTTATGTTTTTATTTATTTATTTTTTTTTTTTTTTTATTTTTTTTAACGTTTTTATTTTATTTATTTTTGAGACAGAGAGAGACAGAGCATGAACGGGGCAGGGGCAGAGAGAGAGGGAGACACAGAATCGGAAGCAGGCTCCAGGCTCCGAGCCATCAGCCCAGAGCCCGACGCGGGGCTCGAACTCACGGACCGTGAGATCATGACCTGAGCTGAAGTCGGACGCGTAACCGACCGAGCCACCCAGGCGCCCCTCATTTATGTTTTTAAAGTTCATCCATGTTATAACATATATCAGGACTTCACTTTTTTGTGGGTAATATTCCACTGTATGAACATACCACTTTGGTTTACCCATTCATCAGTTGATGAGGTATTTGGGTTGTTTCTACTTTGGAGCTATTATGAGTAAAGCTGCTATGAACAATCCGATTTTTAGAACGAGCAAATGACTTAAATAGACATTTTCTCCAAAAAAGATAAATGGCCAATTAAGCACATGAAAAGATACTCATCATCATTAGTCATCAGGAAATGTAAATCAAAACCATAGTGATACTGTTTCACATCCATCAGGATGGTGATAATCCAGAAAATGGAAAATAACAAGTGTTGGCAAGGATATGGAGAAACTAGAGCTCTCACACATTGCTGATGGGATGTAAAATGGTGCAGCCACTATGGGAAAGTTGAGTAGTGCCTCAGAATGCTAAATATACAATTATCAGTTCTTTTTGGTATATTTTCCCCACCCCATCTTCTTTTTTGTTTTTGGTTTTTTGTTTTTTTTTTTTTTTTTTTTGTGGGTGACTCATTGGTTAGTTTTTTCTTGTCCTTTTTAACTCTTTTGTCTTCTTTTTTTTTTTTGGTTTTTTTTTTTTTTTTTTTTTTTTTTGGTGGATGACTCATGGCTTAGTTTCTCCATCTCCTTTTAAATACTTTAGGAAATGACTGTTATTTTGGTTTTTTTTTTTTTAATTTTTACTTATTTTTGAGAGAACACAAGCAGGGGATGGACAGAGAGAGAGGGACAAAGGATCTGAGGCAGGCTCTGCATTGACAGCAGAGAGCCCAGTGTGGGGCTCGAACTCCCAAAGCATGAGATCATGACCTGGGCTAAAGTCAGACGCTCAACCGACTGAGCCATCCAAGTGCCCAATGACTGTTATTTTGTAAAAACAAAAAGAAAACCCTCAACAATATGACAGAGATATTAAGAGAAAATAATTTGACGTTATATTTAGGATATCAATTTAAAATATGGAATTAACTTGTGATTTTTTAATTGAAAGTATTAAGAGATTATGTGACTAAATTTGTAAATACTGAAAAGCTTAAAATAACATATCCTTAGTGAACTGTAGTCAAAATCCACTTATAAAACATTGCATTAGTTAAGATTTTTCTCTTTTCTGATAATGTCATCCAAAAATCTCATCTGTGTTTCCAAGCCTTCTTACTACCTGCTTCTTTCTCCAAAATGGCTTTTAAAGTCGCAATTCAACATACACCCATTCAAAATCATGCAAAATTTGCTTCTCCTTCCCTAAAGGCTAGTTGATTCCCAGCACCTAAAGAGTAACTAAGTGCTTATCTAATTAGCTGAATGATGTAATTCGCATTAAGGGGAGAATGAAACTTAAACATTCCCAAGACCCACAGATATTACAAGAGCAAAATAGAAACCTGCAATGATATACTGTATTTGGAAAGGAAAAATCTAAATCCTGCTGCCTCTCATCTGAGGGAAGACATCCTGTTCCAGCTACCCTTAACTAGTTTTTACAGAGAGTAAGACAATATGAACTCAGCAACTATACCACATTTTTATTTTAATCAATATAGGTGTGGAGAGAGAGTCCTTTAATGACTTTTATGGGGTTTCCTTCCTTTCCTTCCATTCACTTATGGTTAAAAACAAAATATATGGAAAATTTTCCATAATGGGGTTAAAAACCAAAATTACTGGTTTAACCTGAAAAATAAAAGATAATGAAGAGAAAGTAGGACTGTATATAATGAGCAGACATGAAGAGATAAAAATTATCTTAAATGCCTATCAGTGACAGCCAGATCCTTGATTAGAGTTTAATTTATAATCCTAGAAAAAAATCTATTAATAGCAAGTAATTGTTCAACTGACCTAAACACATTTCATCCTTTACCACACAATCTAAAATTCACAGCACATTTAGGAATAAAGAAAACAAAATTCAAAATGAAAAAGATTTCTTTTACCTAATAAATTATGTACGCAAACATGAATTCTGTGTTATATTACTACATTTGAGAAGTTAGTAAGAAAAGACTATACCTGAGATATTTGGCCCTGGACTTTTGTAAACTGAGTTGTTCGAATATTTAAAGACAGGCTTCTTGTTACCGTTGCCCCAGAAAGAGATTTTCCATTCACCTTTCTTTCAAGGTGACAACTTGCTGGTGATCTCTCTTCAAGAAGAACAGCATCCCAAGGATCCTCTGCTAGTAAACCTGGAATATTTTTCTCTTCCTCGTGGTCTACCACCTCCACATTGTCCACCTTAGGTTTACTTAGAGGATCCAAGTCTAACCAGTCGAATTTACTTATATCTTCAGACTTTGGAGATACCTGTAAATTGTTGACTGTAGCTTTTGAATGTTTGATCTCCAAGTCAGTCCTCGCTTTTCCATTTTTTAAAAATTCTGATGTACTAGCTATTTTGTCAAACAGCTTTGCCATGTCAGGACTGACTACTGGATGATAGATAGGTAAGCTTCCTTGTGGATGAAAGGGTGTGGCAGGTGTCAAAGGATATGAAAAATATGGAGACTGTCCTGGAAAGCTTAAATATATAGGTTCTGTGGATGGAAAAGCAGGCATTCTTGGACTGAAGCCATTTTGGAATACAGTCTGTTTACTGCTGTAAGTTGACTGATAAATAGAAGGTAAAGTATAAGTGGAAGGCCCTGATAACCTAGGTGGCCACTGTCCTCTCTGAATAGTAGGTCGAAGATAGACCTGTGCTGAAAACGAAGGGCTCAGAACAGGAGTAACTGGCAAGACAGGTGTTCTCCTAGTTTCGAAATTGTCATCAAGCAATAGTTTCTCAAGTTCAGCTTGCGTGAGCTTTTCTACATCAATATCTACTGCTCTTTTTTGGGTGTCAGATTCAGGAAACACCATGAGATCATAATCCTGTTTGTTATAAACTTGTGCTTTTTGTCTGGTGTTGCTTGATAACTCAAAGGCTCTCTGATTATCAGTCACTCCTCTATCCTTTTGCAGTTTTGCTAAAGCCTCTGCTTCCATCTGTAATGCTTCTTCCTTGTCCACTTCTTTTGTTCTTGTTGGTTCCAGATGTGATGAACATTGCTTAAATCCATTATTGTTGGATATCTGAGCCATGACCAAACCTCCCCTAATCTATTTTTTTCTTGTAGCTTCCAAAATAGCAAGACCTATACACAAAAATAAACATAACACTCAATTAGATTTTTTAAACACAAATTAATTTTGTTTGTAACCCACTCATATGACTTAGAATTTAAAGCCACTTACAAATAAACTATAAAATAAAATAAAATGAACAGTTGTGGGAAATCTGAGTGAAGGAACATTTTTAAAATATCTCAGGGACGCCTCAGTGGCTTAGTCAATTAAGCGTCTGACTCTTGATTTCAGCTCAGGTTATGATCTCACAGTTGTGAGGTAGAGCCCCACATCATGCTCTGTGCTGGAAGTGCAGAGGCTGCTTGGGATTCTCAGTCTCCCCCTCTTTCTGCGCCTCTCCCACTCCCAATTGCTCTCTCTCAAAATAAATAAACTTAAAAAAAATAAGATGTTCTTTGCTCTTTAAAAATAAATATCTTATACACTGCTGAGGTAAGGGATATGCTTAGACATACATAACTTTACCTCATTTCCTGACCTAACAGGAAAGCTCGAATGGTGGATGAACTCAAGAACCTTTCACTTCAGGTGTCACAATGGCTGCTGTTAACTAATGGCACTTTGGCAGGATTCTTGGCACAAAATGCCTTGCTAGTCACATACTTTCATGAGTTTCAACATGGTTTACTGTTATGCAAATAGCAAGTCAAAATGGTTTCAATCTTTGGCTATTTGTTAAATTGTTCATAAGCCAATTAGCAATAAAAGGACCCAATACCTAGTCAATAAAGTCAAGGAACTACTAACAAAACCTCATATGAGGGGCTCCTGGGTGGCTCAATTGGCTAAGCAACCAACTCTTGATTTTGGCTCAGGTCATGATCTCACGTTTCTTGAGATCGAGTCCCACATCACGCTACGCACGGAGCCTACTTGGGATTCTCTCTCTCCCTCTCTCTCTGCCCCGACCCTGCTCACGTGCATGTGCACTCTCACTCTCTCAAAATAAACATTTTTTTAAAAAGCATCATATGAAAAATTGATTAAGGGTTTATAATCTAGAACAACTGACATAACAGATCAGCATAATGAAAGTGTTAAAGCTATAAGAAACTGCAGTACTCCATTCAAAGGTTAAATTTATGGCTGAATTTGCCACATAGTTTTTTTTTAAAAAATTTTTTTTCAACGTTTTTTATTTATTTTTGGGACAGAGACAGAGCATGAACGGGGGAGGGGCAGAGAGAGAGGGAGACACAGAATCGGAAACAGGCTCCAGGCTCCGAGCCATCAGCCCAGAGCCTGACGCGGCGCTCGAACTCACAGACCGCGAGATCGTGACCTGGCTGAAGTCGGACGCTTAACCGACTGCGCCACCCAGGCGCCCCAGCCACATAGTTTTGACCACGCATCTATCTGATTATCTGCAGTTAAATCATTAGCTATAATACTAGAGTGCCTGACTGGCTCAGTTGGTAGAGCATGCAACTCTTGATCTCGGGGTTGTGAGTTCAAGCCCTACATTGGGCAGAGTTTAATTTAAAAAAGTTGTAACACTGGGGCGCCTGGGTGGCGCAGTCGGTTAAGCGTCCGACTTCAGCCAGGTCACGATCTTGCGGTCCGTGAGTTCGAGCCCCGCGTCAGGCTCTGGGCTGATGGCTCGGAGCCTGGAGCCTGTTTCCGATTCTGTGTCTCCCTCTCTCTCTGCCCCTCCCCCGTTCATGCTCTGTCTCTCTCTGTCCCAAAAATAAATAAAAAACGTTGAAAAAAAAAAATTAAAAAAAAAAAAAAAGTTGTAACACTAAAATTTCTCCTTTTTCAAATTGCTAAAATATTTACTCATAAACTAGAAAAATAGTTTATTAAACTTTCTCAATGATCAGCTTGTAAAAATTTAATCTTCTACTTAAGCACAATTAAGATTAAAATTACCCTATGAAGCAAGATGACCAATTAAAGGGTTAGTTACCTACTGTGTAAAATAAGGCACATTGCTTGCTTCTAATCATTGTAATTCAGGAGTTAATTCTGGGTTCTGGTGTCACATCAGCTTGATTCATGAAGCTGTAAGTGCTTGGGCAAGTCAAACTTTTCCACATGCCTTAGTTTACTTTTAAAATGAAAAAGTACCAAAAATGCTCAACATTAGTCATCATCAGGGAAATACAAATCAAAACTACAAGGAAATACCACCTCACACCTGTCAGAATGGCTAACATGAACAACTCAGGCAACAAGAGATGTTGGCAAATATGCGGAGAAGGAAGATCTCTTTTGCACCGTTGGTGGGAATGCAAACTGGTGCAGTCGCTCTGGAAAACAATATGGAGGTTCCTCAAAAAATTAAAAATAGAACTACCCTACAACCCAGCAACTGCACTACTAGGCATTTATCCAAGGGATACAAGTATGCTGTTTCGAAGGGGCACATGCACTCCCATGTTTATAGCAGCACTATCGACAATAGCCAAAGTATGGAAAGAGTTCAAATGTCTATCGACAGATGAATGGATAAAGAAGATGTTGTATATACAATGGAGTATTACTCGGCAATCAAAAAGAATGAAATCTTGCCATTTGCAACTACATGGATGGAACTAGAGGGTATTAGGCTAAGCAAAATTAGAGAAAGACAAATACCGTATGACTTCACTCATATCAGGACTTTAAGACACAGAACAGATGAACACAGAGAAGCGAAGCACAAATAATATAAAAACAGAGGGGGGGAGACAAAACAAGAGAGACTCTTAAATATAGAGAACAAACAGAGGGTTACTGGAGGGGTTGTGAGAGGGGGGATGGGCTAAATGGGTACGGGGCACTAAGGAATCTACCCCTGAAATCACTGTTGCACTATATGCTAATTAACTTGGATGTAAATTTTAAAAATAAATAAATAATAAAATAAAATAAAATGAAAAAGTATCTATCTCTTAAATTATAAGGATCAAATGAAACAATGCAACTAAAAAGTGTTTATCACTGGCCTTAGGCAGAGGCATTAAATAAATGACATCTATTATTAATCTAATCTGATTCGAGATTTTAGTTTGAATACCTAGAAATGAGGAGAGCTCCTACTTACATCCTTTTTCTAGCACAGTGCTTGTCCACAGTATATGCGAAATAAAAGTTTAATGATAGAGGTAGGGAAACACCCAAAGTGAATTCAAACTAATTAACACAAATGAGGGGCACCTGGGTGGCTCAGTCAGTTAAGCATCCGACTTTGGCTCAGGTCATGATCTCGCAGTTTGGAGGTTGGAGCCCTGCATCAGGCTCTGTGCTAATAGCTCAGAGGCTGGAGCCTGCTTAACATTATGTTTTCCTCCCTCTCTGCCCCTCCCCCACTCGCACTCCTGTCCCTCTCTCTCTCTCTAAAAAATAAACATTAAAAAAATTTTTTTTAATGTAACACAAATGAAAATCCTAAATGTTGAGGTAATACTAAATAAAAAATTATTAGTGACGAGGACATCAAGATATTGAAGGAAGTCACTCTTTGCAATTCGTTTATACAACTATAGTTGAACTTCTGAGGCATTTCACTGAAAATCTTTTCAAATTTTTCCCTTCTGTGGTAGAATGCAAAACTAGGCACAATGTACACTTAAAATTTGTATACTTCATTGTCCGTAAACATCTCATGTTAAGAAAAAACTATGAACAAATAGACTCCTACTAAATATACATGAAGTACTCAGACGAAAGTACTGATGTCTACAATTTACTCTGAAATATATACAAAAATAATATAAATTGAGTATCTGATAGATGGATAAATACGTGATAAACCAAGTACAGGAAAATATTAATAATACAATCTAGTTGGTAGGCATATGGGTATTCATTTTGAAATCCTTTCAATTTGGCTGCATGACTAAAAATCTTCACAAAATGTTAGATGAAGAGTAAGAGGTACAAATTCCTCTGATTCCAGGATACACTCTTTATAAAGTCACTATGGTTCTCCTCACATACAGAGGTGGGGCCTATTTCTCCACTTGATCTGAGCTGGCTCTGTGACTTGCTTTGACAGATACAATGTGAAAGAAGTGACACTGGGAGTTCTAAGTTCATAAGAGCCTAACTGCTTCAGCTCTTCCTGTTTTGAGTGCAGCCACTGCCCTGTGAATGCTCACAGACGATGAGAGAGCACAAGGAGAAAAAGGCCCAGCCAACAGTCATCACCAACCACAGGAGTAAAGCCACCACCTTAGACCATCCATCCACAGTTCAAATGACCACAGTTACAATAATGACTGAAGGCAAGACCAGCAGAAGAAACCACCCAGCCTGAGTTCAAGCCAAATTGCTAACCCACAAAATCATTTTGGAATGGTTACATAGCAATAGATAACTGATCAACCTTTTCTCCTTGCTTTTAGAAAGCAAGACTGTAGCCACTTACCAATTTAACAGCAAGTTTGTTTTAACTTCACAGCCACCACTACCCACCTTATTTCACGTGTCCTCAGAGAATGAAGAGTTCCCTTTTCCTGCCTAACTCTGACGCCTTCTACTTATATCCTAATTCTCACTGAATTCTCCTATTTATCAGTGATTGCCTTCTTTGCATTATTAATTTGCTTCTGCTCCTTTGCCATAAGAATGCTCAAGTTTTCTCCATACCAAGGTGGAAAAGAGTCTTAACATTCCTCTTTAGACTCCAATAGCTTCCATTTTAATTCTCTCCTTTCACTGCCAAACTTCTCAGATGAGTGACCTAGAAAGTCCTTTCTTATACTCATTCTGCCTTGGAAAAATTATACTTATCCTTCAGGGCCCAAATCAAATATAGCCACCTGTCTGAAGCTTTTCTTAAGTAGCTCCTATTAGAAACCATTTTTTTAGGGGCGCCTGGATGGCTCAGTCAGTTGAGCTCCTGACTTCGGCTCAGGTCATGATCTTGTGGTTTATAAGTTTGCCCACTTTGGGCTCACTGCTGTCAGCCTGTCAGTGGAAAGCCACTTTGGATCCTCTGTCCCCCTCTCTCTGCCCCTCCCCTCCTTGTACTCTCTCAAAAATAAACACTGAAAAAAAAAACTATCTTTTTAGCTCAAATAAATTTTTATCTTCATTTTTATAGACTTTATGCTGTTTTTGCCCCCTCAGTATCCTTTCTTCTAGTAGGCAGAAATCTGTATCTTCTTTTTTAGAACTTAGTCATCTCCCTTTTGTTCCATCTAGTTCAAATAGGGCTGGAACATCCTTACTCCCCCCTCTCCCACTCCCAACCACACCAAAGGATCCAAGTCTGGCCAATAGACTTAATCCCAAGACTTCTGAAACTATTTAGAAAGGAAGCCCATCACTGAAGTTGCTGAACTTATGGGATGTAAGCCTGGCACTGCTGTGGCCATCTTTGCCACCACTGAAGGAGATGCTGCCTGAGAATGGACCGAAGCCAGAAAAGAGCAGAGCTATGTATGATAAGTAAAATGAAACAGATTCTGAATATTACATTAAGTGTCTGGATCCAACCCTTGTCCAAGGCTAGTCTTTTCATTTATGTAAGTCAATAAATTCCTCTTTGCTTAAGCTGGTTTAACATTACTTTCTCCAGTAACAACTAAAAACTTAACACAGAATCTATAATTTGTATGTCTATAAGGGCGCCTGGGTGGCTCAGTCAGTTGAGCGACTGACTTCAGCTCAGGTCATGATCTCGTGGTCTGTGGGTTCGAGCCCCACATCAGGCTCTGTGCTGACAGCTCAGAGCCTGGAGCCTGCTTCGGATTATGTGCCTCCCTCTCTCTCTGTCCCTCCCCCACTCATGCTCCATGTCTCTCTCTGTCAAAAATAAATAAACATTAAAAAAAAATTTATAATTTGTATGTCTACCCAACAGACTAGAATAAGCTTAAGTGCAGAAACCTACTTTGTTTTCCTTTTCTTCTGCCCCACAACATTTAAAACCACCCTGCTTAATAAATACAGAGTTAAATTTAATGACCACATATTTTAAAGAATGGAATAAGAGCTATCAGTTTTGAAGACGAGATTTTGGATGGCACATGACTGGATATATGGTGGGAGAAATAAATCAAGTTTAACTGCCTATTATTGAACACCACAACACAGTCCATTTTTCACAAAATCGAATGGATTAGAATATTTTGCAAAGAGAAAGCGATACCGACTTGCAATTCATTTTCCACAAGCAAATGCCTATTTATTTAAGTAGTTTCCTGGCTACCATATTTGGTAATGATAGGACATTGTTCTGAAAGAGGAAATCTGGATTTTTTAAGTGAGTTTGAGATACAGTTTATTCAACAGAAAACACACTTACTCCAAATATTTTAAATTAATGTTACCTCTTATTTACTAACAAAGGTATAAAATAAATAGCTTGAAAAATATTTTAACAGTAAATGTGGTATTTTTCATATCAATTCATTTGCTTGCTCTATCCCTAGTATCAACCCAAAGCAGCACATGCTAAACTAAATTCAAGTCTAAGCAGTAAAAGTGAACTGTTAACAGCTGAATTACCATATTTTAGCTTTCCAAAAAATTATCATGCATGTATACTCAAATGGTAATAAAGGATTTGAAAGACTGTCCAAAAGTAACCCAGTGCTTCAGCTATTTTTCTGAGGCTGCTACACTGACATGCTCCATTAATTTTTTAAAATCAAAACTTCATTTGATGACAAACATTTATCAGGAAACAACTTTTGCACATGCTAATTCAAAATGCAAACTTTAATGCTAATGTTCTCCTAATTCAAGCTGGAAAATACAATATAACTAGTTTTTGAATGATGATTGTATACCATCTGCCAAAAATTTTCCAACATAGAGTAATCCAGTGATGATCACAAGGCTGTAGCTGCTTTAAATTGTTCAAAAGAGGGCAATTAAACTATTCAGTTAAACTTTGGGATACATTTGCAGATCCAAAAGAATTAATTTAAAAGCTCTTGGCTTCTTCTGTGGTAGACATTCATTTACAATTTAAATTTAAATCTCAGAAAAAAATAAAACCAGTCCTGCTACCCATCTAAATGCTTTCTGATCTTAAAATTCAAGATACATAAGAAAACAGAGGAACAATGATTTGAGTTCAACCATGCAAATATTTCTCCACTAAGATGAAAGTGAATCTCAAAGAAAAATAAATTATGGTACCCAACTGAATACTGTGCTACCATTAAAAATAATATCAACACTGCAATAACCATGGAAAATATTTGTTAAAACTGTAGCAAGTATCTACATATCTATACATACCTACAGATAGAGATATGTAGATACTTGCTACCAAACACTGCTAAAAGCAATATATTAACTAATTTAATCCTCACTATATTAAGTAGCTACTATTATCCCTACATACAAATGAAAAACTTTCATACAAATTATATAATCTGCCCAAGTTCACAGTAGCTAGCAAGTGATGAGATCAGGACTCAAATCCAGGCAGTGCTAACTCACTATAATATATTTTTATGTTAATAGTTATCTGAAATAAGTGTCTAAACATACCTTATCTATTATAAATACCAACTTCTTCCTCAAGGCTATGGTTATTTCTCTCTGCATTAATAAATAGATTTTACTGTTTTGTTTAATTCTATCATGAAGTGAATAATACTGCTATTTAATAATGTGCCATTTTATTAATTTATTCTCACCACATGACTAGCAAACTTATCATTTCACTGAGGTTATGAATTCACTCTCAGACTTCTACTGTAGTTGTTGAATGAATGCCTCAAAGACTGGGAAACGTAAGACAGCATTGTCTTTATCAAAAAGAAGCTCAAATTCTGCAACAAACAAAAAGCCAGACTAAAAGGGCTTTTTTTTTTTTTTTAAGTTTATTTAGTTTTGAGTGGGGGGAGCTGGGTGGGGGCAGACAGAAACAGAGCACAACATCGGAAGCAGGCTCCAGGCTCTGAGCTGTCAGCACAGAGCCTGACACAGGGTCCGAACTCATGAACCACGAGACCATGACCTGAGCTGAAGTTGGACGCTTAACCGACTGAGCCACCCAGGTGCCCCTAAAAGGGCTTATTTATTAATAATTCAACTAAAACTGAAAAATCACGTGGCTGAGTTCAGAATAAACAAGCGGTGGCAGAAAAAATTATTTTGGAAACTGGGAGTAGGAGATGGCAACAGAAAACTAAAAATAGAAGAGGAGGGGTGCTTGACTGGCTCAGTCGGTGGAGCATACAACTAACTCTTGATCTCAGGATTGTTAGTTCAAGTCCCACATTGGGTGTAGAGATTACTTAAAAAAGTAAAAATCTTAAATAAAATTAAAAAAAAATGAAAATAGGAGAGGAGCTTCATCTCTTCTAAAAGGAAAAACCCCAGTAGACAAGATAACATTCTCCTATCTCTGTGATTCACGGAGGGAAAAAATTAATCTAACAAAAGTAACCAAGCACTTTGGTATTAGGCACTATACAACTCTGTTAAAAAGAGAAAATGTAGGAATGTCCAGGTGTTGGGTGAGATTAGGGTAGAGAAGCACAGCACTATTCCACAGGAGTGGAATGCAAGCCACATACTGAATTAAAATTTTTTTACAACTACATTAATGAAAATAAACAGATGAAATTATTAATAATATATTTAATTCAATTATCCAAAATACTGTCATTTCAATAAGTAACCAATTATAAAAATATGAATGGGACATTTTACATTCTTTTCTCATACTAAGTCTTCAAAATGTGGTATATATTTTATTTCAGATTACACATTTCAACTTAGACTAGCCATATTTCAAGTGCTCAAAAGCCAAAGGTGGCTATTGGCCAACTTAAGGCTAGAATTTATAAGGAAAGGAACAAAAAGCAAGGTGAACAAGCATCACTAATTTCTGGATAAGAAAAAATTTACCTTCCCAAAAGTCATCCCTTCCCTCAAGTCAATAAAATATCTCCAATGCCTATTACTTAATTTTCAGGGGAAGAAAAACTTTAAGTCCCATAGATAACATACATCCTTTTCATTAAGGTCTATCTTAACATTTTTGGTAAATTTTGTATTTTTAAAGTATACAATTTCTAATAGTTCTACAATTAGCAAATTGTTAACATTTCATAGATAAATGTGTTTACAATCAACCAGATAGGATTACAAAATTACAAAAAGATTAACTATTTAACTGTTTAAAAAAAAGAATCAAAACCAAAATAACTCATGGAATTCCTAGTTAACCTCAGCAAAAAGAAGGCCACCCTAATAGGATTTGAAGCCATGAGAATATTTAAATACATATTCATGGATGGTTCAGTAGGTTAAGCTTATGGCTCTTTATTTTAGCTCAGGTCATGATCTCACAGTTAATGACTTCTTGGGGCACCTGGGTGACTCAGTAGGTTAAGCTTCTGGCTCTTGATTTTGGCTCAGGTCATGACCTCACAGAGTTCATGAGATCAAGCCCCTCGGTGGGCTCTACACTGACAGCCACAGCCTGCTTGGGATTCTCTTTCCTCTCTCATGCAGAAGTGTGTTCTCTCTCTCTCTCTCTCAAAATAAATAAATAAATAAACACGTTAAACAAAAATAAGGGTGCCTGGGGGACTCGGTTAAGCATCCACCTCTTGATATCGGCTCAGGTCATGAAAGGAGATCAGCCCCACATCTGCACCGTCAGCACAGGGCCTGCTTGGGATTCTCTTGCTCTTGCTCTCTATCTCTCTGTCCTTCTGTCCCTCTCCCTTGCTTGTGCTCTAAAATAAAACAATAATTTTTGACAAGGTGATTCTAAAATTTATTCAGTAACCAAAAGGGCCAAAATAGCCAAAAACCTCTTGAAAAAGAACAAGGTGTGAGGATTTGCTCTACCCAATAAAGATTAATTATAAAGCTAATTTTATTTAAGATAGTATGGTATTTATGCAGGAAGAGATAAATTTAATAAAGAACAGGCTAAGAGGTCAAAAACAGAAACACAACTACAAAGACACCCGATTTAAGACAAGTAGCATATCAGAGCACAGGGAAAGAACTGTCTTTTTAATAAATTAAGCCAGAACAAATGGAGGGGAAATGAAATGGGACTCCTACTTCACTCCTTAAGCAAAATTCAACTGGAGACAAACCAAACGTCTGTGAAAGGAAGAACTAAAAAGCTTTAGAATCAGAGAATGGAAAAATTTCTTAAACAAGACAGAAAGCACTAACCGTAAGAGAAAAATAATTTGACTATAGTAAAATCCAGAACTTTTATCAAAAGACACCAAAGAGAATGATAAAAACAAGCCACAAAAAAGGAGATATTTTTAATATATAACCAAAGGACTCAAATCCTAGATAAGTAACTTCTACAAATTAAAAAGAAAGATAATCATAAGAACCTCCAAAGAACATTGCCCACAATAGTCCCAAATAGGAACTAACCTGGAAGTGGTAATTAGCTCAACCTTCAGTTCCTCTCTCATCTCCAGAGGTCAGGGGATAAAGCTAAAAGTTCTAGTCCTCTAAAATGCCTCAGTCTTTCTGGTGACCAGCCCCACCCTGAAACTATGTAGGGATCCCAGACACTATTTATCTCATTAGCATACAAAAGAAAAAAAAGAGATTCCAAGGTCTTTAGGAGTTACATGACAAGAACCAAGCACAAAGACCTAATATTTTTCATTATATCACAGTTCATGCAACTAATACACTAATGCCAATGAACTAGAGCTATAAGAAAAAAATGAATAAAACTTAGAAACATGATAAGCAAAGACAGACACAAAAACACATACAATGATTCCATTTATATAAAGTTCAAAAACATGAGAAACTATTGTTTAAGAATGCTTACATAACGGTAAAACCAAGAAAAGGAAAGGATTGTGCTCGCTTCGGCAGCACATATACTAAAGAAAAGGAAAGGATTCTCAAAGTTAGGACAGTGGTTACTCATAGAAGGGATGACCAAGGATAAGTACACTGGGGACTTTAGGAACATGAGCAATGTTCTAGTTCATAACCTATCGACTAGTTACACAAGTGTTTGTTTTACAAGTGTTTGTTAGATAATCATATATGCTTTATGCACTTAAAATTATTTGTTAATCATAGATGATAAATTTATTCACTGTTCTGTGGGTTACTTCATAATAAAAAAGAATCTACTCCCTACATATTTTAAATTTGAATATTTAAAATATTTTCATATCTATATTATACATGGTATGTGAAAACACCACCTACAATAGCATGTGGGTTTTTTTTAACTCACATGTGGCAAACTATATGAATACAAAAGCTCAGTTTTTTAGTAATGGCATAAAAAAATACAAATAAGAACAATACTTTTCATTTTTTAATGTATAGGCTAAAATAAGGACCCTGCCCTTATATATTAAGGGATATGGGAAAAGGGTAAAACTGCAAAAGAAAACAAAACAAATTATGGTTTCTCAAATTTTCACTATCTGTGAATCATTTAATGGAATCGCATATAACATGATTTATGTAAAAAAATTCACTGTCTTTAAAAATACAAAACATTTAGGGGCGCCTGGGTGGCTCAGTCGGTTAAGCGTCCGACTTCGGCTCAGGTCACGATCTCGCGGTCTGTGAGTTCGAGCCCCGCATCAGGCTCTGGGCTGATGGCTCAGAGCCTGGAGCCTGTTTCCGATCTGTGTCTCCCTCTCTCTCTGCCCCTCCCCTGTTCATGCTCTGTCTCTCTCTATCTCAAAAATAAATAAAACGTTAAAAAAAAAAATTTATAATAAAAAAAAAATACAAAACATTTAAAAATAGAAAGATATTCCTATCAGTGAGAGATAATTGCACACTCACCACTGTATGTTATATCCAGCAAATTTATTTATTTGAACTGAATTAGAAAATCCTAATTCAATTATAGCTTGACAGGAAGGCAGCAATGTTTGGTGGTAATTCTATCAGATAGTTATGCATATATACATAAAACCTTGTGGATTACTGAAACAGCTCCCCAGTCTGTTTCTGCCACCACTCCACCCTCCACCTTCAGACTACTCTCAACACAGCAGCCAGAGAGATACTGAAAAACTTAGATCTTCTTACCTTTCCAACTCAATAACTCCTATCTCACTCAGAAAAGCAGTAAAATCTTTACAACAGTCCACCAGGCACTCTAATATCTGGTCCCCCTATTACTTTTCCCCTATAACTCTCTTGTCTGAGACTGTCCAAGTGGCCTCCTTGTTGTTCCTCAAATACATTATACATCTAATTGAGAGTCTTTGCTCTTCAGTTCCCTCTGGACTGCTCTTCCCCTGGAGAGCTGAGTGGCATACTCTCTCACCTTCAAGTCTTCATTAAGAAGGTAACATTTAAGTTCTCCCTGATAATGTAGTTAAAACTGCAACTTTCTCTAACTCCATTGCCTATGCACTTTACTTTCTTCTTAGCATTTAAGTACCATCCAATGTACTATAGATTTTACTTGTGTATTTCATGGTCTTTCCCCTCTAGCCTATAAATTTCATGAAGCTGGGATTTACCTCTTAGGCTCACTCCTATATCTCTAGCACCCAGAACAATCCTAGAACAAGCAAGCTTTCATTCAAATGTTTGTTAAACAAATAAATGAAATTAAATCTAATATGGACCAGATTAGGAAGCAATTCTTCATTGTAGAGTGACTTGGGTACTCTGTAAGATACTTAAAAGTACATACAAATATCCTACTCAAAATGAGTATTTGAACCCAAGAGATACCAGATTTGTAATCCATTCTTGTTGCACTCATTTTCATTTAAAGCATATGGAAGTCATCTTAAATGTGTCAAATTATAAACCATTAATTTCTTTCTCTGAGGAATAAAATTATGTGTTACTGTCAGAATTGTTCCTCAGAACCACATGGTCGTTTTTAGTCAGACCAAAACACATTACTATTTTGAAGTACTTGTGGAAAATATAGTTCATGTCTGCTTGTTGATTAGAAATATGGGCCTTGGTGGGAATGCAAGCTGGTGCAGCCACTCTGGAAATAGTATGGAGGTTCCTCAAAAAATTAAAAATAGAACTACCCTACGACCCAGCAACTGCACTACTAGGCATTTATCCAAAGGATACAGGTGTGCTGTTTCGAAGGGACACATGCACCCCCATGTTTATAGCAGCACTATCAACAATAGCCAAAGTATGGAAAGAGCCCAAATGTCCATCAATGGATGAATGGATAAAGAACATGTGGTGTATATATATATATGTGTATACACATGTATACACATATACATATACACACCACACACACACACACACACACACACACACACACACACACAATGGAGTATTACTTGGCAATCAAAAAGAATGAAATCTTGCCATTTGCAACTACATGGATGGAACTGGAGGGTATTATGCTAAGTGAAATTAGAGAAAGACAAAAATCATATGACTTCACTCATATGAGGACTTTAAGAGACAAAACAGATGAACCTAAGGGAAGGGAAACAAAAGTAATATAAAAACAAGGAGGTGGACAAAATAGAAGAGACTCCTAAATATGGAGAACAAACTGAGGGTTACTGGAGGGGTTGTGGGAGGGGGGATGGGCTAAATGGGTAAGGGGCACTGAGGAATCTACTCCTGAAATCATTGTCGCACTATATGCTAACCAATTTGGATGTAAATTTAAAAAAATAAAACATAAAACAAGTTAAAAAAAAAAATACAGGCCTTGGGCTCAACAGAATAATTTCGCTGGAGATGAATCTTGAGGCATTAATTACCTATATAAAACTGAAGATCTGAAGTCATGAAAGTAGAGATTACCCTGGGAGAATGTGTAAAGTGAAGAAAGAAAAGACAAGGAGGAAATCATAAGGGCCTCTAATACTTAAGCAGGAAACAAAAGGTCAGAGGAAAATAACAGGTGTGAAGACTGGTTATCAGAGAAATAAAGGAATTCAGTGTCCTAAGAAATATGTGGTGAGTAATGTCAAAAACTCCAGAGAGGTGACACAAGATAAGGGCTGAAAAAGAAAAACACTTTAAATCTAAAAGCTCATTTGTGATTATTTTAATAATAGTTTTATTGACATAATTAACATATAAAATTCACCCATTTAAAGCATATGTCAATTGTTTTTATATAATCGGAACTACGCAACCATCGCCACTACCAAATTGCAGAACATTTTCGTCACCCCCAAAGAAACCCTTTATCCATTAGCAGTCACTCCTCATTTCCCCTTTCCATTAGTGATTTTTCAGAGAACACTTCAGAGAAGTTGAAAACTGAAAAAGTAAAGAATTACAAGTAACAAAGGTCTATTATTCTTTCAATTCTTTGACAGCAAAGGGAACTAGGAGAGACAGGAGGAGATATCAGGAATGGCTGTTTAAAATGGTTAAGGCCTGGGGCGCCTGGGTGGCGCAGTCGGTTAAGCGTCCGACTTCAGCCAGGTCACGATCTCGCGGTCCGTGAGTTCGAGCCCCGCGTCGGGCTCTGGGCTGATGGCTCGGAGCCTGGAGCCTGTTTCCGATTCTGTGTCTCCCTCTCTCTCTCTGCCCCTCCCCCGTTCATGCTCTGTCTCTCTCTGTCCCAAAAATAAAAATAAAAAACGTTGAAAAAAAAATTAAAAAAAAAAAAATGGTTAAGGCCTTCAACATATGGTAGGTGAAAGACAAGACTTCAGGGGACAAAGAGTAAAAGGCACAGAAAACAAGAGATACACACTAGCTTAGATACTGAGTATAGTTGAATATGAATCAGAAGCATAGATTAAGGGTCTGACTTGAAAAGAAGAGACATCAGTCAATAAAAACGGAAGACTGGGGAGGGCCAATGGTGGAAAGCAGATTTTTACTATCTAAACTTGATAGTTCGGGGCGCCTGGGTGGCTCAGTCTAAGGTTAGGCATCCGACTTCGGCTCAGGTCTTGATCTCACAGTTCGTGACTTCAAGCCTCACATCCGGCTCTATGCTGACAGCTTGGAGCCTGGAGCCTGCTTCGGATTCTATGTCTCCCCTTCTCTCTGCCCCTCCCATGCTCATGCTCTGTCTCTCTCGATTTCTCAATAGTAAATAAACATTAAAAAAAAGTTTTTTTTAATAAATAAACTTGGTAGAGTTTTAAATATTTCATCATTTGTAAGCTTTATTAATTTTTTTTTAAATATGAAATTTATTGTCAAATTGGTTTCCATACAACACCCAGTGCTCATCACAACAGGTGCCCTCTTCAATGCCCATCACCCACTTTCCCCTCCCTCCCACCCCTCATCAACCCTCAGTTTATTCTCAGTTTTTAAGAGTCTCTTATGGTTTGGCTCCCTCCCTCTCTAACTTTTTTTTTTCCTTCCCCTCCCCTATGGTCTTCTGTTAAGTTTCTCAGGATCCACATAAGAGTGAAAACATATGGTATCTGTCTTTCTCTGCCTGACTTATTTCACTTAGCATAACACTCTCTAGTTCCATCCACATTGCTACAAAAGGCCATATTTCATTCTTTCTCCTTGCCAAGTAGTATTCCATTGTGTACATAAACCACAATTTCTTTACCCACTCATCAGTTGATGGACATTTAGGCTCTTTCCCTAATTTGGCTATTGTTGAGAGTGCTGCTATAAACATTGGGGTACAAGTGCCCCTATGCATCAATACTCCTGTATCCCTTGGGTAAATTCCTAGCAGTGCTATTGCTGGGTCATAGGGTAGATCTAATTTTAATTTTTTGAGGAACCTCCACACTGTTTTCCAGAGTGGCTGCACCGGTTTGCATTCCCATAAGCTTTACTATTCTAAAACAAAGGTAATGAATATGAAACAAAGGGATTTTCCTGTTATTAGGATATACAAAGTGACAAGAGACTGTCTCACTTCAACAATGAAAAGCAAGGTAAAAAAGCTAAAAAAAAGAAAATACTTTTAAGAGACATCAGAGAGCAGAACACACACACAAAAACTCTAATGAATTAAATTCCAGAAAGTGATAAACCTCTCATGAAGAGGCCGGTCCACTGCTACTCGAATCCCTGGCACAGAAGGGCAGGAAGAATGCATTGTAGACAGGGATGAGAAACTCATTAGACTTTTAACAAACACTTTCGTTCCAATTTTAGTATATGTGCTGCCGAAGCGAGCACATTAACAAACACTTTCAATAGCCACGTGTAGGCTACCATGACAGATTAGAATTCTGAGGCATGGCAGAGGTAAGTCTGAATGGTCTAAAGCCCTAAGAATTACAAGGAGTCCCAGGCATGGAACAAGTCTGTACCTACCCATCAACTCTTTCCCTTGGGTCTTCATTAAATGCACAGGTAGCACACTGAAATCTGGGACAGGGCAGAAGAGCTAAGGGATCCCCCTTAAAGTATGTGGGCCTCCCTGAAGAATAAGGCAGCCACCCTCCAAAGGAGGGCTGGGCAGGTGAAGAGGGAGAAATCCACCTGAGGCACTCCAAGTTTTCAGCTACCCAATGGCTGGGGATGGGGCAGAAGAGCTGAGAAAAAGCCCTCCAAAGCATTCCAGGCCTTTATGTAAGACAGGTGCCCTCCAGAGAGGCTGGAGTAAGGGCAGCAAGGCAGAGAGATCTCCTGAGACACCAAAAACCAAGAAAGAACAAAGTAGAGAACAAAGAGACTTCCTGACAACCTAAAAAGCTAGCAGCTAGGCTGAAAAAAAAATCTTTGGAATCAAGTCAATGTTCAGATCCCAAATCCTTCTAAAGAGAAAGCCATTATTGCTCCCCAAGGTACTTCAACCCAATAGTGAACTGAATCAAATTAAAGTTGAAATAAAGCACAGACCCATCTTACTTAAAAATCAGACTTTCTCAATTTAGTGGCCTGACAGAATAAGGGGCATTTAAGTTGTCTAATATATAATCAAAGATTAGGAGACAAAGAAGAAAATGTGATCCATTGTTAAGGAAACAGTCAAAATAAACAGACACAGAGATCGCCCAAATGTTGGAATTATCAAACAGAAACTTTACAATAGTTAGGATGAGGGGTGCCTGGGTGGCTCAGTCGGTTAAGTGTCCAACTCTTGATCTTGGCTCAGGTCATGATCTCACGGTTTCTGAGTTTGAGCCCCGCACTGGGCTCTGTGCTGACAGTGCAGAACCTGCTTGGGATTCTCTCTCTCCCCTTTCTCTCTCTGTCCCTACCCAGCTTGTGCTCTCTCTCTCTCTCTCTCAAAATAAATAAACATAAAAAAATTAAAATAATTAGGATGCAGACGCTAAATGATCTAGCAGAAAAAGGAAATGCATATACGGGGTGATGGTGGTTTCAGCAGAATGATACAAATTACAAAAAAGAATCAAATACAAGAAAAATACATCAGAAATGAAGAATTAATGGACTGAACAGCATTAGAAAAGATGGTTAAACTTGAAGACAAATCAGAAGAAAACATCCAGAGAAAAAAAATAGGGGAGAGAGGTAAAATACCATGCCTGTAGGACAATTTCAAATGGTCTAACATTTATGGGACTTGGGAGTCCCAAGAGAAGATAGAAGAGCATGAAACAGAAGAAATATTTGAAGAGAAAATAGCCAAGAACTTTCTGCAAATGAAGAAAGACCTCAACCAAGCAAACCTAAGAAGTTTATTGAAGCCCAAGTAAGATAAAAATACACTACAGGGGTCCCTGGGTGGCTCAGTAGGTTAAGTGTCTGACTCTTGATCTTGGCTCAGGCCATGATCTCACAGTTCATGAGAGACAGCACAGAGCCTGCTTAGGATTCTCTCTCTCCCTCTCTCTATGTTCCTCCCCCAGGCCCACACACACTCTCAAAATAAACTTTTTCTTAATTTAAATTTAAGTTAATTAACATACAGTGTGGTCTTGGCTTCAGAGATAGAGCCCAGTGATTCATCACTTACATATCCCAGTGCTCACCCTAAAAAGTGCCCTCTTTAATGTCCATCACCCATTTAACCCATCCCCCACCCACCTCCCCTCCAGCAACCCTCAGTTTGTTCTCCGTATTTAAGAGGTTTGTGTTTTTTTTGTTTTTGTTTTTTTTTTGAGAGAGAAAGGGCACAAGTGAGTGAGGGGCAGAGAGAGAGAAGCAGGGCTCAAGCTCACCTGGAATGGGGCTCAAACTTAAGAACCGTGAGATCATGACCTGAGCCGAAGTCAGATGCTTAACCAACTGAGCCACCCAGGTGTCCCCTCCCCACCTCAAAAGAGAGTCTCTTATGGTTTGCTTCCTTCACAGTTTTTATCTTATTTTTCCTTCCCTTCCCCTATGTTAATCTGTTGTGTTTCTCAAATTCCACTAGTGAAATCGTTTGATATTTGTCTGACTTAAAATAAATAAACTTTAAAAAATATATATACTAGAGAATGAACCTAATGGGATCACAGAGTAATGTAGGTTAAATGACTACCTGGAAAGAAGTGGCTTCAGTTCCTATTAATATGCACAGAGTTAAAGTCAAATCAATCTAAAATATAGAGTCTATTTATTCCTAAAGAAACCAGGGGGGTTAGGGGCACCTGGGTGGCTCAGTCAGTTAAGCGTCCAGCTTCGGCCCAGGTCATGATCTCACAGTTCGTGAGTTTGAGCTCCACGTCAGGCTATGTGCTGACAGCTTGCAGCCTGGAGCCTGCTTCGGATTCTGTGTCTCCCTCTCTCTCTGCCCCTCCACAGCTCATGCTCGCACTCTGTCTCTATCAAAAATAAATAAACTTAAAAACAAAACAAAACAAAAACAGGGAGGTTTCTATAAAGACTTGTAGAATTTAAAACTTTTCTCCAAATTTATATATGTTAAATATATACCTATATTTCTTGTTTAGGGTATGACACAAACTTCTTTTTAAACCTAATTTTACTCTATGATTTTTAATGATATTTTCACCTTTCCCTTTTTTTTTGGTTGAAATCTTTTTTTGATAAAAATTAATAAGCTAAATCGCCAACCTCAATTAGCAAAAATAAAAAATATTCTCTCAAAAAAAATCCTAAAATCTACATCTATTAATATGAACTTTCTATAATTAAACAATATACTTTCATGGAGGAAAACCACTAATATACTCAATTATTAGTGTGATAGGATGCCAAAGGTGTGTAAGAGACATTCATGTGAGCTGATTTACAATGTTAAAAGATTTCTATTGGCTTTGCCGAAAAAAGGCCTAAGGAAAACCAAAATGGAAACCAGGAGACCAATTAATATGTAACTGAAACAATCTAGAAAAGAACCAGTAAGGACTTGAACTAGGTTGGCAGCAATGGAAATATTAAGAATGGTTTCATTTAAACTAGCAAACAAAAATGTTAAGTTTAGACAGTAAATGAAATGGGGGAAAAACACAATAACATGACAAAGAATGATTTAATTGGTGGGAAGGGGTATTATTTTTTAACAGTGTAGTGAGGAAAAAGATGAAATTGGAATGGTAACCTGGACATAAGGGGTGAGTCATGGGAAAGCGAAGAGAGAAACCATCCTGAGCTTCACAAGTTTAAAGATGGATGAGCCTAGCAAGCTCTCACACTCTTTAATCTCCATACTACACTTTATAATTACACTTTGCCCAAGTACTACAAGCAATTAATAAAGGGTTTGATTCTCTCATTTTGACAAAAAGCACTACACTGTAGTCTAATAAGCACTAGCAGTCATTATACCACCTTGAGCTCCTAGGAGCAACATTCTACACATAAAAGACTCACAACACAGGGCATTCATCAAGAACAACTTTATGTATCTGCATATATATATCACTCTTTGGGAGGGGGACATGGAAGGGGGAATACAATTACAGCAAGAGTTTCCTGTTCAAAGACATTTTACTGACAAAGCAGTTTTCAATCTAACTCAAAATCCCAACACTAGTACTGCTTTGTGAAGATAATTACTGAACTTTGGACTACTTTATTGTCCATTCATTTAACATGAATCATTAAACATACTCTGACATTACCCCAATTCCAACAGGACAAATAACAGTAAGCTTTTGTGCTAAATGTTATGGTATATGCCTCCATTTCCAACATAGCTTAAGAAAACATAAAACCGAGTTATAATCGAGAACCCCCAAATAGGGAATAATAATGAAAAACTGACATGATGAAAAACTGACATGAATTTTTCTAGAATATTCCCCCCAAACTCCAAAATTACTATGGCTAACAAAACCTTGTCTTCACATGACACCAACTGCATTAAATTTGTAGTTTTATAGAACAATGACAACAAAGAAGAGAAAATGTAGTAGCAAGACTTGACGCTTAATTATCAGACTTATTAACTGTGTAATCTTAAACTACTTAATCTCCCTTTGTCTTAGTTTTCTTATCTGTTAAAGACAGATCACATCTCAGTATTGTTGGGGTTAAAAAAAATAATATACGTAATGCCTAGTTTATAACAGGCATTTAATAATACATATATGTATTACACAAGTCCAGTTATTGGAACAACCATCACTATATTCATACCACTAAAAAAAAGGCAGCTTATCAGATGAAAAGATGTTCAATAGCATTACTCATTAAAGAAATGCAAATCAAAATCACAATGAGATACCACTGCATACCTACTAGAATGGCTAAATTATTGGAACCCTCATCCTTTGCTGATGGGAATGTAAAATGGTGCAGCCACTTTGGAAAACACTTTAGTGTTTTCTCAATAAATGAAACACAGAATTTCCATATGACCCAGCAATTCCACTCCTAGATATATATACCCAAAAGAATTAAAAACAGGATAACTGTACACTAACCCTCACAGCAATATTCACAATAGCTAAAAGGTAGCAACAACCTAACTGCCCATCAAAATATGGGTATACAAAATGTGGTGTTTTACTGAATCTCAAAAGCATTATGCCAAGTGAAAAAAGTCAGACTCAAAAGGCTATATATCCTGGGGTGCATGGCTGGCTCAGTTAGAAGAACATACAACTCTTGATCTAGTGGTCATGAGTTTGAGCCCCATGTTGGGCATAGAGATTACTAAAAAAAAAACCAACAACGTTGGGATTGAGGGAGGAATGACTTCCTCTGAGTTGCAGATGACCATTTGTTAAATAAATAAATAAATAAATAAATAAATAAATAAATGGCTGAATATACTGTATTTATAGGACATTCTGGGAAGGCAAAACTAAAAAAATCAGTTATCTAGAGGGTAAGTGAAAGGTACTGATTAATCACAAAGGGGAATAAAAATAGTTTTTGGAGTGATGGAGTGTGGTGGTGGCAGTTATACACCATCACTAACTCATAACTTCTAGAGCTGATACCTAAAAGATGAAGTAAATTGTATCTCAATAAATCTGATTTAAAAAAAAAAAAACCCTAAATAGTGTGTCACACATTTCATTTTTCATTTTTTTTTAAGTTTTTTAAGTTTTTTTTTTTTTAATGCTCATTTATTTTTGAGAGAGAGGAGACAGAGCATGAGTAGGGGGAGGAGCAGAGAGAGACAGAGACACAGAATCTAGCAGACTGCAGGCTCTGAGTTGTCAGCATAGAGCCCGAAGTGGGGCTTGAATCCTACGAGCCGTGAGATCATGACCTGAGCTGACATTGGACTCATTTTTCATTTTGCTTTAATGTTAGTATATTTTTGAGAGAGAAAGAGACGGACACATAGAATCCAAAGCAGGCTCCAGGCTCCAAAGAGGGCCTCAAACTCAGGAACTGTGAGATCATGACCTAGAGGAAGTCGGATGCTTAACTGATTGAGCCACCCAGGCGCCCCCATGTCCTACATTTCAATACAGGCAGAATTCCAGTCCAATAAATGTCATTATGAGATCTAGTCAAATAAAACTAGGCTACATTCCCTGGAGCCAAAAAGACCACCTTTTCTCAACTCAGCACTGTAGTCTAAAAAATATATACACACTAAACTAAAAAAAGAGGTCAGAACAGTTATAAATTATGTCATGAACACATATAAAGTAACTTAATAAAATCAGTTTGATTATGGATACTTACAGCACTATGGTTTTTTATAGGTATAATTAGGTCTCCTTCAGAGCTTATCTTGGGAGGAAATTTAAGCTTCGTGTAATTCCCTAACCTGCAAATAAAACATCTAAAAAATTGTTTTCCTGTTCCCTAATTAGGTACTTTTTCCAAGTGTGTGTATCTCTCCCATCAACATCCACATTCTTTTCACCAAAAGGCAAAGCACCTGCTCAGATTTCCCTTTATTGTGTCCTATTGTCATTTTCCCTACCCTTTTATCTTGAAAGAGGCTTTTGTCTTTGTTTTTCCCTCTCATTCCACCACAGAACTTTATTTTTAAGTAGGCTCCACACCCAACGTGGGTCTCAAACTCACAACCCCAAGATCAGGAGTCCTGCGCTCTATCATACGGACAGCGGAACTCTTAATGTCTTCCTGCCTCCACTGTTATTTTCTGAAGATAAACTGCCAATTTCTGTTTTATAGGTAGGAAACTACTTTTTAAAAAATAGCCTGTTTCAATCAGGATTTCCCTTTATTGCAAATGTTTTAATTTTCTTATTTTTGAGACAGACAGACAGACAAAGCGTGAGCAGGGGAGGGGCGGAGAGAGGGAGACAGGATCCCAAGCAGGCTCCAAGCTCCAAGCTGTCAGCGCAGAGCCTGATGCAGGACTCGAACTCAACTACAAGATTGTGACCTGAGCCAAAGTTGGCGCTCAACCGACTGAGCCACCCAGGCGCCCTAAATTATTGCAAAATTTTTAACCAAATTTCTTAACACTGCCTATTCTATACCTTTCTCACAAATTTCTTATCAAATCCCTACTCATTTCACAATAGGAACTAGCATTACTCATCTACTCATTTAGAGCCCAACTTCTCTTTCAGTCTCCTTAACCATGTCTTCCACACTACTCAAGCCACAAGTTCATAGCTTGTGTTAAGATTTTCTGAATCACCCAAATAATATAAAAGTTCTGACCACTGGCCTCCAAGTTCTTTATTGTGGATGTTTACTTATTCTCATCTCTTATTTCACCCCTGTCCTGTCCTTATCTTTTCAAATACTTCCTTAAACTTTTATTTTCTCCTAAATTTTTCTCCAAGTTCTTCCCTGTGCACTGAAATATTTCTGTCCTTCACACTTCATCACCCTCCTCCTACAGTAACAGTTTAAGTAAGATCTAAACTCTTTACTCAAGGGATACGTGGCTGGCTCAGTTGGTAGAGCATGCAACTCTTGATCTCCCCATACCTCTACACCCCACACAGGGGGTAGAGATTACTTAGGAAAAAATAAATAAATACTTGCTGCTAAACCAACAATTGCCTTCAAATATATTAAAAGAGTGTTTAAAAATCCCATACACAGCCAGCCAGTGTGGGATAGGGAAGCAAAACAATGGGGCTTGACCCCAACATATCAGAGTTCAAAACCCAGCTCTACCATTCACAAATTGTAATTATAATTCAGCGGTTTAGTCTTCCTGGGCCCAAAATTATTCATCTGTAAAGTGAGGACAATAAACTTATCTTTAAAAAAAATTCCATCTCAGGGGTGTCTGGGTGGCACACTTGGTTGAGTGTCTGACTTTGGCTCAGGTCATAATCTCACAGTTCGTGAGTTGAGCTCCACACGGGGCTTGCTCCTGTCAGCACAGAGCCCACCTAGGATCCTCTGTCCCCCCCCCCCTTTCTCTGCCCCTCCCAACTCACTTGCACTCTCTCTCTTTCAAAAATAACATTAAAAAAAGAAATTCCATTTGCTTTTGTACCTAAACAGCTAAATTAAAAATTTTAAGAAACCCAAAAAGTAGTTTAAAATTATATAAATTTCCTTTTTAACTGCCTAAAATGTGAGTGTGTACTCTCCCTTTGTGTTCTGAATCCATCAGTTCTAAATAGCAAATTGCAGAGAAATGGAAGGATACAACATATACACAAATGCACAAAATAAAGATATCAAAAATGTGACTCCCCCAGAGAATAGAGAAAACAAAGTTTCTTCTAGTCCCAACCTTAACCCTATGAACAACCTAAAAGATATCCTATAGCAATATTACTCCAAAGTATGATAATTCCCAACAAGATTCATGTATGAATTCTATCAAAATGATGAGAAATTATAAACTACTGATAATTCATTTCTCATAGGAGTTAGTTTTCCTTTTCAAGCAGGAATCCAAGACAGAACAGAATTTTCAGTTCTGCATTGTATATCTGCATTGTTCAGTCCAGTAGCTACTAACCACAAGCAGCTTGAAATGTGGTACTTGAAATGTGACTAGTCCAAAGTGAGATGTGTTTTTTTTAAAGGGGGACTTTTTTTAAATTCATTTTTTTATTTTTATTTTTATTATTATTTTTTTTTTAGAGAGAGCGAACGAGCACAAGCTGGGGAGAGGGGCAGAGGGAGAAAGAATCTTAAGCCTGACATGGGGCTCGATCCCACGACCCTAGGATCATGACCTGAACCGAAATCAAAAGTTCTACACTCAACCAACCGAGCCACTCAGGTGTCCCACAATGAGATGTGTTTTAAGTGTAAGATGCATACCAGATTTCCAAGACACACACACACACACACACACACACACACACACACACACACAAAAGTAAAAAAGTGTCTTACATATGTGGCTCTCATTTAGTATTTTTACCGGAGAGCATTAATTTAGATAAAAACTCTCAAATAAAAAAATGGATACCAAAAAATAATTTTTTAAATGGATAACAGAATAAGCAGCTTAATATCTCACTGCTTGGTAGTATCACAGCAAGGTCTAGAACCTGATCACCTTTACCCTAACCTCATTAATAGGAGAAACTCATCCTTTAAGACTCAATTTGAGTATCATCTTCCTCAGATGCACTCCTTTCCCCTCACCAGCCCATATGACCGTATCCTTTTTAGTACTTTGGATCTACTACTGCCCTTATAACCATACTATTATCTCTTGTGTCTCATTTTTTTTCTATACCTGGAACCATTGCAGTCCCAGGCATCCTTGCAGGCCCTATGAAAACAAAGTCTTGCAGAGTTAATTTTTAGCCCTATTCAGGTACAACAAATCACATACTATGTAAATGCACAGTATTAAAACATTCACCTTTATCATTTACCTGTCTTAATTTCTTCTTGGAATATGGAAAATATAATAAAATAGATAATTTATGTTATCAAAGTGAGTAACAAGTTACAAAGCATTTAAAAAAGTGCTTTGCCCTGCTGCTCTGAAAAGTTTGGTCTGATGCTCTGATAAGAACTATGAGCTCTTGGGAAATTCAACACTCTCGTTAGATAGAAGTTCAGTTACTGAATGTGCTTACGAGTGCAAAATGTGCCAGATTAAAGAAAGATTCCTGGACATGTAACTCATGCACAATCTTATTTTAGAACCATTCATGGCAGAAGGGAGAAGCAAAGAATCAGATGCTTATCGGGCTCTCTGCTGTCAGCGCAGAGCCCGCTTCAGATCCTGTCTCCTCTCTCTGCCCCTCACCTACTCGCATGTGCAACTCTCTCTCAAAAATATTTTTAAACATTAAGAAAAAAAAATCAGATGCTTAATATACAGCTAATTGCCTAAAGTTATAGTTTCTAATTCCTTAATGCAAGCATGCCAACTTTTACGTTCCATTTAACAGCAAAACTTGTGAAACCTATGGATGAAAACAGCAAAATACAGCACTTGCCAAGAAAAACTGCAAGCAACATGCATACAAAACAGATTTTCATAATATGCTTGGTATCTATATAAAGTCACTTTTGAGTTAAGTTTGAGTTAAATAACAAAATCTCTCTATTCTCAGTCATAATGCTTTTCAGTACTCAAAAACAGTCTTAATATTAAACAAGCAATTATCTTCAACTGTATAGACCTCAACTAGAGCACTTCAGTCTAACCTGCCATGTGGAATAAGAGCACTAACACCAAGTATAGGAGAATATGCTGAAAGGAGTCTACTGTGGAGACTTAATCACAAGCCAAGGAGGCAAAGGTACAAAGTCTTTCCTGGTGTCAGTGTCCCTAGACCTCCAAACTGGCTTTCCCCTTATACTAAGTCTTCACCACTCTTCTAATAGCTTTCTTTTTTTCTACATCTCTTCTACTCTGTGATTTACTCCAACACAGTAAACATTTTTCCCAGCAGAGTGTCTGTCTTGACACCCACTTGGAAAGATGTGAGGACCTCTTTAATAGTTAATCTCGTTCAAAGACGAAGACCTCCTTCCTGTCAATTCAACACCCACTGTTCAAAATAAAAATATAATTACAACCTCAACTTCTATCAGGCTGATGAACAGAAGCAACTACCACAGGCTCGCTCTTTCACGTTATCCCCAGCCTGTCCTCCTCACTTAATTTTCATTTCCCTCCTCAATCCCTGCTCCCCCCCAAAAACAAATTTCCACAGATGGAGAATCTCTTTTTTAAAGCCAAACCATTCAGTGAGGAAAATAAGTATGTGCTTTTTTCTTCAACTATGTATTGTTCCTCTCTCACTCAGGAAGAGTTTAGAAAATATTTTTAATCTGACCGCACTCCCGGAAAGATGATGCGCTAAATACATACTGAAATAATACTGTTTCCCCGAAGCAAGTGGATTCGCGGGAAAAAGGGAAACGGGAGAGGAAATAAAATCATTATCCCATAAGCTGGAGATGGGACAAGGAGGTGAAGGCGCGGGGGGGGGGGGGGGGGTTGGGGGGGGGGGGGGGTGGAGGGGAGCTACACAGAACTGAGAAGTGCAACACACTTCGCCAGAATCTAACAATTCAACAAGAGAATAGGACCGGCCACTTCGGCTCCTGCCGGGTCCCGAAGGACAAGAGGGCTGTCTCCCTCCCCCCCACCCTTGGGAGAAAACTAACTTCCAGGCGCACCACCTCCCAGCCCCCGCCAAGAGGGGCCTAATGGGGGTGCGGGCCCCTCGCACCTTCGGCGGGACAGTCAGCAACGGCCTGGGTGGAAGCAAGGCCCGGGGGAGGTGAGTCTGGCTGGGGCAACGCCAAGAGTACCAGATGGAGGGTCAAAGGCGGGCACCCGGGGACTGGGGGCCGCCTCAAGAGACCCTCCCTTCCTGGGCCCCCCGGGGCCCCTCACTGCCCTTGAACAGCAGGGTCCCGGATACCGGCCCCCGCCACACCTATCGCTCCTCACCTCACGCTGCCCGAGCCTCTGCCTCCACCACAACCCGAGCCGCCGGAGCAGCCACGGTGCGAGCCATTTCCCTCTCAGCCGCCGCCAAGAGACTCGGCGGACTCCACAGCCAGCCAAGCACAGCACGTCACTTCCGACCAGAGAAGCACCACCTTCCGCGCCCAGGCTTCTGGTGGATTGGCTGGTGCAGACGGCCTACCTGAGGTAGTGGGCGGGGCTTGGGCGCGTCCCGCGAGGCTAGAACTCAGGGTGTGGGGGCCAGGCTCCCCGGGAAAATGCCGAGCAGGCTCTGGATACCTCTCCTCGCAACACCAGGCCAGGGACCGGGATGCCTCCTGGAACCCCAGCCGGCCCCCTCTCCGGCCGGGCGTCCGCCAATCACCAAAGTACTCTATTGTTCCCCTGCCCTCTCCGGGGATTCAGCAGTCTCCTCCAACCCGGCTGTGGCTCCCAGATTCGTGGTTTTGGCCTCAGGCCGCTGCGATATTAGTTTGTGACTGGAAGACCGAAAGGAGCAGGCAAGATATAAAATCATGCACTCCAAGCAGTATTTACCGACTCCTCACGGTGGATCAGGTGCTGTGGGGCGTGTAATTAGTAGTCCATCACGTGGATTGTGTAAAGCTCTTTCACATAAGTGTCTCATTTAATCCTCAGCAGCCAGGTATGGAAGATAGTCCAATGATAACTCACAGCCAGACAGACGGCTCTTCACTACATTACCACATATCTTTAGATGCAATCTCCATAATAATATCTGCCTCATGAGAATTGAATAAGATTATGCCTGTAGAGTTGAGCCTTCAAATGTCCGATTTAAAAATTATATAACCATGTCAAGCAGATAAGAAAATTGTCCGCGTTTACATATGGTGAAGCTGGGAGCAGGATTCAAACTCGGTTCTGATTCCAATCTGTAGCATTTTACAACAGATTGTCCCTTAAACGGTAAGAGAAGGGGGTGCGCTCCTTCCAAAGGCTTACAATCTAATGTGCTAGATAGACTGATTTGGGCTGCAATTTTCAGTTAAAAAAAAATTTTTTTTTTAATGTGAGAAGGCTGTAAGTAGAAACTTAGCTCCAACAAATAATGGGAAAGAAACGTTTTCTCTTTCTTTTTTTTTTTTTTTTTTTTTTTTATTTTGTAGGATGGATGTGAAGTGGATGAAGCCCTCTAATCACTGTAATAAACCTGCCTACACCTCCCAAGAAATGCGGAGACTGGATAGAGTTGCTATGCTATGGAGAAGTCTAGAAACAACTGTATTCTTTGTGGCTATGGCTACCAACTCCTACTCTTAGCTTTCCATCTCTTCCACCCCTCCCCCAACCCAACTTCCAGGCAGACTTTACACACCCTAGAAGAATGTCCCTTAGGAATCTGTTTAGTTCCACAGCATTGTTCTGCTTTATCTTCTCATCAAAGGAGGAATTTCTAGAATTGGCAGCTCTTTCACAAGATTAAAAGGGGAGGGGAAAACGATTTATCTCAGCTGGTTTCCTAGCTTCTGCTCAAGAACTGAGTGTGCCTTCAGAAAGAAGGAAGACGCCTTGAGAGAACTCTGTGTCTAGAGGGAATATTAACCGTTTGACTTTTTTAATCTTTCTTATATTTTTCTTATGAGAAATATTTTCTGAGTCCCAGCAGCAGAGAGCCTTTGCTTGAGTGAACTTCATTATGTTGTTATACCTCTTGAATGGCCAATACTTAACAGGCTCTGATTGACCAGAAGGGTCCCAATAGGAAGAGATAGAAAGGGAGTTGAATAGTGCTCCAGATTCCAAAAAATCAGCATCCACAAATTGCCAGGTGTCAAGAATCTGAACTAGTAGCCCTCCCTTAGCAGCTTCTCTCTCTGGCGGAGGGTGTATGAAGATGTATGTGTTAGCAATAGAAATACAGATTTCTAGGACAAACTGGCACTGCTGTCATTTGAAGAACCAGATAAGAACATAGTTGGCAGCCATTTCTCTCTTCTTTCTCCTACTAGCTTCAATATTAAGATTTGAAGGTAGAGAAAAGAATTGAGGAGGAGGTATTATAAGTGTTCCAATCCTAACCTCCCACAGAGAACTTAACAGCACCACAAATATTTCCAAACTTCTTCCAGTACCAAATGAGAAATGGGCAACCTTGTTTTATCACAGGGAAAAGAAAAAAAGGCTGATATTTATTGAGCATTTGCTAAGGCCAGGCCCTCTTCTTAGTGCTTTACAAGTCATCGAATTCCTCTAACAACCTTATTAAAAGGTGCCATTATGATATCCTCATTTTGTAGCTGAGAAATTTGAAGAAAAGAGAGCATAAAGTAATTTGCCCATAGTCACACAGCTACTAAATAGTACAGCTGGGATCCAAACCTGGGTCTAACTGCAAGGCCCATGCTCTTTTACCTTCAAACTGCCCCCCAAAAGGCCATGGAGATTTTAACAGCTATAAAATAGCTACTAAAGGCCATTTATCAGTAAATTCTTCACTTTCCTTTCCCAATGCTATATCCCTACCCCAGTAGAACTCTGCTGAGTCCTATACCACACAACGTAAAACCTGTGGTCTCTACTTCTTGGAGATCATTACCTAAGACAGGTAACACTGTCATAGAGAAATGACATTATGAACATTAAATGTGTGGATAGTAAAAGGATGTAAAGTTTGTAGAAGGAATAGGGAATGTTGCCTTGTAATTCATTCAGAAAAAAAAAAAAGTATTGAGCCCCTGTTGGCAATATATCAGACACTATCATCTGTGCTAGAGATACAGTAGTGAACAAGACAAGGTGTCCCTGCCCTCATAGAGCTTAGTCCATGTCCAACAGCGGAGACCAACATTGAGCACCTAATTAAACAATTGTTTAAACTGTGATAAGTGGTGTGAAGGAAAACTACATGTGCTTTGATTTAGAATAGAAGGCAGGGGCACCTGGGTGGCTCAGTCAGTTGAGTGTCCAACTCTTGATTTTGGCTCAGATCATGATCCCAGGGTCATGGGATCAAGCTTCGTGTAGGGCTCCAAGCTAAACATGGAATCTGCTTAAGATTCTCTTCCCCTCTGCCTGTTCCCATGCTCATGTGTTCTCTCTCTCTCTCTCTCTCAAATTAAAAAAATATATATAAGATAAAATGGAAGGCAGAAAGGCCTTCTCTGAGGAACATTGAGCTGAGGTCTAAAGGATGAGTAGAAATTGAGTGAGGATGAAGGAGGAGACATCCCAGGCAGAGGGACAGTGTGTGCAAAGACACTGAGGGAGGAAGGAGGATGGTTCAACTGAGGAACTGAGATGCCAGTGTTGCTGTTGTACTGGGAACAAGGGGGAAGTGGCTTCAGAATTGGTGGTGAGGCAAGCAGATCATGCCAGGCCTGGGAGGCTATATTAAGAATTTAGGTCTTTATCCTAAGAATGAGGAGGATTTTAAGCTCTCAAATGATCCAAGTTATATTTTTAAAAGATTTCTTAAGGCTGGGCAGAGAATGTAACAGAGAGAGGCTACAGAGGATTTAGGCAGCCCAGTTTAGAGATTATTACAACAATATAGGGAAGTGACAATGGTGGCTTGAACTTTGCATAAGGCACAGTAAATATAAAGCTGAGTCAGGGCTTCTATCCTTGGAGATAGTCAAGTAGGAGAGAGAGATTTGGAAACAAGTATGATGTAGTGAGCATTATTAGAGAAAGTCCAAGTAACGTTGGAAGCTAGGAAGTTCAGGGGAAAGAAGAGGGGAGGATGGAAGGTAATTAGTTATTTATTGCTACATATCAAATTACCCCCCAAACTCAGTAGCTCAAAGCAATAAGAATTAACTATCTCATAGTTTCTTTGGTCAGAAATACAGTTACAGACAAGCTATCTGCTGCCAGCCTCATCTAAAGGCTTGAATGAAGAGAGATCCACTTCCATTTTCACTAACATGGTTGTTGTAAGGTCTTGATATCTTAAAACATGGGCCTCTCCACAGGGCTGCCTCACACTATGGCAGCTGGCTTCCTCCTACATGAATGACCAAGAAAGAGCAAGAAAGAACAAGAGTGTGTGAGAGAAAGCACCATTGAACAGAAGCTATGGTCTTTGTAACCTGATCTCAGAAGTGAGGTCCCATCACTTCTGCCATACTCTATTCATTAGAAGTGAGTCAATAAGGAGCTCCTGGGTGGCTCAGTTGGTTAAGCATCCGACTCTTGGTTTCAGCTCAGGTCATGATCTCACAGTTGGTGAGTTTAAGCCCTGCATTGGGCTCCTCGCTGACAGTGTGGAGCCTGCTTGGGATTCTTTCTATCTGTCTCTCTCTCTCTCTGCCCCTCCCCCTTCAAAATAAATAAATAAAACTTTAAAAATATATATGTTAAAAAAAAAGAAGTCAGTAAGTCCCTTGTGTTCAAGAGGAAAGGAATACACGAAGGTGAGGCATACACAAAGGCTTGAATACTAGGAGGTGGGGAGAGGTCACTGGGGGTCATCTAGAAGCTGGCTACCACAGCAGGTTTCACAGAAGAGGTAGCACTTGAAGAGGTTATATTGGAGTTTTTCGGGAGCATCTCAGGAGGAAGGGCTTTCTAGGTAAAGAAAAGGGTATGTGAAAGATACAGAGGTATCTTTCTATAAATTTACTTCCATGAATTCTACCAATACACTTGCATCTTTGTGAAAAAAATATACACATACAAGGGTAGTCATTGAGGCATTATCATCTTAGTTTGCTAGGGCTGCCATAACAAAGTACCACAAACTTACTGGCTTAAACAATAAGTTTATTGTCTCACAGTACTGGAGGCTAGAAGTCTGCGGTCCACGATCCACGATCCACGTGCTGGCAGGGTTGCTTCCTTCTGATAGATACAAGGGAAGTATCTGTTCTAGGCCTCTCTCCTTGGTTTATAGATGCATGTTTTCTCCTTGTGTCTTATCATCTTCCCTCTTAAAGGTCTCTGTCCAGCTTTTCTCTTCTTAGAAAGACGCCAGTCAGATTGGCTTAAGGCCCACCCTAAGTGACCTCATTTTAACTTGATTATACGGAACCTATCCAAATAAGGTCACACTCTGAGATATCAAGGGTTAGGACTTCATTATGAATTTTGAGGGTAACACAATTCAACTGAACAGTCATATAGTAGAAAAAGAATAAAAGGAATCTAAATTTTCAACAATAGGGAATGGATTAAGTAGGTTATGGTATGTCATAAAATGGGAAATGGAATACTGTACTATATAGCTGTTAGAAAGATGTACTGATAAGGAAAATCTCCAATGTGGAATAATCTCCAATATTCTGTTAAAGGAAAAAGCCGAGTTGACTAATAATTTGTGAAATGCTAGTATTTATGTTTAAAAAACTAGAATGTGTTGTAACAAAATAGGAAACCTTGGGAAAAATACACAAGAAATTAATAGTATTGTCTGTGTCTGTGAAGAACTCCTGAGAGGGTAGAGGTCAGCATATAGAAGGGAGCCTTCTTTTTTACTATAGACTCCTTTTGTACAGGTTGATTTGTTATCATGAGCACATACTACTTTCAAATTAAAAAAGAAATATATAGGAGCTTAGTAATTTCAGCATGAAGCATATTTAGAGTGTGCTGGATGCTAATAATTCTGATTAGAAATTGAGTGACAAAAAAAGATAAAAAAAATAAGTTGGTGTGGAACTGTGCAGACTCAGTGTGTGATACAGGATGGGAGTTGTGATTAGTTCTTATGTTATAAACCTGTTTTGAAGTGGCAGTGGACTATTTTATCAGTCCTTCAAGGCTTTTCTAGTCCAGGATTCTCTAGCATAATCCTAATATTAGATTCAGTTGGTTTCAATAAATGTTAATCTTTTTTTAAGTTTATTTATTTTTGAGAGAGAGAGAGAGCACAAGTGCATGCAGAAGAAGGGCAGAGAATCCAAAGCGGGCTCTGCAATGACAGCAGAGAGCCTGATTTGGGGCTCAAACTCACGAACCATGAGATCATGACTGGAGCTGAAGTCGGACACTTAGCTGACTGAGCCACCCAGGGACCGCCAATAAACATTAACTGAGGTCAGCCAGAAGCCAGGCTGGGTACAGGGAAACAAAGATGAATACAATATGATCCTGCCCTTGCAAAGCCTAGAGTCTAGTAAACCCAAAAATAGAACTGAAAAAACACAAAAGGTAAACAAATAGAAAATGTCAATACACTGTGGTAAAAGTTATGGTAAAATTGCATACCTGGTACCAACAGAGGAGCACCCAGCCCCACTGGACCAGAGGAAGAAGCTCTAAAGAATGAGCAGATGTTAGTCAGGTTAGGGTAGGAAACAATGCTTCAGGCAGAGGGAAAAGCATGAGCACTGGTACAGAGACCTCAAAATGGCTCAAGGTATTTGGAACTACTTGGAATTTAAATATTTCCAATAAAGGCAACTGTTTAAGAGGGTGGCTGAAAGATTTTTAGAATCTGTAGAGCTTTGTAAATTTATTCACATGGGTATAGTAACAGATTTTTTTAACCCATTTCCCCATACAATGGGTCCTGATTTTTAATTATGGTCACTGTGGCTGATAGTAATCTCCCTGTTTTCTGAAATCTTAACATCTAATTACTTACTCAGTTTAGTCCTTAATTACCTCCTATCTTAAAGTGTTTTCAAATTATTCTGTAATTATAGCTTCCTTCCATCTATTGAGTTCTTAGTGTTAGACATTGTGCTCAGCAGTACAGATACTGTTTCATTTAGTCCAAAGCCTAAACTTTTTACCACTACCATCCTGAACTTCTCCAAGAGAAGATAATAAGCTCCCTGAGGGCAGAAAGCAAAGTTTAAATCTGGTTTCCCTTCTCATAGTTTCCCTACCCAGCCTCTCCTCCATTTAACTCCCTACATGTATAACTTCCCTTGACCTTATACTCCCTCCAGCTTCTGCCCGATTTCTTTGTTTCCCATGATAACAAAACTCAGAACTGTCTATACTTGCTGGGTTTCTCACCTCACCAGGCTTTCATCTCCTCCACATACTGAAATGTCTCCTATCAAGTCACTATTGACCCACATGTTGCCAAAGTCAGGTCAATTCTCTGTCCTCATCCTTCTGGATCATTCAGCAGTTTTTGACATTAGTGATTGATCACTCCCTCCTTAACACACTTTGCTTTTTAGGCTTTCATGATGCCAGGTCCACTTTGTTTTCCTCCAACCTTCTTGCTTGCTTCTTAGTCTCTTGTCAGCTCCCTCCCCTTTATCAGACTTCCAAAGGTAGGAATGCACCAAGACTTAGTCTTCAGCTCTTTTTGCTGTTTATACTGCCTAACTAGATGAATTCATCTGCTCCTATGGTTTTAAATACCATTCCTAGGCTAATGATTCTCAAATTTGTATCTCTGGCCCCTGACTTCTCCCCTGAAATCTAGACTTGGGTAACCATCTATTTGATATCTCCAGTTGCATGTTGGGTGGACAAGTCAAAATTAAGATAAACACAGATTAAGAACTCTCAATTATTACCCCACACCAGTTCCCCACCTCCCCATCCCCTCATCCCCTCCACAACTTATCCATCTCAATAACTGGCACCATTAGCCCAGTTACATAGGCCAAAAGATTAGGAGTTAGCCTTGATTCCTGGCATCTCCTCACATTCCAATCAGTAAGTTCTATTGGCTCTATCTCTGAAATATACCCTACTGCCTAAACTGACCTTCCTTGCCCTCTCAGTGCTGTAATCTGGTGCAAGCTATCATCTTAATGGGCCTTCCCATATCCAGTCTTGCTCCAATAAGTTCGTTCACCAAGCAGTAATTGGAGTGATTTAAAATGGTACATCAGATCACCTTACTCCTGACTAAAACTGCGGTAGCTTCCCATTGCATTGAGAATAAACCTTGCCTTTATTTACAAAGGCCTTGCACTATCATTTCCCTGTTTCCCTCTACCTTAGGGCTCTGCACCTTGCTCACTATGTTCCAGCAACAGTGGCCTTCTTTCCATTCCTAAATGGGTAAGAACAGGTAAGCTCTGTCCTGCTCTGATGACTTTATACTAGCTATTTCCTTTGCCTGGAATGCTGTCCATTGGGTTTGACTGGCTCCTTTTGGTCATTCAGATCTCTGCTTAAATGTCACCTGCTTAAAGAGATCTCTGACTACCCAATCTATTTTTTTTTTTCAACGTTTTTTTATTTATTTTTGGGACAGAGAGAGACCAAGCATGAACGGGGGAGGGGCAGAGAGAGAGGGAGACACAGAATCGGAAACAGGCTCCAGGCTCCGAGCCATCAGCCCAGAGCCTGACGCGGGGCTCGAACCCACGGACCGCGAGATCGTGACCTGGCTGAAGTCGGACGCCCAACCGACTGCGCCACCCAGGCGCCCCTCTGACTACCCAATCTAAAAAGAGCCACCTGGTCCTCATGTATATAACATCACTTTTATTTTATTTTATTTATTTTTAAGATCACTTTATTTTAATGCTCTGTAAAGCATCAGTCACCTCCTGATACTTTAAAAAATTTATTTTAGTACATTGTCTTCTACACTAGAAGGTAAGCTCAATGACAGCGGGGACTTTGTCTTGTTCACCACGAATCCCTATACATTTAGAGTAGTGCCTGGAATTTAATAATTATTGATTGAATGAATGAGTGAATTTACTTCCATTTATATTTAGTCTTTCCCCCCACAGTTAAAAGGACAGCCAAGACCCATGTCTTAAAGGGATTAGAAATGAATGTGAATTTTGAAAGGCAAATATATTTTTTTAATATCAGGGCTGTGAGATCAAGACCTGAGCTGAAATCAAGGGTCAGATGCTTAACCAAAGGAACCACCCAGGTGCTCCTGCAAGACAATTATTATTTAAATGAAAGTCCTGCTTTGTAAACCAAGAGTGGACAGCATTTATACCGCCACTGCAGCATTAAAAAAGATTCAGTTGAGAGTTACTATATAAGACATAAAATGAAGTTGGAAACTTTTCAAGGAAGAACTATCAACTGCTTCCTTCATGTGCTTCAAGAAGGATATCAATTTTGTGCATAATAAAAGTTATATGTGTAGGCTGTGACTCACAAGAGGAATAGCCAACCTACTCTTTTCTCTCCTCCTCTCCCCTCCCTATAAATATCATAAAGAAACAGCTATGATAGGCTCTTGAAAGAGCAGCTAACATTTTCTGAGAGCTTACTGTATGGTAGACTCTAAGAGTCTAATGGATTTAGTGAATTAATTCCTTTATTCTTCACAATAACCCTATGTGGAAGGAATAATATAATTCCCCTTTTACAGATATGAGGCACAGAGAGGTTAAGTTACTTGCCTGGGTCACAAAATAAGTGGTAGAGCAGGACAAGCTGACCCCAGTGCCCCACTTCTTAATCATCTATCATGCTGTCCTAAGAGGTGGCATTTCAATGTATATGTTTGTCACCACTGTACTCCTCTTTGAGACTATGGAGGAGGGTATGGACAAATACATGGGGGTGTGTGGGAAAGTGTCAAACCAAATAACCTATAGGTTTTTCTTTTTTGAACCATGGACCTTTTGGCAGTCAGGTGAAGTCTATAGACTTTTTTTCTGACTAATGTTTTTACATTCAAAACTAAAATACAATTGAAAACCAATTATATTGAAATATAGTTCTCAAAATATTAAATAAGCATTTGTTATAGTAATATACATGCTTCTTTATTAATGTACTAAGTAAGACCTAATACCAGGTCTAGTGACTACCATAATTTCATAGCCGTATGAGTATAAATGATATTTCAAGATATTTTTAACTGTTATAATGTGACGTAGAAATATCTCTTGGGATATCTATTGGTGACAAAGTCACAGATACTGCTAATACTACTGTGACTTATTGTCTACCTTAGTAATGGAAGGAATTGGTAAATTTCTGTCAGAGGTTAGTAAAAATAAAGATGTGATTTATTTTTCTTAAGTTTTTAGTTAAATTCTAGTTAGTTAACATACAGGGTAACATTACTTTCAGGTATACAATGTAGTGATCCCACACTTCCATACCACATTGGGGGCTCATTGCAGAGGTGCACTCTTTAATCCCATCACCTATTTAATCACTGCCACCCCCCCCCCCCCCCCCCCCCCCCCCCCCCCCCGGCTTTCTGGTAACCATCAGTTTGTTCTCTATAGTTGAGAGTCTGTTTCTTGGGGTTCCTGGGTGGCTCAGTTGGTCAAGCGACCAATTCCTAATTTCGGTTCAGGTCATAATCTCACGGTTTGAGAGGTTGAACCTCACATCTAGCTCTGCACTGACAGTGCAGAGCTTGCTTGGGATTCTCTTTCTCCCTCTCTCTCTACCCCTCCCCTGCTTGTGTGCTCTCTCTCTCAAAATAAATAAACATTGGTACATATATATATTTTAAAAGTCTGTTTCTTGGTTTGCCTCTCTTACTTGTCCCTTTGCCCATTTGTTTTGTTTCTTAAATTCCACATATTAGTGAAATTATATGGTAGCTACCTTTCTCTGACTGACTTGTTTTGCTTAGCATAATACTCTCCAGCTACAATGTTTATAGTAGCATTATCTACAAGAGCAAAATTATGGAAACATCCCAAGTGTCCATTGACTGATGAATGGATAAAGAGAATATGGTTTTATATATACAATGGAATATTACTAAGCCATGAAAAAGAATGAAACCTTGCCATTTGCAATGATGTGGATGGAGCTAGAGAGTGTTATGCAAGGGATCATAGTTTTTAAACATAAAACTGGCCAGAGTCCCAGTTGGGGGGTGGACACCACCCATAAAGCATTTTGATAACTAAATCTTCAATTCTTAGAGGTTTTCTCTAGAGCAAAGAGAAAAAATTCCAAACAGCACAGTTTCAACAAAAACAGCCTGGATCCAGAAAGAATCAGACCAAAGGCCAGCATAGTTTTAGTAGGAACAGCCCAGTTATCAGACCACAGGGTAGCACAGTTTTAAATAGGAATGATCTGGTTTCAAACAAGAGGTGAAGAAGGCCAGCACAGTTCCAACAGCAACAGTCAGATTCGGTAAAGGAGTCAGAACAAATACCAAATGAGGACTCTCAGAAAAAGAAAGAAAAAAAGAAAGAAAGAAAAAAGCTTAACAGCCTCCAAATAAAACCTGGAAAGCTCAAACACAAAAAGAATAGAGCTTGAAAGCCAGAAGCATCATCCTCAAACTCCAAAGTTGGTGAGAAAACAGTGAGCCCAATTTGCTCGGTGGGTGCTGGCACCTGTTTGCTCACCAGCTTCAGAGTTGTTGGGGGTCTTCTCTTAATCCTTTCTGATCACCCGGTAATGTTAAACTTAAAAAAATAAAACTGTTGGGGCGCCTGGGTGGCTCAGTTGGTTAAGCGCTGACTTTAGCTCAGGTCATGATCTTGCAGTTCATGGGTTTGAGCCCCGCATTGGGCTCTGTGCTGACAGCTCAGAGCCTGGAGCCTGCTTTGGATGCTGTGTCTCCCTCTCTTTCTCTGCCCCTCTCCCACTCATGCTCTGTCTCTCTCTATCTCTCAAAAATGAATAAACGTTAAAAAAATTAAAATAAAATAAATAAAATTGCCAGGGGCACCTGGGTGGCTTAGTCGATTGGGTGTCCACCTTCGGCTCAGGTCATGATCTCATGGCTCGTGAATTTGAGCCCCGCATCAAGCTCTGTGCTGACAACTCAGAGCCTGGAGTCTGCTTCAGACTCTGTGTCTCCTTCTCTCTCAGACCTTCCCCTGCTCTCGCTCTGTCTCTCTCTCCTTCAAAAATAAACATTTAAAAAATAAAAAATAAGAAAATAAAACTGTCAGTTATTTTATAAGTAAAAGAAATTTTTTTCAGGAACAACAGATTTGAAATCTAGACAAGCAAGCTACAGCAAAACCGTAGGCATGTCTGGAGAGCAAAGGAGAGGACTGCTCTTTAATAGAGGAAAGGGGGGGATTTGGGAACGCTGTCTTAAAAAGTAGGTCTGCTGGTGTAAAGTCGAGTTCTAAGTATAGTGGCTTTTCATTGTCTGAGTTGTGACCAGTTCTCATTGGCTGGGCTGTTCTGCTGGGCTGTTTTCTTCCTTCTGCTTGGGTAGTAAAGTAATACCCATGTGCAAGGTGAGTCTCTTCCTGTCAAGTCTGAAACCACAGGCAGTCTCCCTTGGATTGGTCCCAGAATTTTGACTCTTCAGAGCTCACTGGGGCCACAGGTGGGGGCAAGAGGTGGTAGAAAGACAAAGGTAAGAGGTGTGGTGATAAAGCACACATGAGCCAGCCCTTCCCAACCCACAGGCAGGCTCCCTAGGATCAGTCCAGTATATGAACACTCAGAGCTTATCAGGGCAAAGGTAGGGATGTAGGGACAGTGGAGAGTGGGCGGGCGCTGCTGCCAAGAGCCATGTGGGGCAGGGGGCTGGAATGGTATCCTTGGTGAGGGCTGGGCTCCAGTGGGCACAAGGGCACCACTGAGGCTGTGACTGCCCTGTCAGAGCCCAGGCTCAGGAGGGTCCTTGCTAGCTGCTCCAGGCTGTAATGGCACTCCGCCAGTCCCAAGATATGATTTTTTCTCCCATCTGAGATCATAGGCTCCCTGACTTCCATCCATGGATTTCTTGGGGGCTATTTAGGGGGAGGGGAGGTCTATGGACCTCAGGTTAAGAATCACTGTCAGCCAAAGTTATGAGCAGTTTCTGGGTATACTGTGGTAACCCAGTGTATTGACAAGAAGTGGGTAAAGAAGAGGGCCAGGAAAATGACCAGGAATTTCTGGATTCAGCAGTATGGACTTATCACCACTTCCCATAAGTCTGTGGATTGACAATGAAAAATTAAATGAATCAAAACTTGTTCTGTGATATCTGTGAATAATTCCTTAACTGTTTCCTGAAATGCTGTTAATTATTACATGAATTTTTAAAATTAAAGCAAATTTGGGAAAAAATCAAACACAAGTGGATAGGTGTCTATTTTGGCATCTTGAGGATCTATATAGCTTTAGGGCAGACCAAGGCAGTAACTTGGTCTGATTAGCACAGTATGATTGCAAATCTTCCTGATTCTGCCACTCCCCACTCTGCGGTAACTTCAAAAGTGGGTAGCACACAACAATATGGAGATCAGAGAAGAACAATTTCAGAGCATGTGTGGGACAACCCAAGGTGACCAGAGTATATTGAAGCCCTACAATGATGGGGGCACAGATCAGCACAATGTGGATAGTAACATCGATGTGACATCATTTGTTACTAGAATTTAAATAGAAAAGAAATTTGAATTATACTGAACCTGCATCTTACTACCACTAGGAAGCTTTGTAATAATAACAATAGCTAACATGAATTGAATGTTTACTATGTGCCAGGCATAGTTTAAAGTACTTCATACGCACTAACATGTTTAATTCCTCGAGCTAACTTATGAGCTAAGTGCTGTTATCTTCATTTTACAGTTGAGGAGATGGAGATATAGAGAGGTAGAAGTATATTCTTGACTTTACTTAAATGCTATATTAATTATATACTAGCTGCTCTAACAATAAACTTTGAAATCTTGGTCACTTAACACAATAGGTGGTTATTTCTCCCCTGCATAAGCCCAATAAGAGGTGGGGTGTTGAGGGACATAAACTGATAGAAAGATCTACCATGTTCAATACATTGCATCCAAGGTCACACTGAGGTTTCTTGCACCAGACTGGAGGTGACACATCTAATTCCACTGGCCAGAACTCACCCACACCTAACTGCAAGGGAGATGAGGAAACGTAGTTGAACTGTGGGCCCAGAGGGAAAGAAAACTGGTTTCGTTGTCATGCTAACAAGTCAGAAAACTCTATTGGTTCAAGCAAAAAGCCTCCCTTTTATTTTCATAATGTGCTCCTTACCGAACTAAAACCACTTTTAGATGAGCTTAGTGCGTGGCTTTTTTTTTTAATGTTTATTTATTTTGAGAGAGAGAGTGATGGAGCAGGGGAAGGGCAGAGAGAGAGAGAGAGAGAGAGAGAGAGAGAGAATCCCAGGCAGGCTCTATGCTGTCAGCACAAAGCCTGACTCTAGGCTTGATCTCACCAACTGTGAAATTAGGACCTGAGCTGAAATCAAGAGTCAGACACTTAACCGACTGAGCCACCCAGGCACCCCTAGTGCATGGTTTTTTCTTAAGTGAAAGATAATTATTTGCCTCTATACTGATAAAGTGGTGTTATTACCACTCAGCAGGCTCTCAATTTTTTTGTATAATTATTAGGCTTGAGATCAACTCTTCTTACATTCAAATGTTGTTTTTGGTAGCTGTCCTCCAATATTTAACTGATTAATTGCCAAAAAACTTATAGAGCACATAAACTATGCAGTTATCTGGAAAGTTAATTTCTTTCTTTCTTTTTTTTTTTAAGAGAGAGAGTGAGAGTGAGAGGCAGAGGGAAATAGAGACAGAATCTTAAGCAGGCTCTATGCTCAGTGCAGAGTCCAATGTGGGGCTCCATCCCATGACCCTGGGATCATGACCTGAGCAGAAATCAAGAGCCAGATGCTCAACTGACTGGGCCACCCAGGTGCCCCTGGAAAGTTAATCTCTTAACTAGCTTATTAACTAAGGTATTCTCTTTACTAATAAAGGCTAGAATCATCTTGACCACACATGTGTGAAAGAACTTTGGGGTCTGAGTCATTATCTATGTGTTTAAGTGGGTCCAGATCTATTTTGGGGGGAAAGTCTTAGACCCACTTCTAAATGGCAGTAGGAGAGCTTTCCTTTCACACTATCACACTGTTAGACTTCTTGCTTCTCTGGAAGAATGCCACTCCTACCTTCAGCTCTATTGATTATCAAAACAACTATTAATCAGCAGAAAGATCATTTCCACTTTAGTTTTTTAACAGAGAACTAACTTCAAACTACTGCACATTATTCATCAAAAGCACAAGTGAAAGAAGTAATATTCATCGAGGATTACTTGAAAGATAAGTAATCTATCCATTTCTCTAGACATTCTAAATGTCATCCCAATTTATAGCCTCTAGAATAAGCTGTGTAGTTGGATTGCTCCTGGTCCTTTGTAGAATTGCTTTTACCGAGTAGTACTTTGGCTTTATGCACTGAAGTTCATTATAAGAGATGGCCCTAGAAGTCTTGCTGTTGTATTTATCAGAGGGATATTGTTGAGGACTTTAACCATTATGTCATAGAGTGACTCATAATGAAGGAACATTTTTCTCAGGTATTAATACAAGGAAGCTATATACTTTTTTAAAAGAACTATTTCATTTTATATCATAGGGACACCGAATTTCATAATAGTTCATATTTTCCTATTGCTTTGTTCCTGGAAGCTCAGAATCAAAGATTCAGCCCAGATCTAGCTATTGTTTAGAACTGTATACCGTGCACTTTTGTAAGTCAAGCCTAACAGTTGACTTTAGTATATTTTCCTTCTCCTGTTTGCCTTTACTTCTCACCTCCACCCCAATTACTTAACTCATTTATTTCCTGCAATATTTCCTTAAGTTGCTTTGAATCCTTTTGGGAACATATAAACCATTTATATGTTTGGGAATATTTGCATATGTATGTTTATATATAAAGTAATGCTGAAGTGTTTGGAAGAACAAAAGATGTCGAGCTAGATGTTTGGTTAAATACTATTACTGAGTATTTTCCATAAAGAGAAGTTTTGCATTGGAATTTATGTTTGTTTCTTTCCTTTTTGTTATTTTTTTAATGTTTATTTTTGAGAGAGCGTGAGGGAGTGGGGGAGGGGCAGAGAGAGAGAGGGAGATGGAGGATCTGAAGCAGGCTCAGGGCTGAGGGCAGACAGCCTGTCAGGCTGTCGTGACTCAAACTCACGAACCCGGTAGATCATGACCTGAGCCGAAGTCAGACACTTAACTGACACCCATGCAGCCCAACACTCTGCTGTTTCTAGCATTGTCCACCAAACTATGCTGCAAACCCTTCCCACTCTTGCTTTTTCTTAAGCGCTTCCCCACCTCTCTTGCTCCTCGTTGTCAAATCTTCCTCCAAGGCCTCAGAATTTGCTGCTCTCTCATCCTGGATTGTTCTTCTGTGATGGGCTCCCTCTTCATGTCTTCTCAGAGAGGCTTCCTAACCCCCATTCTCTCTAAAGCTGATGTTTGTCCCCTAGTGACCCCACCTCATTATCCTCCTTCATAGTGCCCTGTGTTTTTCTTCATAGCACCACCTTGTTTTTGTTTTATTAATTCACTTGCTAGATATCTGTCTCCTCAGCTAGAGGGTGAACTCATGAGGGAAAGTACTATGTTGTTTTCTTCATCTAGGTCTTAAGATGAATGAATGAATAAATGGTCCAGCCCAAGAACTGTAGAAAATCTCTTCTGACTCTTGTATACCCTCAAGATAGTTCCTTTTTCCTTTCTTTCTTTCTTTCTTTCATTCTTTCTTTCTTTCTTTCTTTCTTTTCTCTCTTTTCTTTCTTTCTTTTTTAGGTTTTATTTTTAAGTAATGTCTACAACCAACATGGGGCTCAAACCCACAACTTTGAGATCAAGTCACCCTGATAGTTTCCTTTACTGAACTACTGAATTTACTCCTGTCTGACCACAGTCACTCACCACATTTAAAACCTTTGGTTCCTCTTTGTTTCCTGTTTCAGGATGGATTTCCTCAATCACAATGTGAGTTTTTAATAATCTGGCTAATGGATTAGAGGAACACTGAAGGTACAGCCAGCAGTAAATAGATTTCACTAAGGGATTTAAATAGTCTCTTATTTCTTTTTAATTTAATTTTTTTTAATTTTATTATTTCTTTTTTAATTTTAAGTGTATTTATTTATTTTGAGAGAGAGACAGAGAGACAGAGAGAGACAGAGAGAGAGAGAGAGAGAGCACGAGTAGGGGAGGGACAGAGAGAGAGAGGGAGAGAGAGAGAATCCCAAGCAGGCTCTGCACCAGCAGTGTGAAGCCCAATGTGGGGCTTGAACTCATGAACTGTAAGATCATGACCTGAGCCAAAACCAAGAGACAAATGCTTAACCAACTAAGCCACCCAGGCACCCCATCTTGTCATATTTCTGTGGGCAATGGTGGCAGAAAGGCAAGAAAGGGAGGTGGAAGGGACATTTATTAAGAACTGCTTAGATTAGGCAAGACAAGAACCTGTGAATGCAAGTGATAGGAACACAAATTTCAGCTCACTTCTTTTTTTTTTTTATTTTTTTAAACATTTATTTATTTTTGAGAGAGAGAGAGAGAGAGCACGTGAGCGGGGGGAAGGAGCAGAGAGAGGGGAAAACACAGAATGTGAAGCAGGCTCAGAGCCCCATGTGGAGCTCTAACTCATGAATGGTGGGACCAGGACCATGACCTGAGCTGAAGTCAGGCACTTAACCAACTAAGCCACCCAGGCACCCCTTCAGCTCACTTCTTTAACAATAAGGGTAAAAGTCAAGCATAGAATGAGTTTCCTTGGGAGGGTCATTCACTCAACAAAAGTATTGGGCACATTTCACATGCCAGGCATAGTCTTGGGCACTAGAGATGGAGCATGAATAAGACCTTGTCCCTGTTCTCATGGTACTGACAGTTTAGTGGAGGCTGGGAGGAATCTATTTCAGAAAATGTTCTATCAGACCTGGAATCAGGGATTCTAGCCCTGGGCAGACGCCAGATTCAGGAATGGAGGAAGGAAATGAGTGAACATTTGTTGAGGGCTTACTGTTTGTCAGGCACCATTTGAAGCACCATACACAGCTTCCATGTTCCCCTGAGGGGAGAAACATTGTGGTGCTCTTGGGTTCCCTGGGGGCACTGAGTGTTAACAAGTGCACAGGAAACACTCAGTACTCAATTAATTACTGATATCATTCAAGTGCTTCAATGGTAATGAGATGCTAGTAGCATTCATATGCTCATAACACAAATGCTAAAATAAAAATTAAGAATAACAAAAAATGGAGTGCCTGGCTAGTTCAGTCAGTAGAGTCAGTGACTCGATCTCCGGGTTGTAAGTTCAAACCCCATGTTGAGTGTAGAAATTACTTAAAAATAAAATCTTAGTGTGCCTGGGTGGCTCAATTGGTTAAGCATCTGACTCCTGATTTTGGCTCGGGTCACCATCTCACGGTTCGTGAGATGAAGCCCGGTGTCTGGCTTTGCGCTGACAGCACAGATACATGTGGGACGTATATATGGGATTCTCCCTTTCCCTCTCTCTTTGGCCCTCACCCCCCCCCTCAAATAAACATAAAAAATTAAATAAAATCATAAAAGAATCACACACACACACACACACACACACGCTAAATTATTTGCCAGAGGCCACTTTTTACAGTTGTCATCAAAGCTGGATTTATCCTTAGGGTTTCTTGGCCTGTAGTCCCACGCTTGGATTTCAAAGTCACACTTCGCCTTCCAAATATGTGAGGTAACTGCAATTGCTGCACAGCCAGTCATAAGAATTCTGAAATGTTATAGCTACAACTATGCCACCTGTAATAAGAACTGTGATGAATGCTCTAGATACTATTTTAAATATGCCACAAGTTTTGTTTCCTCTCCCTTTACATAAATGAATTTATTTTTTTTAAGAAACAAGGAGATATTTTATTGTATTTTATTTTACCATAAGCCTTAGAAATGCTCAACTCCTGTTAAGCACACACCCAAAGAACAGTGGCAAATAGGAATTCAAAGTAAAACCGGACATTAACATGGTGTCCATTGCCCTTATTGCAAATCTGCACAGCTGGGTTAGGGGGTGTAGGTGCTCACTCCATGCCTTTTTTCTGTAATGAACTTCCCACTTGTTGGATGATTTGTGATAGTATGGACACCACTGACTCAATGGGCACACACATACTGCATAGGATGGGTAGACTGGAAGGAAAATATCGTATGATTGATAGTGGCTATTTTACATGGTAGGATGTCAGTATTTTTAAATCTTCTATATTTGATTTTCTTTAAAAAAATTTTTTTTAATGTTTATTTATTTTTGAGACAGAGAGAGACAGAGCATGAACAGGGGAGGGTCAGAGAGAGAGGGAGACACAGAATCTGAAGCAGGCTCCAGGCTCTGAGCTGTCAGCACAGAGCCTGACGCGGGGCTGGAACTCACGGACCGTGAGATCATGACCTGAGCCGAAGTCGGACGCTTAACTGACTGAGCCACCCAGGCGCCCCTATATTTGATTTTCTTTAAGACAAATGATTAGTGAATAAATACAATAGGATACTTTGCCCAGGATTGAATATGCACGCCTAATAAAGTTTGCTTTAAATCATGTACAAAGTCTTACGAAAGACATGGTAAATACAGTAGCAGCATACGTAGATCTGGGGGAAGAAATGGTCTTGGAAGAAGTCAAGAAAATACTGACAATTTACCCGAACTTCAAACAGGCAGGCAGGGTCATGGGAGTCTCATTACAACACAGCATGCATTTTTAGTGTTTGCCCTTTTTTAGATTGACTGTTTCACATTGATCAGGCTCTCCCTTTAGCTGACAAGCCACGGGCTCTGTTTCTCATTACTTCCGGCTCCTCTCCTTTGCCTTCCTTCATCCACCAAGTAAGATGGCGCAGCAACAGCTGAGTCCATATTTATTAAACCACCCACATCCATACACTTTTGCCCATGTCCACATAGCAAAGCTCCATGAGTAATTCCTAAGCAGCATCACTGCTGTCCTGACAGTACTCTGTTTCCCCTTAGCTCTCTGCTAAGAACTTTCCAGTTCCAAGATAGAGGAAGAAGCCCCAACTCTCCTTGTAGTCAACTCACTTTTCTTTGTCTAAGATAAAAACCTTATGTCATTTCTATTTTAATAGAATTAAGATATGAAAATCTGAGCATATACATCCCAGAGGATATATACGATTTGCTTGGTGCAGAGATTTTTGAGTGAGATTCTATTACCAAGTGATACCTGATTCAAAGAGCATTAAAGAAATGACACCATCACTTACAAACTGTATGGTAGCTAACATATCCCTCAACAGAAAATTTTCTCTTTGAAAAAGAATTTTGTGTTTGCCTATCAAAATGTATTTGAGAGATCTTGCATAAAAAGCTCAAGCCTTTCTCACAGGTGTTTTCCCCCTCCCTTCCCTCCTTCCTTCCTCTTTATTGTTTTTTACTGAAGTCTAATTAACATACAGTGTTATATTAGTTTCAGGTGTACAATATGATTCAACAATTCTATATATTACTCAGTGCTCATCAAGATAAGTGTACCCTTAATCTCCTTCATCTATTTCACTCATTCCCCACCCCACCCCCCCGACTTCCCCTCCAGTAACCACCAGTTTGCTCCTGCATTTAAGAGTTTGTTTCTTTATTTTTTTCTTTGTTAATTTGTTGTGTTTCTTAAATTCCACAAGAGTGAAATCATATGGTATTTGTCCTTCTCTGACTTATTTCACTTAGCATTATACCCTCTAGGTCCATCCATATTATTGCAAAGGGTGAGATTTCATTCTTTTTTATGGCTCAATAATATTCTATGATACATATACCAAACTTATCTACCTATCTATCTATCCCACATCTTCTTTGTCCATTTACCTATCAATGGATACTTGGGTTGCTTTCATATCTTAGCTATTATAAAAAATGTTGCAATAAACATAGAGCTGCATATATCTTTTTGAAAAAAAAATTTAATGTTTATTTTTGAGAGAGATAGAAAGAGCACAAGTTGGGGAGGGGCAGAGAGAGACAGAGACACAGAATCTGAAGCAGGCTCCAGGCTCTGAGCTGTCAGCACAGAGCCTGATGCAGGGCTCGAGCTCTCAAACCATTAGATCATGACCCGAGCCGAAGTCAGATGCTTAACCAGCTGAGCCACTCGGGCACCCCTGCATATACCTTTTTGGATTAGTGTTTTTATTTTCTGTGGGTAAATACCTAGTAGGGAAATCACTGGATCATATTTTTAATTTTTTTGAGGAAACCTCCATATTGTCTTCCACAGTGACTGCACCAGCTTTCATTCCCACCAACAGTGCATCAGGATTTCTTTTTTTCCACGTCCTCACTGACACTTATTATTTCTTATGTTTTGATTTTAGCCATCGTGTAAAGCAATATCTCACTGTGTTAATTTGTGTGTCCTTGATGATGAGTGATGTCGAGCACCTTTTCATGTGTCTGTTGGTCATTTGTATGTCTCCTTTGGAAAAATGTCTATTCAGGTCCTCTGCCCATTTTTAAATCAGATTGTTTTTTTGTTTTGTGTGTTTTGTTTTTTTGTTTGTTTTGGTGTTGTCTTAGTTCTTTATATATTTTGGATATTAACCCCTTATCAGATATATCATTTGCAAGTATTTTTCTCCCATCCAGTAAGTTACCTTTTTGTTTTGTTCATGGTTTCCTTTGCTGTGCAAAAGGTTTTTATTTTGGTGTAGCCCAGTAGTTTCATTTTGCTTTTGTTTCCCTTGCCTAAGGAGACATACCTAGAACATTTTTCTATGGCTAATGTCAAAGAAATTACTCCCTATGTTTTCTTCGAGGAGTTTTATGGTTTCAGGTCTCACATTTAGGTCTTTAATCCATTTTAAGTTTATTTTTGTGTATGGTGAAAGAAAGTGGTCCAGTTGCATTCATTTGCATGTAGCTGTCTACTTTTCCCAACACCATATGTTGAAGAGATTGTCTTTTCCCCATTATAAATATTCTTGTCTCCTTTGTTTTAGATTAATTGTCCACATAAGTGTAGGTTTATTTCTGGACTTTCTATTCTGTTCCATTGATCTATGTGTCTTTGTGCCAGTACACACTGTCTTGATTACATAAACGAATTGATTTTTTTAAATGTTTATTTATTTTTGAGAGAGAGAGACAGAGCATGAGTGGGGAGAGAGGGAGACACAGAATCCGAAGCAGGCTCCAGGCTCTAAGCTGTCAGCACAGAGCCGGATGCAGGGCTCGAACTCACCAACGTGAGATCCTGACCTGAGTGGAAGTCAGCCACTTAACCAACTGAGCCACCCAGGTGCCCCAATGAATTGATTTTTAAAGCAGCATTTTACTTTAGATCCAGCAGGGGGAGCCAGGTCCATGTTGTTTAAAGACAAAACCCCACCCCCCCAAAACAAAACAAAAGTCTCCTAAAAAATGCCTTCTAATTTCCAAAGTATTCTATTTCCACCTTCCTTTAGTGGCCCTGAACAGTTCTTTATTTCCTCTCTGTGACCTTAGGGCATAAAAATACCGTTGAAACACAACAGTAAAAACTTACTTTTTTGAGTTCTTTTGAAGGCATAAAATGTGAGTATTCCATTCACCCGTTTATCTAAACAAGCATGAATTGTTGCTTACCCTGCCTGCTGGTCTGGGGCAGGAGAGGAGACAGCCAGAGCAGGAAAGGGTCAGACTAGAGATTGGTGATGGGGCAACAAATAGGAGAGAGCAGCCACTTTTAGGGAGGAAGAGATCTTTGAAATGGATCTTGAAGGACAGTTAGCATTCCTCAGCCAATTGTGATTGGAATTGGCATTCCAGACCGTGAGAATAATATGAGCAAATAACAGATGCAGTGTATTTGTAGAATTATAGATAGGAGAGGAAAAAGGTTGCAGGTAGGTAAGATAATTCTCAAAAGTAATCTAAGTGGGGTTTATTTCAACAATGTTGGATAACAGCTAACAGTAATAATTAGTAATAACTAATATTTGTGTTAAACAGATATCTAATATTCAATAAACACTTATATAGCACTTAATGTTCCAAATGCAACTGTAAGCACCTTACAAGAATTAACCAATTTAATCCTCACACAATCTGTTAATTAGCCCCATTTCCAAATGAAGAATCTGAGGGAAAATGAGGTTGAATAACTTGTGCAAGGTCTCACAACTTGAGATGGATAGAGCTAGCAGTTGAGCCCTGGCAGCCGGGCACCGGAGTGTGTACCCGATCTAAATATTGGACCTGTGTTCTCTCCTTTAATACTCACAGAAGCTCTCTGAAGTCCGTGTGCTATCATTATGCCCCGTTGATATTTGGTATCATTATGCCCTTCAATATGCAAAGAAAAAGATGCCTGTTATTTCCCCTGTCCTGTCACACAAACTGTGTATGTATATCATACACACCGTTCTGCACTTGCTTTTTTAAAAATTTATTTATTTTTGAGAGAGAGAGCACATAGTAGGAGCAGAGAGAGAGAGAGAATCCCAAGCAGGCTCCACGCTGTCAGTGCAGAGCCTGACATGGGGCTTGAACTCACCAACAGTGAGATCATAAACTGAGCCAAAACCATGAGTTGGACACTTAACCAAATGAACCACCCAGGCACCCCTGTTCTGCATTTGCTTTTAAAACCTAATGATATATCTTTGGAATGGCTGCAAAGTATTTCTGTATATGGATGTGCTATATTTTGTTTAACCAGTCCCTTACCGTCAGGTGATTTATAGTCGTTCTCTGTCATAAACAATGAATGGCAATGAATAAAGGCTCTTTGCCATTTCCCTCAGATGTGAGCCTATCGCAGGATAAATTCTAAGAATACATTTGATGGTCCAAAATACCTCATTCTGGGACACCTGGGTGGCTCAGTCAGTTAAGCATCTGACTCTTGGTTTCAGCTCAGGTCATGATCTCAAGGTTATGAGATTAAGCCCCATGTGGGGTTCTGTGCTGGGCATGGACCCTGCTTGAGAGTCTCTCTCTCTCTCTCTCTCTCTCTCTCTCTCTCTCTCTCTGCTCCTCTCCCTCACTTGCATGCTCTCTCTCTAAAAAACAAAAACAAAACAAAAAAACCCCAAATTTAAAAGATCCCTGAATCTGTCATTTTGACAGAAGTTGTCAAGTTGCCCTTTGTAGAGGCAGTCCCGATATAAACATGAGTGTCTGTTTCCCCATTCCTTCACAAAAACTGTTATCTCAGTGCAGGTTTAATTTGCATTTCTTTTGTTAGGAGTGAAATTGAACATCATTCCACGTGTTCCAGAATCATTTAACATTTCTTTTTTTTGTGTGGACTGTTTGATCACAACCTTTGTCTGTTTTCCTGTTAGGTTGTTGAGCTTTATATACACATATATTCCAGCTTCTGGCCAAAAACCCATGTGTGATTTTCCAGGCCCAACTGTAGGCAATTACAAAGGCTTTACTTGGCAGGCCTCGCAGGGGAACGCTGCCCCCTAGACTTGATGCACAGGCAGTGCACTGCCCTCTCTGAAGGGAATTTATACTCAGGCCTCCCTGGCCAGCCAAGGTCTTAAGCATATCTGCGTTTATAGACCAGGAGCCTTCATTCAGAAGTCTCTTTTCTAGGACTTTCCTGAGGGATCTCTGCTAGGCCTCTTTATTAATGGGAGAGACAGGAGGGAGAAATCTTAAAGACACTTTTCTCCTCTCTGACTCAGTACTCAGCACTTTTCCTTTCTGACTCAGTACTTTTCCACTCCTAACCCCTCTTTAAACCCCACCCATGTCCTGCTGATCCACTCATCCTGCGATGTTCCATGGGGGAAAATGCAACAGGAGGGAGTCATAACATTCTCTGCTTTTAGCCTCTTGCTTATACTGTCACAGTAAGTGATTAAAGTCTTAAATGCTAGTTGCATTTGTCCCTTGTCATTTTATTATTTACTTATTTAATATTAATTTTTTTAATGTTTACTTATTTTTGACAGAGAGAACATGTGTGCGTGCATGAGTGGGGGAGGGGCAGAGAGAGAGAGAGAGACACAGAATTTGAAACAGGCTCCAGGCTCTGAGCTGTCAGCACAGAGCCCGACACAGGGCTCGAACTCACAGACAGTGAGATCATGACCTGAGCAGAAGTCAGACACTCAACCAACTGAGCCACCCAGGTGCCCCCATCCCTTGTCATTTTAATCGAGTAGTATAAACATCTGGGAGCTCAGCCTCTTGGTCAGCTGAGCCCTTGACTATATAAAAATATATCAATACATATACAAAAGATCAAGATAGACAATGAGAAAAGAAAGCTAAGATAGCATGACCAACCTCAGCATTAAGGGGGTTCCCAGGACATGGGACTTGGGCTGTTAATATTGAGCTAGCAGAGTACTTTCTTGGTTTTAAAACAGAATCACAACCTGAGAACCCCTTCAGTCCTGGGCAGACTGAAAACTCCATGTGATTTGTAATGAACACATCAAATTTTGACCTCTGCAATCCAGTGGAAATATGAAAAGGAGACTCAGAAAGCTATAAAGCAGAAAAAATGTGATATTGAAATGTGTAAACAATGGGGTATGGGAGATTGGGAGGAGCTGGGGTGGGGATTGCAAAGAAAAGTTACTGAAGCAGAATGTGTCAAATTGAAAGGTAAACATGTGGTTTGAAAGGTGGGGCATACTTAGATATATACTTTTTTTTTTTTTTAAAGTAGGCTCCACGCCCAATGTGGTGCTTGAACTCACTACCCTGAGATTTAGAGTCTCCTGCTCTATCAACTGAGCCAGCCAGCCACCCCTATATTCTTCAGTAATAGACAAATCCATTCCATGTTGACACAGGAACTCAGGATGGTTACTTCATAAAGTAATGGGCTTACAGTTTAACATCTAATGAAAACACATCATGGTGGGCAGCTTAGTGGAGGTAATGTATATGCAGCTGGCATAATGCTTGGTACCCGGTAGGCACGCAGATCCTGCTCTTCCTGACTTAATCCCTTTCTCTTCCTGAGATTGGCTCTTGAGTTAAAAAGTGGTTTCAATACCCAACACAATGCCTGGCACATAGTCAGTGCTCAATTAACATTTGTTGAATGAATATTGAGTGTACACATCAATTAATTTGGCATTGATTTTGGCTTGATGCCAAGCCAGTTTCTAGGAATTATTATCACTGCTCCAATTTGCACTTAAGGATGACCAGAATTACCTCCTTTTATATTCTGAATTTGGTCAGATATTATAAGCTGTATTCATGACTTAATCTTAAAAGGAAAAATATATCAAATTGTCTTGGGCTATGTAATTTTAATTATTTCCCAATATTGTAACATGTGCGGTCATTGCAGAGCTCAGTCAAGGATTACAGGTTTCCTCAGCTATCCCAAAGTAGAGCATTCCCATGAGATCTTTCATAGGTTAAAACGGCACAAAGGGAAGAAGCAATTATCATTAATTTATATGCAAACATTTTCGAGCATTCCCAGACCTCCAAAATAACCTCTCTTAGGCTTTTCTGATAGTTTAGGACACATCTTGCTAATAGATACACAAAATCAATCAAGAGAAAGCACAGTTTGCTCACAGACACAGTTCAAAGCCATAGCAACTTGATGCTGAGATGCTGAGTGTACTTCCCAGAGAAGGAGCTTGGTGATGAGTAGGGGTGTGTGCTGCCTCTGTAAGGGCTCCCTGCAAAACAAATGCTGAACGCTACTTTTGCTTTCACCTTTTTTCAAAAAAGTGAAAATGCTCTTTGGATTTCTTTCACTTAGCAAAAAAAAAGGTGCTAGTATAGATAAGCAAAGTGTGAGGGCACCGGGGTGGCTCAGTCAGTTGAGTCTGACTCTTGGGGGGGCGCCTGGGTGGCTCAGTTGGTTAAGCATCTGACTTCAGCTCAGGTCATGATCTCAGGGTTTGTGAGTTTTAGCCCCGCGTCGAGCTGTGTGCTGACAGCTCAGAGCCTGGAGCCTGCTTCAGATTCTGTGTCTCCCTCTCTCTCTGCTCCTCCCCCGCTCATGTTCTGTGTGTGTGTGTGTGTGTGTGTGTCTCTCTCTCTTTCTCTCAAAAATAATAAATATTTAAAAAAAGAAAAAAATTAAACAAACAAAAAAAAGGAGGCTGACTCTTGGTTTTGGCCCAGGTCATGATCTTAAGGGTTCGTGGGTTTGAGCCCCACATTGGGCTCTGAGGTGACAGCATGAAGCTTGCTTAGGATTCTATCTCCCTCTCTCTGCTCCTCCCCCACTTGTGCTCTCTCTCTCTCTCTCTCTCTCAAAATAAATACACTTGAAAAAAAAAAAAAGCAAAGTGTCAAAAAAAAAAAAAGGTATCCTAACATGAATTTTTGAGAAGCAGGGATACCGGGGTGCCTGGTTGGTTCAGTTGGTTAAGCATTCGGCTCAGGTCAGGATCTTGCAGTTCAAAAGTTCCATCCCTGCATCACCCTCTATGTTGACAGCTTAGAGCCTGGAACCTGCTTCGGATTCTGTATTTGTCTCTCTCTCTCTCTGCCCCTCTCTTGCTTGCACTCTGTCTCTCTCTCCCTCCCCAAAATAAACATATATTTTTTTTTTTTTGAAAAGCAGGGATACCTGTGTACTCTCCACAAGAGAGTAACAGCAGAGCATGAATTAAAATCATATGCAGTTTGAATTCCAACTATTTTGGTTAACTTAAGAAAAATTTTCTAATTATGGTAAAATACACTTAACATGAAATTTACCATCTTAGGGGCACCTGGATGGCTCAGTCCGTTGAGCGTCCGACTTTGGCCCAGGTCATGATCTCATGGTTCTCGAGCCCCGTGTGGGGCTCTGTGCTGACAGCTCAGAGCCTGGAGCCTGCTTCAGATTCTGTGTCACCCTCTCTCTCCGCCCCACCCCTGGCTTGTGCTCTCTTTCTGTCTTTCAAAAATAAATAAACACTAAAAAAAATAAATAAATAAATACAAGAAATTTACCATCTTAACCATTTCAAGTGTCCAGGTCAGTAGCATTGAGTATATTCAACATTACTTACATTACGTAAGTTGTTGTGCAAACTATCTCCAGAACCCTTTTTATCTTGCAAAACTGAAATTCTATATCCATGTAACAACTCCCCATTCCTTCTTTCCCCCATCCCCTGGCAACCATCCTTTTACTTTCTGTCTCCATGAATTTGATTACTCCAGGTGCTCTCATAAGTGGAGTTATACAGTGTTTGTCTTTTTGTGACTAGTTTATTTCACTTAGTGTGTCCTTAAGATTCATCCATGTTGTAGCATGTTAGAATTTCTTCCATTTATTTATTTATTTATTTATTTATTTATTTATTATAAATGTTTATTTTTGAGAAAGACAGCGTGAGGGAGGGGCAGAGAGGGAGAGGGAGACAGGATCTGAAGCAGGTTCTGTGTTGACAGCAGAGAGCCCAATGCAATATGGGGCTCAAACTCACCAACCATGAGATCATGACGTGTGCTGAAGTCAGAGGCTTATTAATCCACTGAGTCACCCAGGCGCCCCAGAATTTCTTACCTTTTCAAGCAAAGTGTCCTATTGATGGACACTTGGGTTGCTTCTGCCATTAGCTATTGTGAATAACGATACTATGAACATGAGGATACAAATTTTTTTTATGTTTATTTTGACAGAGAGAGAGAGAGAGAGAGAGAGAGAGCTTGCATGCAAGCAGGGAAGGGACAGAGGGAGAGGAAGAGAGAGAATCCAAGGCAGGCTCTGGGCTGTCAGCTCAGAGCCTTATGAGGAACTCCGTATCATAACCTGAGCCGAAACCAAGAGTCAGATGCTTAACCGACAGAGCCACCCAGGTGCCCCAAGATATCTTTGATATCTTGTTTTCAGTTCTTTGGGGTATATACCCAGAAGTGGAATCACTGGATCAGAAGGTAATTCCACTTTTAATTTTTTAAGGTATGACCATACTGTTTTCTGTAGAGATTCAGACATTTTACATTCTTACCAATAGTGCAAAGTTTCCAATTTTTCCTTATCAACACTTGTTATTTTCTATTTTGTTTTTATTCTGTGGTAGCCATCCTAATGGGTATGAGATAGTATCTCATTGTGATTTTGTGGTTAATTAAAAAAAAAAAATCAAAGTAAAGGAGTGTCTAGTCTGTTCAGTGTCTGACTTTGGCTCAGGTCATGATCTTGTGGTTTGTGGGTTCAAGCCCCGCACCTGACTCTGTACTGACAGCTCAGAGCCTGGAGCCTGCTTGGGATTCTGTGTCTCTTTCTCTCTTTCTGCCCCTCCCCACTTGTGCTCTGTCTCTGTCAAAAATAAAATAAAACATTAAAAAAATCAAAGTAAAACCTTTTTTAAAAATGGCTGCATGAGATTAAAAAGTCAAATAATGCAGTTCTAAAAGGGGTATAAGGTCCTCATCCCAATCCCATCCCTCCTTGCCCTCCAATCCTGCTCTCCAGAGACAGCATTTTTCAATTCTTTTTAGTTGTTCTTCTGGTCCTGGAGACCATAGTACTAAATAATATGCTAATATTGTTATTTTTTTTAATTTATCATGTCCATCATTACAATTTTGTAATTATAGCACAGATATTTCTGTTCTTCCACTTTTCCTGATATAAGTATATAACGATGTGTAGTTAATTCAATATGACTAAGTATAATTTGGTACTGAGTAGTATTGTGCATAGATTATGTTTCCCTATATAATTTTTGCTTTTTTCCAGATTTAATAATTGCTTCATTATTAAATTTGCTCAGTTTTCTACACATCTATTGCTAATTTTCTCCATATACTCCAATGTCTTCTTTTTATAGGCTTTTATAGAGCCAAACATATTATATAAATCATGATCTCCATGTTCCTGCTGGAGATCTCTGTCCTCATATACCTCTAATCTGGACGTGTTGTTTCCTAAGCCTGCTATATAGTTGTCTAAGGACTTCCCTTCCAACGCCCCCTGGGAGCTGGAATTCTAGTAACTTAAAAAAAATAAAATAAAATTTCGCATAAAAAACAGTATCTGACAGTAATTAGCTTTAGGTGCATCCTACTTGGGTTCTTAGGATGGTGAGTTCTGGCCTCCATTTCTTCAGTGTTACAGTCATTCCTTCTTCACAGCACAGCTGCTTGAGGGTGCGACCGCCTAGGCTCTAACAATTACATAAGGGTAATAAGAACAGATGAAGAAGCACCAAGAGGAAAATACACAGTGTAGTCTTTACCAAAGAGTTGGAAAAAAACAAAAATGTGGAAAGAATGTGGGACAATAATCCCAACCCTCTCATATTCTCACAATAAATGACGATCCCTATTAACATTTGTATCTATATTCTTCTCATCTTTTTCTTAAGCCTGGATTTTGTTGTTGTTGTTATTGTTGTTGTGACCATATTGTATACCCAATTTTATGTCCTGCATTTTTTTAAATGTTTACTTATTCTTGAGAGAGGGAGAGAGAAACAGAGAGACAGAGTGCAAGTGGGGGAGGGGCAGAGAGAAAGAGACAGAATCTGAAGCAGGCTCCAGGCTCCGAGGTGTCAGCATAGAGCCCAACGTGGGGCTCAAACTTGGAGGCCACAAGATCATGACCCGGGCCGAAGTTGGCTGCTTAACCAGCTAAGTCACCCATGTGCCCCTATGTCCTGCATTTTTAATAACAACATTATATAAATGTTTTTCTTGGGGCGCCTGGGTGGCGCAGTCTGTTAAGCCTCCGACTTCAGCCAGGTCACGATCTCGCGGTCCGTGAGTTCGAGCCCCGCGTCAGGCTCTGGGCTGATGGCTCGGAGCCTGGAGCCTGTTTCCGATTCTGTGTCTCCCTCTCTCTCTGCCCCTCCCCCGTTCATGCTCTGTCTCTCTCTGTCCCAAAAATAAAAAAAAATTAAAAAAAAAAAAAAACGTTGAAAAAAATAAATGTTTTTCTTGGGCACCTGGGTGGTTCAGTCGGTTAAGTGTCTGACTTCAGCTCAGGTCATGATCTCACAGTCTGTGAGTTCCAGCCCCGCATCGGGCTCTGTGCTGACAGCTCAGAGCCTGGAGCCTGCTTCAGATTCTGTGTCTCCCTCTCTCTGACCGTCCCCCGTTCATGCTCTGTCTTTCTCTGTCTCAAAAATAAATATTTTTAAAAATTTAAAAAAATAAGTGTTTTTCTAAGGGCTTATAAATTACTCAGAAATATCATTTTAAAAAATGGCTGCATAATAGCCCATCCAGTTGAAGTACTGTAATTAATAGATCTTCTATTGTTGCATCTTTAGGTTGTTACCAATTTTCAACCATTATAAATAATGTTTTGGTAAATATTTTTTCAGTAAACTTTTGCATATTTGGGATTCTTTCCTTCAGATAGATTTTTACTAAGTCAAAGGATATAAATATTTTTAAAGCTAAAATATTTTTTTCTTGATTATTTTTATTCAAGGATGTATATTCAGAGACTGAACCCCTTTTACCTAAATGATCATGATCCATGTCATTGCCTTTACTGGCTACATTTGAATGTAGCTAGGACTAGATTAGATTAGATTGTTAGCCATCAGATTTGATTATGTACAGTTTAGAATAGAAAGAGAAAGATCAAAAGTCTTAGAAGATGTCCAGACAAAATGGTTCAGAAATGCTACAGTTTATCAGTCCTCACAGCTCAGAAGTGCTCTGTCCTCTGGCATATCACAAAGAAAACAGACTTATCTCTGGGCTTGTCTTTATTGCCTCCCTCCTTCCTTCCTTCCTCCCTCCCTCTTTACTTTCCTTTTCTCCTTCCTCTTTCCCTTCCTTCCACAACACATTATTACAATAACACATCATGGAAATTCTAATAGCTATAGGACTTGGAAGGTACGCTAAAATGTTATTTATCAGAATATTGTTCATGTTGTATACCTAAAACTAATACAATGTTATATGTCAATTATATCTTAGTAAAATTGGAAGAAAAAAGAGTCCTGACTCCACCATTTCCCTGAATCTAAAACTTGTCACCTTTCAGGCTGCATTGCTGACTCCAACAAAGGGCTGGGCTCCTCCTTGTGTTACAAAGTTTTCCTCCCAATTAACTCCCCCAAGGCAAATAGTGCATCTTTGTAACTCTAAGCTTTCTGAAGGTAGTAACAACTGTCTATTCATCTTTGTTTCTCCAACATGGATCATTTTTATTTCCCCAAGAATGTAGGCACTGAATGAATGGAGTATCATACAGCAGGAAGAAATCTAACAGACTCTTTTAAGAGAGGATTTGTTTTTATATTCTAGACCAGGAGAAACAACTTATCGGTTCTAGGAAATCTAGCTCTATGGAAATAGATCATCTATTGAGCATTATATCCATGTACCATGTTAGATCCTTTATAAATATTATCTCACTTACTTCTTATAATAACTCCATAATAGCAGGTATTATTAGTATCCCCAGTTTACAATTGAGGTAGCTAAGGTATAAGAGGTCAAACTTCATGGAAACACACAGTAAAGAGGCATAAATGGAAGTCAAGAAAGTAAAGGTCTACCATGCCATTCATCAAGACAGGGGGGGGGGGGGGTGGTGACAAATAAAGCTAGCGGCAAAGATGGCAAAAATTATTATTTCTTCCAAGGATACACTGTAGCTGTACAGTGTCATAATTATCCCCTTCTTTAAGTGACTACTGCTTTCTTACTCACTGAAAAACCTTGTTTTCTAAAATCATTGAGTACCAGAAACTTTGTTGTTGGACATTATATCAGTAAAAAGGAAGCAACCTGCTTTTGCCTAGAGGTTCTAAGTCACTTTGAGGCAGAGAAGCTCTCTTAATTTGCAACCTAGGTGAGAGTTGCAGATAAGTTCTGGGCACAACATTCCATATCTATCTTAACTTGTAATGACCAAGAAAACAGGATCTTTGGTCTATTAGTTGTCCAAATCTGACGCTAACCCATTTACAAATAGCTCTGTTTTAGTTTGAACCTAATCAAAACACAGCTTCCTTCAATTACACTTAAAATTCTGCCCTTTCCCCAAATCCTATAATAATTCTCTATTTTTCTTTGTTTGGTGAGATGCCTGATGGCTTTTAGCATGCAGTCTCCCTCATAGTAAGGAGTAATTAACCTGATTTTTATGCTTGCATGCTTGTCCCTGTGGTTTTAGGCTAACTGGGCTAGGAAAGGTTTGAATCCAAGTTTACCTATAACAGAGCCTAATGTTTAAAATTATCTGGCTCTTTTTCTGTATGTATTGTCAATGTCCTTCAGCCAAAGACCAACAGGAACACTCCTACAGTTAAGTAAGTTTGGTTCATAGATCATCACAGCCGGTGGTAACATAGACCACAGGGAACTGCAGAGCATCTCGGTAAGAGGGTGTTAGAAAGCATTCATTTAGGAACTGAGCTTTGGTTGGGTGATTTTGAGGAGGGTACAAAGAAGAGGGTGTTCACTCCAGATCTGGTACTTATAGAAAGTAGAGACAATTCTATTGCAGAATATCTCAAGAAATGTCATCTATAGGAAGGACAGACTAGAGTGAGGCTAAAGCTATAATCAGTAAGACAGCATCAGTCACTAATACCAGCCAGTATAGGGTGATATTTTATGGCTTGGACAATGTTCTTGTTTTGTTTGTATTCAGACATGATTTTTGGAGTGGGCTTGTTTTTTGTCTTAATCCATCGTGTTTACAGAGTAGCCTTGTCTGATGTTGATGTTCTATAAAATAGAACATCAACAGGAGAAAACCAAGACCTCCCTGTGAATGCCAAGCCACCTCATAGCAACTCCAAAGCTGGTAGGACCAGGTCAGTTCCTGGATGCCAAATGATGCAATTTTTCTTTCTCAATACCTACATAAATGTATGTATGTATGTATGTATGTATGTATGTATGCATGTGTGTGCATATACATAGATGCATACCTCTATTAAAATCATTTAAACTTTCAAACGTAAAATTCAAACAAAAACAAACTGGGGCACCTGGATGGCTCAATCAGTTGAGCGTCCGACTTTGGCTCAGGTCATGATTTTGTGGTTTGTGAGTTTGAGCCCCATATCAGGTTTGTTGCTTGTCAGCCTGTCAGCACAGAGTCCACTTTGGATCCTCTGTCCCCTTCTCTCTGCCCCTCCTCTGCTTGCACTTCCCCCCCCCAAAAAAAAACAAACTAAAGCAAACAAATAAACAAATAAACAAAAGCAAATTGATATTTGGGATGTTTTCCATTGAACTTGGAATGGCATATATATTTATGGCTTGGGCATGGGCTATATTTTGTTTTGTTTTCAGTATGTGCTTATATATTTATTGAATATGTAATCCATTCACATGGCTAAAAAGAATTTTTTTTTAAGTATACAGAAAAAAGTCTCCTTTCTGTCCCCCACCTGTTCAATTCCCACACTTTCCTAATAGGTAACTACTATTATAAGCTTCTTGTGTGTCTTTCCAGAGTTATTCTTTGTATACATAATACATAGGAAACTGATAATATTCTTGTGTTTCTTTTTTAAACTTAAAGAGAACAGATAAACATGAAGTTTTGTACCTTGATTTTCCATTAATACATCTGGGAGTTCCTTCTGTGTCAGAACCTAAAAAGCATCCTTATTCTCAGGGCAGCTTTGTTTGAACTATAATTTAATGATGTATGTTTTATCTGTTTTCAATCTTTTGTTACCACAAAAACCAGTGCAACAAATACCTTTGTACATGTGTCATTCCACACAGTACACATCATTTCACACATTTATCCCTCTTAGAATTAGTTTTCCAAGATGAAACTATTGTGTCAAGAGGTGCATACATTTGTAATTTTAAGAGATAATGCCAACTGTCCTCCACCGGGTTTACAGAAATTGACAGTCTTATCAGTGGAGTTGAGAAAGTACCTGTTTGCCCACAGCCTTACCAACAGTGTTTTCAAACTCTTCATTTTTTGTTAATCAGATGGTGGAAGATAACATTTCAGCGGGCCTAATTTGCACATTTATTAATACTCCACACTGTCAGTGCAGAGCCTAATGTGGGGCTCATACCCACAAACCGTGAGATCATGACCTGAGCAGAAGTCGGACGCTTAACCCAGGTACCCTAGGAATATTTTTTAAAAATAGACTTATTTTTTAGAGCGGTTTTAGGTTCACAACAAAATTGAGAAGATACAGAGAGTTCCCATATACCCTCTGACCCCATACATGCACAACCTCCTACACTATCAAAATCTTGCACCAGAGTGGTACGTTTATTATAACTGATGAACCTTCATTGACACATCATTATCACCCAAAGTTCATAGTTTACATTAGAGTTCACTTCCGGTGTTGTACATTCTTTGGGTTTGGACAAATTTACAATGACACGTATCTACCATTATAGTATCACACAGAGCAGTTTCACTGCCCTAAAATTTCTCTGTGCTCTACCAATTCATCCCTCCTACTCCCCTAATCCCTAACAAACACTGATCTTTTTATTCTCTCCATAGTTTTGCCTTTTCCAGAATGTCATATAATTGGAATCATACTGTATGCAGCCTTTTCAGACTTTTCAGACTGGCATCTTTCACTTAGTGATATGCCTTTAAGGTTCCTTCATGCCTTTTCATGGCTTGATAGTTCATTTCTTTTTAGTGCTGAATAATATTCCATTGTTTGGATGGACCACACTTATCTATTCACTCACCTTACTGAAGAACAACTTGATTGTTTCTAAGTTTGGGCAATTATAAATAAAGCTGCTATAAACATCTGTGTGCAGGTTTTTGCATGAACATAAATCTTTAACTCATTTTGATAAATACTAAGGAGTGCAATTGTTGGATAGTATGGTAAGAGTATGTTTAGTTTTGTAAGAAACTACCAAATTGCCTTCAAAAAGAAGCTTAACATTTTGCATTCCATCCATAATAAATGACAGTTCCTGTTTATCCACATCCTTGTCAGCATTTGGTGTTATCTGTTTTAGATTTTAGCCATTCTAATAGGTAGTGGAATTTCATTGATGGAATTTTCAATTCTCTAATGACACATGATTACATGATTTTGAGAATCTTTTCATTTGCCATCTGTATATCTTCTTCATTGAGGTGTCTATCAGGTCTTTGGCTCATTTTTTAACTGTGTTGTTTGTTTTCTTATTGTTGAGTTTTAAGAGTTCTTTATACATTATAGATAACTATCCTATATCAAATGTGTGTTTTGTAAATATATTCTCCCAGTCTGTGGCTTGTCTTCTCATTTTCTTGAAAGATGAGTCTTTTTTTTTTCCATATGATAAAGATCCATTATAATTTTATGGTTCTTTTATGGTTTTCTATGAATTGTTTGTTCAAATCTCTTGATGGGCTGAGTTTTAGAGTCATTTGGTTGTTAGATTTGAGGAGAAATTACTTCTTTCTAGAGTCATCTGTGTCTCCACTCACCAATCTCTCCAAATTGGCATCTCAGATCAACCCATCCTTTTGTATTTATGGCAGCTAGGAAGCTAATTCTGAATGAAATGAAGTTAATGGTAAAACTGACTTCTGAAAATTTCCAATTTTTAAGCCAATAATGTTTGCTGGCAATAACCACTTACCTTTCACTATCGCTTATTTAATAGAGAGCAAAACTTCTGACCTTTAGTGTTATGTTGGAGCTGGTAGATGCCAGTAGCTCAGGAGAGCTAACTATTCAACTTTCAGGAATTTTGTGAGCCAGTCATTAATGCCATTACTAAAAATTAACTTATATAAACGTACAATTAAATAAATTACATTAAGAACAAAGGCAAGGGGCACCTGGTTGGCTCAGTCGGTTAAGCGTCTGACTTTGGCTCAGGTAATGATCTCACAGTTTGTGGGTTTGAGTCCTGAGTCTGGCTCTGTGCTGACAGCTCAGAGCCTGGAGCCTGCTTCAGATTCTATGTCTCCCTCTCTCACTGACCCTCCCCTGCTTGTGCTCTGTCTCTCTGTCTCTCAAAAATAAATGTTAAAAAAATTTTTTTTAAGTGATCACTCATCACCTTATTCTGCTGCATTTCACTATTATCTATGTTCTTGGGTCATTTACATTTACTGTATCTGTATGATGGGAATAGAACATAATATAACATAATCTATGTAATGGTGTGTATGATGGGAATATAATGTAATATAATATAATCTATGTAATGGTGTGTAGTAACCACGTTTCTTTCCTGTTCTGCACTCAGTGATACCACAAAATTGGCCATGTTAAAAGCGTTTATCCCTGCAGATGCTGGAAGTCCGGGTTTTTCTCTCCCCCCCACTCCCAGAAAGCCAGTTTAACTATGAACTAGCACTCCTTTCATTGCTGATGTGTTGGCTCTGGAACATGTCACCTTTTCAAAAGGAGTTCAGCATGTTCAGTCAACCTGGTTCCAAATTTGCCTCGCTTTGTTAATTTAGAGAAAATGTAACTGAAAACTGAAACTGAATCAAGTTTCTCTTTTCAAAACTGGCTTTGGAGTGTTTTTTTTTTTAAACACAATAACTGATTTTGCAATGTTATACATCTGAAACTAATATAATGTTATATGTCAATTACACCTCCATTTAAAAAAAACCCTCTGACTTTGGAGCAGCCGTGGTGGCTATGCCTCTGTCATTGAACTCAGCAGTATACAAATCAATTAGCAGATTTCGAAGCATCTGCTGTTTTTACAGCTTGGGCCATCATGATTCCCATCTCTCTGCTTGGATTTCTTCATTCCATCAAGTGTGTTTCTCGTTTCGTTACTGAGCCCTTTATCTCTGCTATGTCGTTCCCTGTCTCTGTGTTAATGGTCTTACTGATGTCCTCCACTCTTGTCTCAAGTCCAGTGAGTACCCTTATGATCAAAGCTTTAAATTCTCCATCAGGCATGTTACCTATATCTGTTTCACTTAGATCTCTGGCCATGGGCTTGTCCTGTTCTTTCATTTGGGACAAATTCCTCTGTCTTCTTACTTTGTTTAATTGTCTGCGCCTGTTTCTGCGTGTTAGGAAAGTCAGTCTCTCGTTCTTGAGGGTAATGGCTTTATGAAGAGGTCCTGTAGTGCCCTGCAGTGTGGTGTCCCCCTTTCCGCAGGGCCTGGCACTTCCAGGAGTGTCTCCAATGTATACTGTATCTGCTTTGGTGTTGTGTTCTGAAAGCTTTATCCTTCAGGCCAGTGGTCCACAGAGGCTCTCTCTGCCTATTGTGGGCAGTGTTTGGTCCCTGGCCTGAATGTGGCATGTTTTAACTAGGTGTGCTCTGATCTGCTTATGACATGAGACCTGTCGCCATTTCTGGCCGCTGGAGCCAAGGCCCACAAAACTTCCAGGTTGGAAGATGTGATGTGAGCAGGAGTTTGGGCTTGTCTCCTGGGGAAGAGGGCCTGCGGTGCTGCCACCCAGGCAAGCTTGACTGGGAGGGGCCATTTCACCCCAGCGAGGTGGGCAGGACTTAAGTAGTGAGAGTGAGGCTGTGCTGTTTCCCCCATAGTGGCCCCCTGCTTATGCTGAGAGATGGAGGAGGGAACTCACGCCTGCCAGTTCCTTCATTCCCGAAGGGGTCTCTTCCTGAACCTTGTCAATCACTCTCAGATTAGCAAATAACCTCCCCATTGTGTGCCCCAGGTGCTTTTCAAATCGCTGTTTCCACAATGGACCTCTGCAGGCTGTTTGCCTGCCTTCTAAGGGCAGCCCCAATGTCCTCCAAGCTCTCCTAGAGCCAAGCACGCTGATCTTTAAAACCCCAGACTTTAAACCCTGCTGGTTGGTTCCTGGAACTCAGGAAATTCGGCACCTCTTTTGCTCTTGGGATTCGTCTTCCCGTGCACTCTCCTGTGTTAGTCTGTCTCTTGCTCTTCTCCAAGACCGGGGCTCCCTTCCCACCGGCAGTAGACAGTTTTAGAGGCGTCACAGAAATGCTGGGGCCGACAGCTTCTGCATTCCCAGTGTCAGAATCTCCCCAGGGGATCTCCTGCCTGGCAACAATTCCAGGCTGCCTGTAGTTCTGACTCAAGCAAGCTTGCTAAGAAAGATTCCTACAATAAAGCAAACTTCCTCGTTTTCATCTTCTGTTTTCACATTCAAATCTCTAGTGACAACCCTTTGATTGCTTTCCTGAAATATGAAGTTGGACCCCTCCATACAGAATAGAATACGGCAGAAATGATGATGTCATATCTGATATCAGGTTATGAAAAGACTGTGGTTTACAGATGGTGTGTTCTTTCGTTCTCCCTTTCTCTCAGGTTGCTTGCTTCTGGGGAAGCCAGCTGCCATGTAATGAGACAGCCTTGAGAAGAGGCCACATGAGTCAGTTTAGAAGCAGATCTTCTGGGGCCTGTCAACAGCCACATGAGTGAGCCTGGAAGTAGATCCTGTCTCAGCCAAGCCTTGAGAAGAATGCAGCCTCATGAGACACCCTGACCCAGAACCACATAGCTCAGATAGATTCCTGGCTCACAGAAATTGTAGCATAAATATCTGCTCTTTTAGTCACTAAGTTGGGATTATTTGTTGTGAGGCAATAGATTACTAATACAGGTGCTAAGGCTTTTACTCAACCAGTTTATTAAGAAGGGAATTGGTAAGACATTAAGACCGATTCAAATGAGAATTTTAAGAATAGATAAAGAGAGAGAGGCAATTAAAAACACTGAAATAAGGAGTGCCTGGCTGGCTCAGTCAGAGGAGCCTGTGACTTGATCTCAGGGTTGTGAGTTCAAGCCCCAGGTTGGGTGTAGAGTATTACTAAAAAAATAAACTTAAAAAAATAAAAACACTGAAATAAATTGCTAAGAGATGAAAGTCTGATTAATATCTTATAGTATAATAAAATGTAATATTTTGGGTCATCTTTTTTATAATCTGGAAATTAATTATATTTCAATCAGACAAAATCCATGTGTTTTTTGTGGACAAGAATCTTTTGTATTACCATCAGTTTTCCACAGTTGAACTTCCCAAATAACTGTAAAATAGCCTACTTAGAAGAAAGTCAAAGGGGCACATCTCTGTAGAATCAAATTATCCCCAGTTGGTCTGCTAGACAATGCCCAGCATTCTTCTGAAAGGACACCAGTAATCTCTGTGACCTATTTTCAAATTTTGGCTAATTGTCCTAGACACTTGTTTATGTTTAATGGTCGTATACTATTCGAGCAATTTGAAACACCCCAATTTTTTAATTATTCTTCTATTACTGAAATTTAGGTTGTTTCCAATTTTTTTTCTTATTTACTATATTAGATGGTCTTTTAGTAGTATTTTATGTAAATATTTTAGTGTTGTAAATAATATTTATATTAATTTGTCTTTAAGATAAATCCCCAGGGGTCAGGTCAAAGTATAAGAACAAGTGTGAAGTGTGCTCTCCAGTGCCCTTGGTAGACTAGTGCCCACTCTGCCTTTTCCAGTCTGGTTTCTGTTTCTTTCTGATGCACTAGGCCATCCAGCAGATTGTTCCCCTCACCTTTCTGCTGCTAGTAGTCCTGTGACCTCTACCGGGCATATTCTCCCTTCTCTTACCTAGGCCAGAGTTTCATAGATGACTTTCAGGGGATTCACAAGCCTCTTGAAATAGAATGCAAAATTTTGTGTGTATATTTGTGTGTGTGTGTGTGTGTGTGTGTGTGTGTGTGTGTGCTTTCTCTGTGAAAGTCAGAGATTTAACCAACTTCTCAGAAGAGGTATCTGGGATGCTGAAGCTCCAGGTCCAAAAGGTTTTTTCTTATCCCTTCAAGCCTTACTGGTCTTTTCCTCTCTGGAAAATATACATATTCGTGATCTAGCTTTGTACTAATAGTCCTAAATTGTTAACTAATGGCTTTAAGGGAATTATTTTGTTTCTTCAACTTTTAGGACATATACTTTTAAAAGGTAGGCAGGAAGAATAAAAGGAAAAAAATGAACACATTAGAGATATTGTAGAGGAGGCATTTAGGATGATGCCTAGTATGTCTGGAACCCAGAAAATGGTACCTACTATTGGCTCTCACTAAAATGCTTATTAGGTGAAAGGCAATGTAGCATGGTCTCTGAATGCCAACTGAGGTTTGAATCCTGGCTTTGATACTTGAGCTGCATGACCTTGGCAATTTGCTCAGATTCTTTGTGTCTCATTTTCCTTATCTGTAAAATGAGGATAATAACAATACCTAATTCACGCAACTGTTATGGTAATTACATGAGATAATGAATATAAAATGTTCCGAATGGCATCTGGCACATAATAAAAAGGTCAATATTATTCCAGACTGAAGCACTTTCATATATATTTTCTAAAATTCACAAAGATCTATGAGTCTTTTTTTCATTCTTTTATATATATTTTTTATGTTTCTTTGTTTTTAAGACACAGAGAAACAGAGCATGAACGGGGGAGGGTCAGAGAGAGGGAGACACAGAATCTGAAGCAGGCTCCAGGCTCTGAGCTCTCAGCACAGAACCTGACAAGGGGCTCGAACTCACAGACCATGAGATCATGACCTGAGCTGAAGTCAGACACTTAACCGACTGAACCACCGAGGCACCCCTTTTTTTCATTCTTTTAATTGAAAAATTTCAAACATATACAAAAGTAGAGAGAACAGTATAACAAATCCCTGGGTACCCATCACCTAGCTTTAACAATTATCAACACATGGCCAGTCTGTTTCAATACCCAGCTGCTTTCCCCCACACTTGGATTATTTTGAAGAAAATTCCAGTCATAATATCGTTTCATTCAGCATGTATGTCTAAAAAGTAAGAACTATTTTAAAAGTTTATTAACCTCTTTTAATTGGTAGATTAATTGAGGCTCATGAAGCTAGGTAACATTCCCAAAGTGACCCAGCTGGTATTAACCAAAATCCAAATGTAAGACTGATTTCTTTTACATTGCCATTTACTGACTGATACAAATATCAACGATCTGAAGGTTAGGCATCAAAACTCTAAATTTAAATAATAAATCTTAGCATTTTAAAATTTAGAAGGAATGGGGCGCCTGGGTGGCTCAGTTGGTTGAGCTTCTGACTTCGGCTCAGGTCATGATCTCACGGTCTGTGAGTTCGAGCCCCGCGTTGGGCTCTGTGCTGACAGCTTAGAGCCTGGAGCCTGCTTTGGATTCTGTGTCTCCTTCTCTCTCTGACCTTCCCCCATCCATGCCCTGTCTCCCTCTGTCTCAAAAATAAAATAAACACTAAAAAAATTAAAAAAAAATAAAATTTAGAAGGAAAAATCAGAATAGAATAAAAGCATAGGCACTCAACATTGAGCGGGAATAGAGCATAGATTAAGTTCCTTGGGATTTATTTTTTTCTCTGGTTGAAAAGAATTATCTTGATCTTTGAAGTCATCAAGCATGAAGTGTGAAAGCAGGGCATCAATTGTTCACACTTTGTGCATGGTGAGTAACTGAGCAAATGTTTTTTTCTCCAGCTTCCAGCACTAAAACAAATGCCTCAGTACCTGTATGTAGTTTGTCACACTTTCAAAAGAAAATACTATATTCTTAGCAATGTGATTATTTAAAAGGAAGAGTATGCACCCGGAAACAGCATGTAGGGAATTAAAATTATAGTGTCTAGCATTGTGACAGCTTTCAACAAAAGTTAATTGATGATGAAAATGAGGGGTGCCTGGGTGGCTTGGTCGGTTAAGTGTCCAACTTCGGCTCAGGTCATGATCTCACAGTTCGTGGGTTTGAGCCCTGGGTTGGGCTCTGGGCTGACAGCTCAGAGCCTGGAGCCTGCTTCGGATTCTGTGTCTCCCTCTCTCTTTGCCCCTCCCCCATTTGTGCTCTGTCTCTGTCTCTCTCTCAAAAACAAATAAACATTAAAAAAATTTTTTTAAAAGATGATGAAAATGATAGCAATCATGATGTGGTTACTTACATATGACATATAAACCACACAAAGGAGCAGGAAAACAAGTCAGCCATATGTCTGTAAATAGCAGCTTGCAAAGTAGCTTTGGAGTTTGCCTGTGGAAAAGGCCAAAGAGGTGGTGTGTACATTGTAGCACCTAAAACCACAACCTTTGGAGTCAGCAAGAATTCTGATCCCCTACTAAAAGATGCGTTACCTTGAACACATTACTTGACATCTCTGAGCCTTGGTTTCTGCATTCTCTATGGGGATAATAGTACCTATTGCATAGTTATAAGTACCTATTGTACTTATAAGTACAATAGTTGCATAGTTATAAGTACCTGTAAGTACCTATTGCCTTGTTATAAGGCTTACATGGGATTATGTGACTGAGTTACAATGATAAAATTATTTGGGATTTATCAGGAGATGTCCCCACAGCTTGAGAAAATGAGGAAAGTAAGACTGCTTTTCTGAAGCAGAGGAAGGAAACTAAGGTTCTCAGTCTGGCCATAATGTATCTAGAGAAAGATTGCATCATTTATGAGGGAGAATAAATATCCCAGGTTCACTTGGTAGCTTGATGAGGATCTAGCTGCCTGAGTTAAGTTTGCTAACAGGGAGAAATGAGCAGGCAAGTATGTAAGTCCAGTGGTAGTGATGTCTCTCTGTGGATGCCTGAATTAACATTTGGCTCTTGTGCATTTTGGGTACCCCAAGTCTGTCTTACAGGCCCTGGTCACTCTGAGGCCTTTCATAGGAAAGGACAGATCAAGCCAGACTGACCTTAGACAGAGTGCACATAAATCACCTAGAAGGAGGTCTTACTAAAATGCAGATTTGGATTTGTTATGTCTAAGGTAGGGCCTGAGATGCTCTGCTGATCCCCAGACCACACTTTGAGTAACAAAGATACAGACGACACACTATCACTTCCAATTGTACCTCTACTTTCAACAAGGATTCATCAGAAATATTTATCATCCTCTCCTTTTAGGGGTCATAAGTTTCTAACTCAGAACCTAATGCTTGCTGTCCAAGAACTCTGCAAGTAAGGACTGGAACAAACCTCGTACTTGCTTCTTTTGTTTTGTTCCTTTGTACCTAGATGGAGGGCAGGGTGGGACAATAATGGGTCCCAAATGGGGATGGGGGAGGAGATGGGACAAATCTCTCTCAGGTATCCTGTCTGTAGACAGAAGCTGAGAGAAAGAAAAGGGTGCTTAATCATAGGTCCTGGGGAAGCCCAAGGCAAAGCAGGGAAAACTGAATGAAAACAGGCCAGCTAAGTGGGAAGAGAAGGCAAGAGGGTGGTGAAGAGATGGTGGCAGATGACTGCTTGGGAGCTGTGAGACCTCATCTACCTGGTAGAGCCTGAACTGGTGGCTAGCATGATGGCATCATCACTCCTGTTACAGGTAAGGCTAAATTTGAGCCAGAGGCCACTCACAAGCCATATTCAGACTAGAGTTTGCTGAAATAAGGGACTGGCAATATGGAGCTTTTGAAGGTATCTTATTTCTAAAAGTGTTGATGTGCTGATTGGAAAACTGAGAGAATAAAATAAATGGGTTATATAAAACTGAATTAAAGTTTATTTATTTATTTTGAGGTGGGGGAACAGAGAGAGAGGAAGAAAGAGGATCTCAAGCAGGCTCCAAGCTGTCAGGATATAGCCTGATGCGGGACTCAATCTCACAAACCATGAGATCATGACCCGAGCTGAAATCAGGTGTCTGATGCTTAGCCAACTAAGCCACCCATTTGCTCCAAAACTTGATTAGCAGCAAGATTAAAACTCACCTATAATCACTATATGAAAGGTGTAATACAAAAATAAAGTGCAACATGTCAGAGGAAAATTAATTAACACTATGTTAATTATCAAAAAAAGCTTCGAGTCTTGAAAACTTGTTCCTGTGATTTTTCTCTTATAAGGAAAATGCTGTTATGATTCTAAATTCTGAATAAAGGCATTTTTATATTCCTTTTTTTCTGCACGCTAAATGTCTTATTGAAATATAAAATTAGAAAATTTTCATCTTTCAGAAATTTTTACTTAACTTTTTTGTATCACACAAATAGTGCTTAAAGCTGCTCAAAAATTTAATTTTATGACCAACAACATAAGATAAAAGCTTTTAATCCCTCAAAGTAAATCACAATAAATGGAAGAACTTTATTTCCTTCAAAGGGAAGTGTCTAAACAAAGGAAGAAAACTATGTATTAAGTGAGGCATAACATTGTTTGCTGCTACATAAAAACCAATAGGCACACAATGGCTTGGGGTCTAGCAAACAACAGAGCACACAGTTCTTCATCACATAGTCTTGACTTTGATCTCAGCTAGATGTCTGACCTCGGTAAGCCACTTGATTGCCCTTAGCCTCATTTCTCCTCTGTAAAATGAGGGATTAGACTAGTTGGTATTCAGTCCCAATGTCCCATTGATTTAGTAGAAGCCCACTTAAAATTTCTTGTTAAATCTTATTTATTTTGTGTGAGTGTGTGTGTGTGTGTGTGTGTGTGTGAGAGAGAGAGAGAGAGAGAGAGAGAGAGAGAGAGAGAGAGAGAGGCAGAGAGAGAATCCCAAGCAGGGTTCATGCTATTAGCATAAGCCCAACACAGGGCTCAATCTCATGAACTGCAAGATCATGACCAGAGCTGAAATCAAGAATCGGACATTAAACTGACTGAGCCACCCAGGTGCCCCTAGTTGAAGCCTACTTTTGACTGTGAGAGCATCAAAAAGTATTTGCCATTTCCTGTAGCATTGAATGTCTTAGTAAGTGGGGACCCAGAGAGGTGAAACAATGTTATAGGGGCAGAGTTTGGTTGAACTCCAAGATGCATGATTTCTAGCTAGGGATCCTTTCTACAATATTATTCAACTTGAAATTCTTTCCACAGATGAACTTTCCTGCTATCAAAATGAAAAATGCACCAGAATAAACCACAGAAGATACTGGTTTAACATAATTTCCTCTGTAGAAAGGGTTAGTTTCTAGGTGACTTAATACAACTTATAAATGACTGTTCATGGTTGGAAGTATGAATATAAATTATGCTAGACAACCACATGAAAGCAGATCAAGTTCTATATAGCCAAAATGGCTAGTTTCAAGATTACATGGCACTGATCTTCTTGGTCAACGAGTGACCTAAGGGCAGAGGCTACGTCTGGCCCATCTGTGAGGTTAGGAAGGCAGGCACTCAGCAGCTAGGAGATCCCCCCTACCAGTGCAGTGCCCTGGGGCAAAGGAGACAATCTGCAACATTAGGGAGGGGATCTGAAAGGGAGGGGACTCTCAGGAGAACCAAGGAAGCTAAAGAAGATCTTACAATGGAACCCAAACAAGAGTCTGTCTTCTGCACAGGCACATGAGTAGGGATGTCAGATGTCCTTATCAAAAGTTCTATGCAACTAGGGGATGTGGAAAGGAACTGTCATCAGAGTCCAACGTGGTGCTCGAACTCAGGAATTGAGAGATCATGACCTGAGCTGAAGTCAGATGCTTAACCAACTGAGCCACCCAGGTGCCCCCATATTGGAGATTATTACATATCAGAATGCTTTATACTTTCTATTGTCTGCAGAGTACATGGGTGTGCTCCTATCTAAGAGGAAATGAAGGACTAGTGGTGAATAAAATTCATCAGTAATGTCTTCACTTCATTTTCTCTCACACATTAAGTGCCTAGTATAGGGTCTAAAACATAGTATGTGCTCATATCTCTTTAAAATCTTTGACACACATATTTACCTAACCTGTCTGGGGATCATGTAATACCTTTGAGGTTCAAGACAGAAGCTCTGACTGAAAGTCACAGCTTGGTGTCCTTACGGATTAAGGGTTTTGCCAGGAACTCCAAAGGCCACTTAACCTTGCAAATGGAAGGTTTCCCAGGCTCCCCAGTGGAGCTTTGTTTTTCCCTCCAAAAATAAGGGAGTGTTCTGGGGACCTAGGCCTGTATGCCAGCTGTTGCTTTTCTTGATCACAGTATCTCATATAAACCAAAAGTCTATGGATTCTTTTATTAAGAGAAGGAAAAGGCAAAGTCAGATACTATAGAAGCTTCACAATTTGAAAGAACTAAGTTTTCTGGGCTGACATAGTCATCCTCTGAGTGCCAGGAGTTGCACAGGTCTATACCCTCTGGCTGAGTGACTACTCAGTACTGCTGGAGGTCTGAGTTACAGGATTTCTGGGAAGCTGTGGCAATATCCAAGCGCTCCACTGAACGGGATGGGGCTCCGGACATACTACTCAAAATGTGGCACCTTGCCATATTGAATATTTTAAGCTGAAGAAGTTTTGAGAAAATAGTAGAAGGAAGGTCACTCTAACCTTCCCCTTGCCTTTCTGCCCTGAAATAAGTCATAAAACCCTCATATGAGAGATGTTCTCCTTATAACTGGAGGAAAGGAACAACCTCATTCTGAAGACAAAAGGATGTCAAGAAAAATCCTGAAAGGCAGGGGCGCCTGGGTGGCTCAGTCGGTTAAGCGTCCGACTTCAGCTCAGGTCACGATCTCGCAGTCCATGAGTTCGAGCCCCGCGTCAGGCTCTGGGCTGATGGCCCAGAGCCTGGAGCCTCCTTCCGATTCTGTGTCTCCCTCTCTCTCTGCCCCTCCCCCGTTCATGCTCTGTCTCTCTCTGTCTCAAAAATAAATAAACGTTAAAAAAAAAAAAAATTAAAAAAAAAAAAAAAAGAAAAATCCTGAAAGGCCTTGCTAAGTTTCCTCCAGTTTACTACACTTACCTCATACTCTGTAACCTACCATATTCTTCCACAACTGTCTACTTTTCATCAAACAACCCAGAATAAAATACTCTTAAATCTTCATGTCCTTATGAAGTTTCCTGTGTCACAAACAAACTTATTAAGTAAATTAGTATGCTTTTCTTTTATTAATCTTCCTTTGTTAGTTTAACTTTCAGACCCAGTGAGGGACCTAGGAAACTTTCCTCTCCTACATGTGTTGTGCTCTCCCCAGTGGCCAGTATACACCACACTGCAGTCCTGACCAGAGCTCCCTAAGGTAACTTTCAGGTCAGGTCTTGGCATCTGTGGGCCTCAGGGCCCATGTGGAAGTCCATGTTTATCCTTAGTCTGCCTCTTTCCTTGCCAGGTAAGTGTGGCACCAGAAATATTGCCGATGCTGCAAGGGAGGTGAAGCAGGTGCCAGGGACTGCAGATAAATAAGTCTGCTCAACCCAAGATCATTGGAGAATCCTCATGTTTAGGTGATAACAGACAGGCTAGGAGAGAGGAGAAAAGGTCAGGGAAGAGGAGGAAGTTTAGAAGAATACCCCATTAAGGAAATGAAGGAGGAGAGAGTGTCAAGGGGAGGCTGATGCCAAACAGCATCAAATGCTGCCAAGAGGCCAAGAAGGATAACAAATGCACAAAGGCTGGGTTTGACAAAGTGAGAGGATATCAAGAGGAGTACAGAGGAGGGTTTTGGGATAAGCCATTTGAGGAAGACTTCCTGTGAAGGACTAATTTTGGATTCAGCCTTGACAAATGTAAAGAATATGAATTAATAGAAGAGTAGAGAGAATCTTAGTCAAAAGTATAAGTTTTAGGAAAGAGAAGGAAGAATGGGCAAGATTGGCATTGTTAAATGAAAAAATTCAACTGAGAAAACTTGAAGATCTAACTGTCTTTAATTGCTTTTAAGTTTATTTATTTCGAAAGGGAGAGCGATAGAGAGCACAAGTGGGGGAGGGGCAGAGAGAAGGAGAGACAGAATCCCAAGCAGGTTCTGCGCCATCAGCCCAGAGCCCAATGCAAGGCTTGAACTCACAAACTGTGAGATCATGACCTGAGCTGAGATCAAGAGTCCAATGCTTGACCGACTGTGCCACCCAGGTGCCCCACTAATTGGCTTTATGCAACAATTCGTTAATTGGGCAACATCCCATCTAGTAAGTAGAAAGGCACTCCAAGGAGCTGTACAAAATAGCAGGCTTTCATAGGCAGAAGGAGTAAGGGATAAGGAAAGCAGATTACCTCACCTTCCTTTGGGGGATGGAAAGGGTCTATATGGCAGATTATGTCATTCATGCTGACTAGAAAATTCCAGACTGACTGGCTAAGACTACATTCCTGGGGTGCCTGGGTGGTTCAGTCGGTTAAGTGTACAACTTCAGCTCAGGTCATGATCTCACAGTTCGTGAGTTTGAGCCCCTGCATCAGGCTCTCTGCTGTTAGTGCACTGTCTTCTTGGGATTCCCTCTCTCACCCTCTGTCTCCACCCCTCCCTTGTGCCCTCTCTCTGACTAAAAATAAATATGTAAACTTAAAAAAATTATTAGAAAACAAGACTACATTCCTGGAGAAGATTGAAACTGCAATTAGGTTAGGTATTAAGCTTTGGTTTGGTGATGTGGGCTTAGCACAAGTGACTCCATTTTAGGACATGCTGTTTCTTTTTAACAGCACATAAGTACAAGATTTTACTGCAGAGGAAGGTGCTTGGAACATCAGGAAAAACAATGGAGCTGGTAAGATTGAGAAGGGAGGTGGCAGCTATTGGAATATCTTCAAGGTTCTCATAAAGAGTTGCTTTAGTGTATGGTTATTTTGAAGTCACTGTAGGACCATATTGAGTTTCTAACTCCAGAGATAACTACTACCGTAGCAAAATTGAGGCATGTAGGCATGATAATCAAACCAGGTATACCAAAAAGAGAATGTATTCTGTTACTTAATCAGTGTGGTATAATTCTGAAGTAGCAGCCATGTAGCATACAAGGAAAAATTATAAGAGACTGAAACGGACCAACAAAATTACTGATGTCTTCAGTGGAAAATAGGTCTTATCTAGCACATACTTCCAGTTATCTGATTCTATAGGGTCTCTGAGCCTTTTGTTGGCTATGAGTTATATATAACACTATAAATTATAGATAGCTGATACTGGTACAATGACTCCTGTCTACAGACATGCAAGTGAATTTTGCTTGGCCGAGATTCAGTTGATTTCCCTCCCCCACTGTGGAAGAAGTCAGTTTTGCATTTATTAGACTCTTCAGTATTCCCGATGGCTTTTATATGAGCCTACTCCTTGGATTCTCTCTGAACCAGTTGCCAAATATCACCAACACAATCTGTTATAAGATGAAGCAGAGTTTATTGCTTACCATGGTAAGGAAGAAAACCACTTCACAAAGCTTTGGCAGTATTTTGGAGGGAGAAGGCAAAGACAGAATTTACAGAGAATTGGAAGTTTGATGTAGGGTGAGTCTTTCAAAATAAGGACTTAATTATGATTAGGTAAGGATCATGATACAATAGTTTGGGTTTGGTAGAAACAGCCAAGAAATGGATTTGAGGAAAGGAATTCAAAGAATCCTAAGGGGCAAACTATTGATGTTTTCCATTAGAGTGTTGATGATTCCTCCAGGAAGTTCCCATAATAAACAATCAAACCATTTGTCTGGGCAGGAGACTCCAGGAAAAATTAAGTGATGCTAAGTGAAGACAGGAGAATAACAAACTCATGCCAATGCAGGCAGAAATAGCACCAGGTCATATCAAAGTTAGGTATGGTTCCCTTTCTCAGTGTCTGGCTGAGTGTTTAGGTTTCATAGTTGTAACATCTTATTGGTTCCCTCATTAATAAGTGAATTAAATAACTTCTTTGGTATGTGTTCATTTTATATCTATGTGAGAGTCATGATTTTTAAAATATTACCTCCAAATAGGCAAAAGAGTCCAAGTGATTTGAAATATGAAGAGTTAAATAGAATTGGGTAGTTCCTGATACAGATATGTAATATCCTGATTAGAAAATGAATAGGTAAATCTGTCATGAGTAGATAAATCTGTTCATTGTGAACAGGTAAATGGTGCTTGGTAAAAATAAGTCTCTTACTATAAGATTTCAGTTTTATTTTTAATAGCATTTGTCAGCAAAGGAAATTGCTTTAGTTTTGCTACCAGGCTGGCTTAAATAAAGGGAACTTGTTTTTATGAAACAGGCTGGGTGTGGGTAAGGGGTGGTGAGTCAAGGGTTTCTAGTTTTGTGGGACTGAACCCTGACATATCAAAGGTGGTATTTCCAGAGTCTGGCCATGTCAGTCCTTCCCTATTGCAAGAAATATTTCAGCTGTGTCTGAACCTGCATCTCAGTGGGTTTGCTCCACCATGTCAATTCATCCTCAGACAATGTCTCTGCTCAGGATCCCAGCGGCACTTCTCCAGGGAAGGTTTTTGAAGAAGTTTCTCAGGATATTTGGACATAATCTTCTTCACCTGGGTGGACTGGCTTCCAGTAGCCAAAGCACTCAGTTTTCTGGCCCAATGAGTGATTATTGAATCTAAATGTATCTGGCTTCTGGAATCAGAAAGTGTTTCTCTCTCATTGCCCCAGGAAAGGGATTACAGGGACAGGGAAGAGCTTGGGAGGGATTCAGTTTCTGAATCAAGAAGCCAGATAAAGTCAGATTTAACACACACTAGAAACACTTAAGAGAGTAGCATTGACAACTAAGAACAAGAAACAAAGGCCAGACCAGGCTAGCCTGGCCAACTGAAGACCACATCCCAGTTCCTATAATGATGTTGATGTCTGATCCTTTCTTCTTTTTAAATTTCCTTTGGGAAAAGAAAGGTTCTTAGAAAAATGTAACAAACACCTGCTATCACCTAGAGCAAAAAACTGAAGTGTATAAATATGGTAATATCATATACAATGATTTATTCCTACAGATTTTATTCTTAACTGCTACACCCAACATGGGGCTTGAATTCACAACCCCGAGACCAAGAGCCACATGCTCTACCAACTGATCCAGCCAGGTGCTCCTCATATACAATGATTTTTTAAAATGCAGTTTTTTCTTCCTTTTTCTTGACTCCTCCCTTATTTGCCTTCCCTTTCCTTCCTCTACCCACAGTAAACCCCCTATGCCATATTAATAAGTTAGTCTTTTAAAATATTTTATTACTTGTATAATCCTACAAAAATCTACTTAGTTATATCTACCCATACATATACATACATATTTTTAAAAATGGGATCTACTTGTCAGGAAAAATTGTGAAAAAATTTTAAATGGACTAACAAAATGATTACTCATGCCTGTTTAGTGCATCCTTCCCAGTTACCGCCCCCATCATTGTCTTTGAGCTAGTTTATAACTCTGTAAATTGTAGAAAACAGAGAATAATGCAGCTGTTTTTGTCCAGAGAAATGGAAATGAATTATGTCTTGTGGATGCAATAGATTATTGCCCTGTTGATAGACCAGTTTTGTATCTAATTGTAAAATTTATTTCAACATCATTTATTCTTCTTTGAACCTATTATAATACATTCCTGGTTCCCTTATAAATTAATGAGTCAAATAAAAATTTTGATACATGTTTATATTTGTATTGGTCATGATTTTACCTTTTCAAAAAGTGAATACTTTTAACTATTTTGGAGGTTATCCACCAGCATGTCCAATGGATTTACATGAAAGGGCCAGGTAAAATACACTGCTGGAGAAGTGTACCTCATGGCTGGCTTAAGCCCAGATACTTATTTTTTGGCACATAGAAGTGAATGCTAAGTGGCCCTAGAACTTTAATTTGCCTGACTCTCTGTTTCTCTAGTTTCTTTCTTTTATTTTTAATGTTTATTTATTTATTTATTTTGAGAGAGAAAAATTGCTCATGTGCTGGAGAGAGAGAGAGAGAGACCGTGCACAAACTGGGAAGGGGCAGAGAAAGGGGGAGAGAGAGGACCCCAGCAGGCTTCATGCTGTCAATGCAGAGCCCAATGCCAGGCTTGATCCCACAAACCATGAGATCATAATCTGAGCAGAAATCAAGAGTCAGATACTCAACTGACTGAGCCACCCAAGTGCCCCTGTTTTTCTAGTTTCTTATCTCCTCTACTAATTTTGTGCTGTATTTATTTATAATTTTTTAAAGTAAATTTTTTAATGTTTATTTATTTTTGAGAGAGAGACAGAGCATGAGTGGGGAAGGGGCAGAGAGAAAGGAAGACACAGAATCCAAAGCAGGCTCCAGGCTATGAGCTGTCAGCACACAGCCTGATATGGGCTCAAACCCATGAACTAGGAGGTCATGACCTGAGCCTAAGTCGGTCACTCAACCGACTGAGCCACCCTGGTGTCCCTGTGCTTTATTTTTTGTTTCTGTATATTTTATGGCTGATAAGTTATTCTTCAAACTTGACAGCCATGATTGGGAATGTGGTTTTAAAGTCTGACCATTTGGTGAAATATGCAGATGGATGATACAGATCTATTTCTGTTGGATAAGAGAAAACAGAGATCTGGTTTGTTGGTCTTGTTTGTCTGTCTGCTTTAAGATCACTCACAGCTAAAGGGGTATTAGCTTCACACCAGGAGGGGTAACAACTTTTGATATCTAAAGTAGTGAGTTTTTGTGTTTCTATGTTTACTCTTCAATTGTGTCTGAAATTGTAGATTTAGAGCTAGAAATCTAGGGCTGTGTGTACCCATTTGTAAGTAATTTAGAAAGCCCTTTATTTCTTGTAGAAGTGTGAAATGCCTTCCTATCTCTGGAAGATATTAATAAATTAGTTTAGGAAGTCTTCTAAATTAAAAGACCTCTTTTCTGGCTGGCTTATAGAGACAGCTAAGCACTCATATAAATCAACTATTCCTAAAATTCCCTTAAATAAGGAAATCAAACATCTATTTAAGTGTGCTGACTAAAAAAATTCTAACAGAAACTAACTCAGAAACATTTTAAGAATCCAAGTTCACATAAGGACACCTGGGTGGCTCAGTTGGTTGTGCATGTGACTCTTGATTTCAGCTCAAGTCATGATCCCAGGGTTGTGGGATCAAGCCCCATGTCAGGCTCTGCACTGAGCATGGAGCCTGCTCGATTTTCTCTCTTTCTCCCTGCTGCTCACGTTCGTGCGCGCTCTCTCTCTCTCTCTCAAATAAAAAATAATAAATAAATTAAAAAAAATCCAAGTTCACATAATTAAGGTAAACCTTTGGCGAATGAGGGTACAGATGAGGCAAAACTTTTCCTCTACCCTCTTAAGGTCTCTGGCTGGCTTGAGAATTAAGTTGACATAGATTAAGAAAGGAAAGATATACAAATTTTATTTTTACATTTACATGAGAAACTTTACAGGAAAATGAAGACCCAAAAAAGTGGTTAGGCCTAAGTGTTTATATACCAGGTTGAACAAAAAGCAGTAATTGTGAACAAGTAACTAAAATAAATATACGGGGAAGCTCAAGGAAGGTAGGATTATTTTAACAAAATTTGTTTGTACAGATTTCTTGTGACCTCGATTTCCTATCTGTGGCAATAGGATGTTCTTTTCCTCCAGGTACAGAGAGGACATCTTTCACATGGAGTTTTATCTCCTGCTTGCAGGAAGAAAAGGGGAAGTCAGAGTGCCCTTCTTATACCTACTTTTTTTCAAGTGCCTTTAGCTCAAAATAATCAGTAGGCCAAATCAGCATATTTTGAGGTGGCATCTTCTGAATCCCTTCAAGACTCATTTAACAATTTTGGTTTTAAAAAATAGCTATTGCTTTTCTCGGATTTATCCGTGTTAAGTAAAATACAAACATACATTTTGTTCTACTTGGATTTGTTTATCCTAAACATATGGAGGTTTACTGACCAAATAAGCTAACATTACTTCTATATCCCATTAATAAAGAAAAAAATCAGCCCTTGCCGTCCAAGAACTGTCCTGGTGCTATCAGCTGCTGGGCCTCAGTGTTGCTATGAGCTAGCCTGGCGGTCACAGGTAGATCTTGATGGTCTTCTGCTGAACATGAGCTATTTCATAGAACATCAACATCAGATAAGACCACTCTATGACCATGATAGATTAAGACAAAAACAAGCCCATTCCAAGAATCATATCCAAACACAGACAAAACAAGAACATTGTCCGAGCCATAAAATACCAAGTATCTCCCTATACCAGCTAGAATGGGTGACTGATGCTGCTTTACCAATTATAGTTCTAGGCTTGCTTTAGTTTGCCCTCCCTATGAATAAGATTTATTGAGATACTCATAGAATTGTCCCCACTTTCTGACAATACCCAACCTAGAGTAAACCCTTTTCCCAAATCACCCAACCAAATCTCAAGTTCTGTCAGTCCTTTCTAACACCCTTTTACTGAGCCACCCCACGGTTGCCCATCATATATGCTCCCTCCTGCTTCAATGAGTTATAAACCAAACTTGTTCTACTATAGGAGTGTTCCTGGTCATCTTTGACTAGTGGGCATTAACGATGTTTAAGATTATGAAATAGAAAATTGTGTTCAACTAAATTGAATCATTAAAATGACAAATGTTTTAATAGTAATTATATTTTTCAGTATGCATGATTTGTAGTAACCTGAAGTTAATTTCCAAGTTTTTAAACTTAAAACGTGGAACTGATATTAAGTTAATTGATGGATAATCATCAAATACCTAGATAACTTCTAAGTAATGTAGAATATTGCATCACTGATTATTACTAAGCATGGTTTAAGTTGTACATGGTTTTCTTCTTTTTGTGTATTACAGTGGCTATAATAAACATGTTAATAAACATGTTCACTTTTGCTACTTTAAGAAGTTGAAAAGAGATGGAGAAGTCGTCTTACTTTATTGATCAGTTTTGCTAGTGTGCTAGAAAACTCCTGTACAACAGGCAGATCTCACTTATCCATCCTTCCAGTTTTTTTTTGTGCAATAGAATTTAGTTAACTTTGGTTAAAGGTTAGTCAACATAGGGGCTCCTGCGTGGCATAGCTGGTTGAGCATCTGACTCTTGATTTCAGCTCAGGTCATGATCTCACACTTCATGGGTTTGAGCCCCACATTGGGCTCTGTGCTACATAACAGTGCAGAGCCTTGCTTGGGATTCTCTCTCTCTCTCTCTCTCTCTCTCTGCCCCTCCTCTGCTCTCTCTCTCTCTCTCTCTCTCAAAAACAAATAAACATAAAAAAAAGTTAGTCAATATAAATGATTGAGACTATTCTAGGAGCAATACTTACAGAGAAATATAATGTATGCCTTTTTATTTTTCAAGAAAAAATAATAGCTTTTGTTCTAAAGCAGAGATTCTCAAAGTTTTTAGTCTCCAGATTCCTTTGTACTTATACTTATCATATTTGAAATCAAACCAAGAAAATTTTAAAGACTTTTATTGATTTATTTACGGTTAGCAATGATGATTCCATGCAATAAATAACATCTAAGTATTATAAAATAGCTTCAACTTCATGGATCTGAAAGAGAACCAATGACCTAAATTATAAAGTGTCAGTTTATTCCAGAATGTTAAAAAGCACAGTGAAAGACAAAACTTAAAAAGTTGATTTTATTTTCCTTATGTCCACTTGGGCTGCACAGCAAAAGAAACCATCAACAAAATGAAAAGGCAACCTATAGACTCTCAAAACTGTTAAAATGGCTATTATTATAAAAACAGAAGACAGCAAGTGTTGGTGAGGATGTGGAAAAGGGGGAACCCTGGTATACTGTTGGTGGTAATGTAATGGTACAGCCATTATGGACATTAGCATGGAAATTCCTGAAAAACTTAAAAATAGATCCATCCTATGATTCAGCAATCACACTTTTGAATATTTATCAAAAGGAATTGAAATCAGGATCTTGGGGAGAGATAACTACACTTTCAGGTTCACTGGGGCATTATTCACAATAGCCAATATATGGAAATAATAAAAATTTTCATCAATAGATGAAAAGATAAAGAAAATGTGATACATACAAACAATGGAATATAATTCAGCCTTAAAAAGGAAAAAAAATCCTGCCATTCACAACAACATGGATGGACCTGGAGGACATTACACCAAGTAAAATAAGCCATAAAAAGACAAATACTGATGATCTTACTTACATGTGGAATTTAAGATAGTCCAGCTCACAGAAGTCGAGAGTAGAATGATGGTTACCAGGGGCTGGGGAGAGGGGAAGATGGGGAGGTGATGGTCAAAGGGTCAAATTCCAGTTAAGTAAGATAAATAAGTACTGAAGATCTATTATACAGCATGGTGCCTATAGCTAACAGTCCTGTATCATACATTTAAAATGTTCTATTTTAGAACATACATTTAAAATATTCTATTCTAGAGTAGATCTTACTTTAAGTGTTGTTACCACACATGCGCGCACACACACACACACACACTCACACACACACAACACTAACAACAACAACAGTAAAGAGGGTGGGAGAAAACTTTGGGAAATGATGGATATGTGTGACCTTGATGGTGGTGATGGTTTCACAGGTATCTACTTATCTCCAAACTGTATTTGTTGAATTGAGCTGTATATGTTAAATATGTATAGCTTTTTATATGTCAGTCATAGCTCAATAAAGTAGCAAAAAAAAGTAAAAAAAAATTGTGTTTACAGTTCTTTTGGGCTTTAGCCTAAGTATATATATCCCAAAATACTGTGGTCAAAAGTTACCTGAGTTACTAACCTTTTTATCTTTGAATTTTGGCCACACTCTGTGGTCTGACCTAGTTCATGGTTCCTTAGGGGCTAATTCCATACCCCAGGAAAATCCCAAACCAATCTATAGCCCAAAATGGAACCCACATCTAAGATCAAACCTGCTGCCCAGTCCAAACATTCAGGTCAGAAACCGGTTTATAATTCAGTCAGAATCGCAGCAGTACCATTGTCAATACAATGCGGTACCCAGATTTGTATTGACATAGATAAACAACCATGTTGTCCTTACCTAAGAGATCAGCTCAACTCAGAGCATAGTATGTGCCAGTACAGCTTGACACAGACACCAAACCACTCCTGACTAACCTAGATTAGAACCAAAGCCTGGTTTAGGATGGCCTAGAGCCCAGAATATGCTAGCTCATTCCCAGACTCATTCCTTTATTAATTTGTTCAATAAATGTTTATTGTAGGCTTACTAGCTTCTAAGCACTGTGGTAGTTATTAATGCTTATCTTGGCATGGGAGCATTCCTGAGAGGCCTGCATCACCCTGGACACCAAAACGCACAATCTAGCTCCTCTTCCTGGGTAGTCAACACTTCTCAACTGGTGTCATCAGATAAGTTCTCACAGAATTTTCTCATGACATCATATGGCGATTTTTTTATTACATAATAGCAAGTTCCATCATAGCCCCACCCGTAACCTTTTGACCCAGTAGATTTCTATATCTCCCTAGGACCATTCATTCAACAAATATTTATTAAATGTCTTCAGATTACTAAGCCCTGGAGACACAAAAATACTGCCTTTAAGTAACTCACTGTCTTGATTTTTACCGAAGGAGATGAACACATTAAAAGAAAAGCCTACTCTGGTTCTATAACAAAAGTATAACTTCTTTAATAAAGGTATCTTCAAAATTCTATGACAGCCTAATGGAGGAGTTCTTTCTTAATGCTAGGAGGGCATGGTTAGGGAAAATGATTTCTCCACTGTTCCTTGAAGAATGAGTAGGAGTTTAGTGAGAGAGAAAGATGTTCCAAGAAAAGAAGCAGTCTGAACCAGGGCATATAGACAGTAAGGAGAATAGGATGTTCCAAGGACAAATAATAGGAGATGTTATGGAATATCTTATCCTTGGAAGACATAAAGGTTTATACCACTTGAGGATAATAAGATTTGTTCTACTCCTGACCCAAGGATGTTTGACACCAAAGATATATCTGACAACAGACATATAATAAGAATCATGCCAATATTAATGAATTTTGGGGAAAAGTATCTTATAAATTGATTTCTGCTGATACAGCTTCTTTATTTTTTAATTTTATTTTTTATTTTTTAAAGTTTACATCCAAATTAGTTAGCATATAGTGAAACAATGATTTCAGGAGTAGATTCCTTAATGCCCCTTACCCACTTAGTCCATCCCCCCTCCTACAACCCCTCCAGTAACCCTCTGTTTGTTCTCCATATTTATGAGTCTCTTTTGTTTTGTCCCCCTCCCTGTTTTTATATTATTTTTGTTTCCCTTCCCTATGTTCATCTGTTTTGTCTCTTAAAGCCCTCGTATGAGTGAAGTCATATGATTTTTGTCTTTCTCTGACTCACTAATTTCACTTAGCATAATACCCTCCAGTTCCATCCAGGTAGTTGCAAATGGCAAGATTTCATTCTTTTTGATTGCCAAGTAATACTCCATTCTATATATATATACACCACATTTTCTTTATCCATTCATCCATCGATGGACATTTGGGCTCTTTCCATACTTTGGTTATTGTCGATAGTGCTCCTATAAACATGGGGGTGCATGTGTCCCTTCGAAACAGCACACCTGTATCCTGTGGATAAATGCCTAGTAGTGCAATTGCTGGGTGGTATGGTAGTTCTATTTTTAGTTTTTTGAGGAACCTCCATACTGTTTCCCAGAATGGCTGCACCAGCTTGCATTCCCATTAATTTCTTTTTAATGTTTTTAATTTATTTTTGAGAGAGACAGAGCACAAGTGGGGGAGGGGCAGAGAGAGAGGGGGACACAGAATCTGAAGCAGGCCAGCACAGAGCCCAATGAGGGGCTTGAACCCATGAACCATGAGATCATGACCTGAGCTGAAGTTGGACACTCAACCAACTGAGCCACCCAGGCACCCCTTTCATTTCTTGATTAATGAATAAATTGCAAAGCTCTCAAATACATAATATGGGCAAAATGCTCTGAGGTCAGAGTGGCAGGATCAGAAAGAATATTCTTGGGAATAAACGGGCAGGATATAAATATTCTGCTGCTTCTATCCTTGTCACAATGATTTTTATAAGGGCTGCATACCTTTTTATATCAGAGATTGCCTTTCCATCCTATGACATACTTCCTCAACGTCGACTCAGCTTTTTGTTATATGGAATTCACCAAACCAGTGCCACAAACTTAAATGCCTATAAGTGCTAGATGGATAATATGAGTAAAGCTGGCTAAGTGGGGACTGGTAAACTAAAAGTATCTGCTTTGCCCAAAGAAGGAAGCTGTTATATTGCTACAGCTAGCCGCTGCCATGTAGGAAGGCAGACAAAGCATTGTCAGAACTCCAACATTTTCAAGAGAAGCCAAAAATTCTGATTTTTTATTATGGAAACTCCCAATTTGGCAACTAACTGGGAAAAAACCCAGCCCACTAAGGAGGCCAACAAAACAAGTCTATGGGCCTGATTCTACTCCTGGGCACCAGTTTGTGAGACTTTGTCTAAACCTTTCGTAGTTTTCTGTGATATCATACTTGAAAGAATGAAGGACTGTTCCATTTCCTTCTGACATTACTGATTTCCCAAATATGGACTCACCCCTCCTCCTCTTGTGCAGTACTATTTTGTACCACCTTCTAGTGATTTCAGAGTTTGCCCAACCCTTGAGGCATCAAATTTTACCCCTCTCCTTGTGTTATCATGAACTATGCTAACAGTCTTCCCTCCACTCTTGTCTAGCCACACCCTTAATGACAAATGAATGGCCCTACCACCTTGGAAAGGCAACTCATTCCTCCATATCGTTGCAATCCTTTGCATATCTCTTTGTATCAACCCTTGTGTCATGATGATGACATGATGGTGACCTCTTCCCAGGACTGCAACTTGTGATGGGGAGTTGGAAGATAACCATTTGTATGGCATCACAAAAGGATGAGGTTGTTTGGGAAAGTTTCATGATGTCATATAAGAAAATGTCTGCATTAACATGGGGCACCTGGGTGGCTCAGTTGGTTGAGTGTCTGACTCTTGATTTCAGCTCAGGTCATGATCCCAGGGTCGTGGGATTGAGCCCCATATTGGGCTCTGCACTGGGCATGGGCCTGCTTAAGATTCTCTTGCTCTCTAAAAAAAAAAAAAAAAAAGAAAAAGAAAGAAAGAAAAGAAAAAAGAAAATGTTTGCATTAACAAAGATTTTTGAAAGAATCATCAAAGTTACAGAAGGATGCTTAAAAATTGTGATTTAGATCCTTTAGAGTGAGTAAAAAGTATAAACTTAGTTTTCCAAGTATTTCAGGTTAACTTTTATCCTAATGTATTTTTATAGAAGATCTTGAAAGAGATTCTGCTCTCTGGATATACTGTCTGTTTCTTAACGGGAGTGAGAGGTTATCATTTTCATGGAATGAAAATCCAGAGATTAGAAATAAGATTTATTTTACTGTAGTCACTGCACATTTTAAGGCTTTTTGCTGGAAGGAAAGAAAATTATCAATGTAGCACACAATATTTATTTGATAATGTTCCTTACTACAGCATGACTAAATTTTATTCTCACTAAATTTTTATAATCCATGGAATATATACCTCAGGATTCTTCACACTAGTTTATTCTTTCTTTCTTTTTTTTAAGATTGTTAAGTGGGAGTAGGATTATTGTTTTAAGGATATTATAAAATTTTGGGGGTATGAATAGACTAATTTTTAAAGTAAGAGACTCTTGAAATTATGGTCATTATAACATGGATCTAGATATTATGACTTCCTGTTATTAATATTTATCTCCTATATGTCAATCACTATAATATCAGTAGGCAGAGGATACAATTTCCATTCTATTTCTAAAGAAAAAAATACAAAAACAAAAATCAAATCCCTTTGCTAAAACACTAAGAAAAAAAAAATCCCTAACAACATAATGACCTAACATAATTAGGTGATCTTCCTTTCATCCATTCAACCAATACGTATTGTTTAAAAACTTTTTTTAAATGTTCATTTAGTTTTGAGAGAGAGAGAGAGAGAGAGAGAGAGAAAGACAGACAGAGCATGAGCAGGGGAGGGGCAGATAGAGAGGGAGACACAGAATCTGAAGCAGGCTCTAGGCTCTGAGCTGTCAGTACAGAGCCTGATGTGGGGCTTGAACTCAGGAACCACAAGATTATGACCTGAGGCAAAGTTGGACGCTTAACCAAATGAGCCCCCCAGGAGCCCCTCAACAAATATGTATTGATTGCCTACTGTATGCATCAGACACTGTGCTACGCTCTGGGTAAATAGTGATAGACCAAATAAGATCATATGGTCTAGTGAGAGAGGCAGATAAAAACAATTAAGGAAAGAAGTGTGTATATATGAATATCTATATATGTAAATGAATTTCACATATATATGCATACATACACACATACATATACTCTTAGGGAGAATAATAGAAAGGAAGAGAGGGAAATTACTTCAGATTGAGTGGTCAGAGAGGATTTTTCTGAGGCAGTGGCACTTGAATTCTAATAAGAAAGATCCAGCCATGTAAAATGTAGGGGGAAACAGTGGTTACTGAAGTGTGTACAGCTTGGGCAAAAGCCTTAGCTTTTTTCTAAGAACAAAGAAACCAATACAGCTAGGGTATAGTGACTGAGAAGGGTTGTGAGAAATGAGGCTGAACGGAAAGATAGGAGACATCATGAAGAGCCTTGATAGAAGAGTAAGGAGTTTGGATAAGGAGCCATTGTTTTCTTTGTATTATGTTTTTATCTTAAAAAAATTTTTTTTAATGTTTATTTTTGTGAGAGACACAGAGCGTGAGTGGGGGAGGGGCAGAGAGAGAGAGAGAGAGAGAGAGGGAGAGAGAGAGGAGACACAGAATTAGAAACAGGCTCCAGGCTCTGAGCTGTCAGCACAGAGCCCGAAGTGAGGTCTGAAGCCACAGACTGCAAGATCATGACCTGAGCCAAAGTCTGAGGCTCAGGAGGGTCTATTGACTGAGTCTCCCAGGCACCCTGAAGCCACTGTTTTCATATAGAGCAGGGCTATGTTTTGAAGATCACCTCCAACTGCTGTGTGGAGAATGGATTGTAGGGGATCAAAGTGGGGCAGGATACTAGTTTGAGGCCATTTGCAGTATTCCAGTGAGAAATGATGATGACTTGGGCGGGGCTGGTAGCAGGAGAGAGAGATATCATGTACCTTGGAGGTAGAATCAACAGAATGTGTTGATGGATTAGTTAGGTAGTATGAAGGAAAACTAAGAATCAAGGATGACTCACAGGGTTGTGGCTTGAGCAACTGGGTGCGTACCATTTACTGAAATGAGAAAGATAGAATGCTGAATAGGTTCTCTGGGAAGCAGATGTTAAGACAGAGGTGTAAAAGGTCTATCAGGGAATAACACTACTAAAAGGAAAAGCAGCAGAAGCAGAATTGTGAAGAGGGAGGTCACAGAAAGTGATGCAAAGCTGATCATCTCTGCCAGCCTAATGGGGAGCTCCAGGGCAAAGACTACGAGCTAGTGGAGTTCTGCATTGGAGTAGGCCCTTGTATTACCACCTTGCTCGTTCACTGGCTGGGAGCCTCCCCAAGAAGAGTATGCTCTCAGTTATATTCTAAGAAGAGTGTAACTTTGGCTCTAAAGCTGAGGTGGACCCTGAAGCAAGTAAGAACTAGAGGCTGTCAGCTAACCACACTCCTCAGAGCTGGGCAGCCAGTCCTTTCTTGAAGGGTATGTTAGCAGTATATCTCCATGCCTCCCACAAGGAACAACAGGTAGGAAAAGATCAAGAACTTAGTTTTAGACAAGAGGGTGAATTAAGATAGTTAATTATATCATTGAGTCATCAAAAATTTATAGGCCTTCTCTAATAGGCCATTCAAATAGAAATACCATGCACAGAGTTGGAGGCAGTCTAGAGTTTGAAAGAGATGTTTGGGCGGGAGATAACTGAGAATTAGCATAAGTATATTTAATGTAATGGACTGGCTGGGATCACTCAGTAAGATTCAAAATTGTTTTTAACCCTGAGAGGTATCATTTTTTTAGGGACTGCTTGGAGGTAATCTGTGTTGTCAAATTGACCAGAGGGACAAGGGGGTAGGGTCTAGGAATGTAAAACATCCTGAAATACATGGCAAATCCTGCTCAATGGAGAAGTGCCCAACACAAAACACCAATAGTGCCCTTGTGTAAGAACTGGCCCTAGACAGAGAAGTGGTTCCAGAACCAACCCCTGAGACATTCCAACTTTTAGAAGCTGGGTAATGGAGAAGAATGTTGCAAAGGAGACTGAAAGGAGTGTTTACAAAGGTAGAAAGAAAACTAGGAGACAATGGTATCAGATGCCAAGAATGTAAAGAATTTAAAAGAGGGAGAAGTTAGCAGCAAAGAATTCTGCTAACAGTTGAACAAGACGAAGACAGGAAACTGTCCATTCAAAGGTGAGCAATCTAAGGGGAGTGGAGGAGATGAAAGCCAGATTGGCATAAACTGAGAGTAAAAGGGAGGGGAGCAAGTAGAGAAAGGAAATTTTAAAGGAATTTGAGTAAACAATAACCAGAGAAAGAATTTAGAGGGTGATTTGGAATCAAGGTAAGGATTTTATTTCAAATATTTTATTTTATTTTATTTTATTTTATTTTATTTTATTTTATTTTATTTTACTTTAATTCTATTCTTTTTATTTTTTTATTCTATTCTATTTTTAAGTAGGCTCCATGCCCAGCATGGAGCCCAATAGTCTGGCTCAAACTCACAATCCTGAAATCAAGACCTGAGCTGAGATCAAGAGTTGGATGCTTAACCAACTGAGCCATCCGAGTGCCCCTCAAATATTTTATTATGAAAGTTCTAAACACACAGAAAAATGGAACAAATTTCACAGCAAATATCACTAAATTCTATAATAAAAATGTTACTCTATTTCCTTTATCAAATCTTTTTATCCATCCATAAGAAAGGGATTTTTAAAGATGGAAAACACTCTTAGAGCATGTTTGTATGCCTAGAGTGTGATTCAATAGGTAGAGGAGATAAATGATACAGGAAAGAAAGAGGATAGTCAAGTGAAAAAAGTGAAGTCCTTGAGAACTGAGTGAGGGGAATGGATTCAGAATATAAGTCAAGGGACTGCCTTTTATTGTTACAGAAGGAAAGAAAGGAAATGACTACAGAATCATGTAGGTTTGTGGATTTGATAGTAGGAACACGTGGCAGACACTACATTGTTGCTTAATCAACAGCTCAGGCCCTCTTCTCTTGCGAATAGAGCCCAAAATTTGGCACCAGTGGCCCAGACCTAGGGAGTTAATAGTGACTGGTATCAGCCAGTCATGACAGTCGCATTCCCCTTGGCCAGATACTAACTTTCCCATCATATCTTGCAGCTAAGAAAATGACCATATAACCTATTTCTAGTCCATGGAACTTAAGAGTTGTTTGCTGAGGGGGCTTCAGTGGAAGCTTTTCCTTTGCTAAGAAAAGGGGAAGGAACTTCTGACATAAAAGGACCTTTGTTGCTTTCCTCAAACTCCTATGTTTTTCCTATTTTTGAATGTGGTCAAGTTCATGATGCAGGAAGTATAATAGCCATCTTTCAACCTTCAATAAACTTGAAAATGAAAAGCTAGAGCTGAGAAAAGGAAAGAGACTATCATGACACTGTTTAGCAGCCGAAGCAATGCTGACCGCTATTTACCTCCAGACTTATGTTTTTTTGAGTTTATTTATTTACTTTGAAAGAGAGTGCAAGTGAATGCATGCAAGTGGGGGAGGGAGAGAGAGAGAGAGAGAGAGAGAGAGAGAGAGAGAGAATCCCAAGCAAGCTCTGTGCTCAAAGCAGGGTTCAGTTCCACAAACTGAGATGATGACCTGACTCAAAATCAAGGGTTGGATGCTTAACCGGACTGAGTCACCCAGGGGCCCCCGCTCCAGACCTATTTTTATCACAGAAAAATAAACTCCAATTCATTGAAGCCTCTGTAGTCAGGTTTTATGTCATTTTAGCTGAATACAGATATAGAATACGAGGGAAGTATGGTGGCTATTCCTTTTTTACTGCTGAACACCTCTTCCTAGTTTGATTCTGGTTATAGACTCTATTTCCAGGCCACAGGAATAGATACCTGATCTAAACAGAACTTAGATTCTTTCTGCTGAAAAATTTAAACTTAATTAGGAATACCCAAAGACATAAGGAGATAATCTATTATCCCTTCTAGAAAGAAGGCCCAAGATCTCTTGCCCCGGGAATTGTTTTCCTGCTTAGTCTGTCTTTGAGTTACTCAATTATCCTCTCAATAAATCTCCCTTTTCTTTAAGTTAGCTAGAATTGGTATCTGTTGTTTTAAACCAATGGTTCTCAACTAGGGAGATTTTGCCTTTTAAGGGATACCTGGCAATTTCTGGAGATATTTTTGGTTGCCACAACCGAGGGTGGTATTTTTGGCATCTAGAATGAAGATACCAGGGATGTGGGTAACATCTATAATACACAGTACAATCCCCCCAACAAAACATATTTGACGCAAGGTATCAGTAATGCTGTTGTTGAAAAATCCTGTTTTAAAACAAGATTTCCTTAACTTGTACAAGGAGCTTCTCAACAAAGCTGACTTAAGATCAAGTGAAAATGAGTGGGAATGTCAAATGGGAGGTCTAAGAAGCAAGAAACTTGGAATGGCCTTCGTAAGCATGCAAGAGAGAATATGCTAAACACTGGAAGACTGCTGGGCAGTGGTTAGAGTCTGTCTGAGGTTGGTGACCATGAATTTAGAGACATGGGTCTAATGATATTTCTCTAGCAATACAGAACTACATTGCTAGAGATAAGGAAAAGGAATATTTTGAGTTTATCCACAGCTGGGTTTTTCTTCAGGTCAGAGAAATACAGGGAAAGAAATACAAGGGAGTTGATGTTTATATGGGACTTATATTACTGATGAACCAGAGAAATTAAGCTAGATAATGAAGGAAGAAATAATGAGAGAACTGATAATAAACACTGATGAGAAAGAAAAATTACGAAAATAATCCCATTTACAATTGCATCAAAAGGAATAAAATACCTAGAAAATAAGTTTAACCAAGGAGATGAAATACCTATACACTGAAAACTGTAAGACATTGATGAAAGAAATTGAAGAAGACACAAATAAATGAAAAGATATTCCATGTTCATGGACTAGAAGAATTAATATTGTCAAAATTTCCATACTTACCCAAAGCAATCTATAGATTCAATATAATCCCTATCAAAATTCAAGTGATATTTTTTACAGAAATAGAACAAACAATCCTAAAATTAATATGTAACCATAGAAGACCCCAAGTAGCCAAAGCAATCGAGAAAGAATAACAAAGCCAGAGGCTTCATACTTTCTGATTTCAAACTATATTAGAAAGCTATAGTAATCAAAACAGTATGGCATTGGCATAAAAACAGACATAATAGTTCAGTGGAACAGAATACCCAGAAATAAACTCATGCATATATGGCCAATTAATTATTGACAAAGGAGTGAAGAATGAACAATGGGAAAGGATAGATTCTTTAGTAAATGGTGTTGGGAAAACTAAACAGCAACAAGTCAAAGAATGAAACTGGACCACTATCTTACACCATAAACAAAAATCAATTCAAAATAGATTAAATACATAATGTAAACCTGATACCATAAAACTCCTACAAGAACTTCAACATAGGTGTAAGCTCCTTAACACCGGTCTTGTTGATGACTTTTTAGAACTGACACCAAAAGCAAAGGTAAGAAACACAAAAATTAACCAATGGGACTACATCACATACAAAAGTCTCTGCACAGCAAAGGAAACCATCAGCAAAATGAAAAGGCAATCTATGGAATGGGAGAAAACATTTGCAAATCATATGTCTGGTAAGGTGTTAATAACTAAATATATAAAGAACTCATACAACTCAATAGCCAAAAAAAAAAAAAAAAAAAAAAAAAAAGGAGTGCCTGGCTGGCTCAGGCAATAGAGAATGCAACTCTTGATCTCAGGGTCTAGGTTCAATCCCCATGTTGGGTGTAGAGATTACTTAAAAAAAAATATAATTTAAAAATTAGCAACAGATCTGAATAGACATTCAAATGGCCAACAGACACATGAAATGATGCTCAATATCATTAAGCATCAGAGAAATGCAAGTCAAAACCACAATGGAATATCACCTCACTGACATACCTGTTAGAATAGCTATTATCAAAAAGACAAGAAATAACAAGTATTGGAAAGGATGTGGAAAAAAGGAAACCCTTGTGCACTGTTGGTAGGCGTGTGAATTGGTGCAGCCACCATGGGAAGTAATATGGAGGTTTCTTAAAAAATTAAAAATAGAACTACCATATGATCCAGCAATTCCACTATTGGGTATTTATCCCAATGAAATGAAAACACTAACTTGTAAAGATACCTGCATCTTGGGGCGCCTGGGTGGCGAAGTCGGTTAAGCGTCCGACTTCAGCCAGGTCACGATCTCGCCGTCCGTGAGTTCGAGCCCCGCGTCAGGCTCTGGGCTGATGGCTCGGAGCCTGGAGCCTGTTTCCGATTCTGTGTCTCCCTCTCTCTCTGCCCCTCCCCCGTTCATGCTCTGTCTCTCTCTGTCCCAAAAATAAATAAAAAACGTTGAAAAAAAAAATTAAAGATACCTGCATCTCCAAGTTCATTGCAGCATTATTTACGGTAGCCAAGCCATGGAAACAACCTAGGTGTCCACTAATGGATGAATGGATAAAGAGATTATGGTATTGATATACAATGGAATAATTTGGCCATAAAAATAAGAAAACCCTGCCATTTGCAACAGTATGGATGGACCTTGAGGACATTATGCTAAATGAAATAAGTCAGATAGAGAAAGACAAATATATGATTTCACTTATATGTGGAAAGTAAAAACAAAACTGAACTCAAAGACAGAACAGATTGTGGTTGCCAGATCTAGGGGGTGGGGAGTGGGTGAAATAGGTGAAGGTGGTCAAAAGGTACAAACTTGCAGTTATAAAATAAGTAAATCCTGAGGATGTAAAGTATAGCATGGTGACTATAGTTTAAAAATACTGTATTGCATTTTTAAAAGTTGCTAAAAGAGTAAATCTTAAGTCTCATCACAAGAAAATAATTTGTAACTATGTATGGTAACGGATGTTAACTAGACTTATTGTGGTGATCATTTCACAATATATACATATTGAATATATAATTCTGAAATATTATGTTGTCTACCTGAAACTAATATAATGTTATTTGTCAATTACATCTCAATGAAGAAAAAAAAAAAAAAGAAAAAACCCCCGATGAAGTCACGTTGATCCAGATCAAGTGGTATCCCCTAGACCTTGTTAGAAATGCAGAATCTCAGGCCTCATTATAGATCTACTGAATCAGAAGCTGCATTTTAGCAAGATCCCCAGGTGATTTGTACGCACATTAGAAGCAATGGATTAGAGGATTTTATGAAGGTGAAAATTTTTGCACTGAGGATACTGAAAAGGTGATTCTGGCAGAATTTTCTAAATCAGGGGTTAGCAATTCTTTTTTTCTATAAAGAGTTAGGTAGTAAATATTTTTAGTGTTGAGGGCCAAAAGGTCTCTGTTACAACCACTCAACCCTGCAATTGTAGTACAACAACAACCAGAGACAGTACATAAACAAATGAGTGTGAGTATGGCTGTGTTCCAAGAAAACTATTCACAAAAACAGGCAGTTGTTTGACTTGGTCCAAGGGCCATAGTTTTGGTCATAGTGCTGACCTCTGTACTAGATCTTAATAAAAATGAGTAAGTCTTGGCTCCCAGGTAGAGCGTACTATTGAGTTTTCTTGTGTCTGATTACTTACTTTCTCTTCAGTAAATACTCATGCCTGCCTCCCTCTACCTTCTTCTGAACACAATGAAGAGCTTGGCCAGCTGATGTTCTGTGGGATCCTAGAAGAATTGAGAAGTGTAAGAATTGAGGTATTAGGAAGCCAGATCTCCTTGACACCATTTTTTTTCCTGCTGGAAATATCAACAGATGTGCAATGGGGGCAGGCTTCACATCAGCTGGTTCTCAGGAATTGTTCCCTTCCATTTTCTCCTCGCCTCCAGTAAATTCATTTTGAGCTTCTCATCTGAGCTGGGGGAAATCAAGAAAGATACTTTATCCTTGCGTAGACCAGGTTGAGCAATAGCCCCTTGATGGCAGTGGCAGTGATAATCAGATAGGGATTCAAAGTTAACAGGCTGGGGGTGGGGGAAGGGAAGAGAATAATATCTATTGAGCATCTCCTTTCTTTTTTTTTTTTTTTAATTTTTTTTTAACGTTTATTTATTTTTGAGACAGAGAGAGACAGAGCATGACGGGGGAGGGGCAGAGAGAGAGGGAGACACAGAATCTGAAGCAGGCTCCAGGCTCTGAGCCATCAGCCCAGAGCCCGACGCGGGGCTCGAACTCATGGACCGTGAGATCGTGACCTGAGCTGCAGTCGGACGCCTACCGACTGAGCCACCCAGGCGCCCTGAGCATCTCCTTTCTAACACTTTATATACATCATTCGAATCATTACAGTAAGTCCAGTACTAACATCCCAGGATACAGATGTAGAAACTGAAACCAATATTTTATCAAACATTAAAATAGCAGTTACTGTATGCCAGGCACTGGTCTGCTTCACAAATATAAACTCATTTAATCTTTAGAACTCTAAGAGGGGAAACTATTATTGTCTCCATGTTATTTTTATTTTATTTTATTTTAATTTTTGAGAGAGCGAGCAAGCTTGAGTTGGGGAGAGGGGCAGAGGCAGAGAATCTTTTTTGTTAATGTTTATTTTGGAGAGAGAGAGTGCAAGCATGAGCGGGGAAGGGGCAGAGAGAGAGGGGGACAAAGGATCTGGAGCAGGCTCTGTACTGACAGCTGACAGCCTGATGCGGGGCTTGAACTCATGAACCCTGAGATCATGACCTGAGCCCAGGTCAGATGCCTAACCCACCGATTCACCCAGGTGCCCCTTATTGTCTCCATATTAGATATGGGGAAACTATGCTATGGAGAGAGGTTAAGTAATTTGCCAGAGGAAATTAAGTTAATAAAGATAGAGCAGGGTTTTTAATCCAGGCAGGACTGGGACCCAGTTCTGATTCCAAAACCTTGTTTTTTCCCCCTTGTACTGTAATAATAGTATGTTCTCCAGTCTTCCTCCCCAATAGGAGATTTTCCATCGGTGCTAAACCCCCTACGTTTGGGGTTACCTATTAAGTAAAGTAACATTTCTTTATTAGTCCCATAATATAGGATGTTTTCAGGGCTCATTATAACGTTTCTATTTTTCTCTACCACAAAACAATATTTATTAGTATAAGAGATGCAGCTGCCTGCTTTATATGCACATGACATCCTGAAATATTTTCCTCAGCAATTTCTCCTAATCCTGGATCTTGCTGTTTAATCTTTGTTTATCCTGTCTTCCTTGTCTTCTCTCTTTGTTCATGCCAGAATATTGCTGAGAACAATGCTGGCATCTCAGTCACCAAGCTAGTGTACGTTATCCTTTTTACTTCCATTTTATTGCTGGGCTGATGCAATTTTCTTATTTTCCATTATTCATCTCCTTGGATTACTATAAATAATCTAGATAGATTATTACCAGATCTTTCAGGGTCTCCCCTTAAAGGGTCTATCTCGAATCTTAGTGTTTGGATTAGGCACTATGCGTTTGGCCCTGTGGTAGATAATGGGGAATAAAAATGTGGAAGATAGTTCCTGCCTTTAATGTGTTTACAGTTTAGCATTTTCCATAGTGTTGAGATGTGGTATTGTCTCCTGATCTGACACTAATATTGATTACTGATGATACATAACCAATAGGCAATAATATTTCCCATGTTTTTCAAATTGAAATGCAGTGCTCCTACACCATAACCTCTTGAATATCCTTTCTTACTCTAGTGCTTTTGCTTTTCAATCTACCCATCGGAACAGAACATGATTATTTTCCTTACATTTATCTGTTATTAAACCTTCATTAGAGGCAGAGTCACAACATTCTAAGACTTTGATGATGGTAAGGGAGAAAGTTTAAGATTTTGATTTAAAAAAACCAGACAAGAGTTTCTAACTGAACCTTAAAAAGGTTTGAGGCACTGTTCTAAGTATGTTGATGGGAAGTGTGTCAGAGCAAAGTTTGCTGGTCTTAGACACCAGAGACTTGAATTACAGTCACTAAGCCACTAAGGTGAGAATGGCTAACATTTATTGACCGTTTACTATGTGCCTGTCACTTTTCTACTAACGCTGTAAGGAGGGTTCTATTATTATCCTCATTTTACAGACAAGGAAACTGAAGCACAAAGCGCTTAAGTAACTTAGAATACCTATGATAAACTGAATCCGGTTTTGCAACATAGGCAGTCTGGCTCCAAATTGGTGCAGTTAGTTATTACCCTCCATTACTTCCTGATAAAAAGAAGTAACCATTATTAACATATATGCAGCAGGTTCTGTACCGGTTTTCTGGAATGTTATACTTATCTAATGCTCACTAATAACTCTGAGGTAGATACTATTTTTTGCAAGCTAGAAAACTTAAGGCTCAGAGCGATACTATTATTTGACAGACTCAAGCGCAGCCTCGAGGCTCCAAAAGTTTCTGTAACCCTCGAAACACGAACTACGTATATCTTGGAGCCTCAGTCAGTTTTCCCATCTTTAAAGTGAGGGGGGTGGTGTAGTAGCGTCTCAGTTCTACGAGGGGAGGGTATAGAGAAAAGAGAAGTGTGCACAGAGGGGTGTGAAAGGGGTAGTAAAAAGCAGTCAAGCTCAGTGGTCGAGGGCCTTCCATAACCCGGGTGGGTGAGGTTGCAAAGGGGACACAGATTCCCGCCAGGGAGGAGGCCGGGGGTGTTAGCCCCGAGCGAGGCCTGTAGGCGAAAAAGGGCCTGACAGCCTGTCTCTGACGGGTCTGGGCGCTGCCTACGCAGGCCGGCAGCCAAAGGGGAGGCGATCCCTGGGGCTTTGTCCCGATCCCGGGGCAGCACCTCACCCGCCCAAATCCTGCTTCGCAGCCCTCTCCATGAAAGCCAGAGAAGGAAGGGGCGCGGCTTCCCGGTCCGCGTCGTAGAGCGCCACGTCCCTCTTGGCTTAGGCTCCCCCAGGCTCCTTAGCGTTCTTGCTCCACACCGCCCATCTCTCAGCCGGCGGGCGCGGCCTCGTCTCCGCCCCCGCCAATCGGCAACTTCCGCGATCCCACTCGGACCAATCAGCGGCTGCCGGAGGGGCGGGGGCTGTCGCCAAGGCAGCGAGGAGGCGGGAGAGCGCGGTCAGTGAGGTATAGAGCAAAAAATCGCGGGCGGGGGGCTGGAGAGACAGGTTTGTGCACTGCGTCCATTCAGCAGGCGGAGCCTTGCACGCCGAGATCCGGCGAGGTAAGGCCGGTGGCCCGAGGTGGGTGCGGATCCGTAAGGCTGGAGGCTGGAGCGGGTCCTGAGATAGGTAGGGCTCAGGTTTTCTCCTGCCTTACGCTGCAGTGAGAATGGAGAGGGGGAGCAGCAGAGTGGGTGGGCAAGGGTGGAGGGGCGCTTCCAGTTGCATCCTGAGGCATAGGGTCCCTTTCTCCACTCCACTAGCTGCAGGGCACCCAAGCTTTCTTTGGGGTAGATGAGGGTGACAGGCTCTTGGCGGGAAGCAGGCGTGGGTGAGTGCAGGACAGAGATTCAGAAGGGGTCCACCCCACCTTGGCAGGTTGATGGGCGAGGGAGGTGCCCACTGGTAAGGGGGGTGTACTCTTCAGCTGCCTGCTTATGCTCATCATTCCCCGCGCGGTCGAGCAAAACTAGGCCGGCGAATCCTGCTGTTCTGCCGGCCTGTTAAGCCGGCAACCCTTGACACTTAGAGAAAGTTCAAGTCAGTTGTGGTATTGTTTTCCCTTATGTGACAAACCTTTGGTGTGAGATGCGATCTTTCGGTTTCTGAAATGGTACTTCCTTGTTGTGTTTCCTAAATGGTAACTTAGCAAGCAAATGGAGTTATTGTGGTTTGTGGTGGCAAATGGCCTTGGTTGGCAATTATTTTACAATATCCAGGTATTTTACAATATGGAGACAGAGAGAGAGAGAGAGAGAGGGGGAGTGAGAAAGTATGAACATGAACCTTTGAACTATTATTCTGAGTTCTGGGAGACAGAACCTCTTGAGATTTTCAGAGTGTTCACTAAACTCCTAAATTGGATAATGTACATTTACACCAGTGAATAAGTAAGTGCTCCCATGTAAGCCTTTTATTAAGGCTATTAAATCCATGGATGAATATGAACGAATATCAAATCACTTACTATTATCTTGGTTTAAAAAGGGGAGGGTGAAAGGGGGAGGTTAAATGCAAGTATTTCTGATAGCCAATTTTGTCTGAAGGAGATTCTGGACTTTCTCTAAAGAATTGAAAAAATTGCCTAGACAATTGGTTTATGGAATTTGTTAAAAGTAGTATGGCTAATGGATTTGGATCTGATATGCACATATTTCTGACAGTTCTGTTTGAAGGAGATTCTGGACTTCCCCTTGATGAGACAGTTGCTTTAAGGAATTTGTTAAAAGTAGTATGACTAGTGGTATAGTAGATTTGGATCCTATAACTAATGGCTTCTTTTATGATCTATTTAAAATTTTTGTTTCTTAAGGCCTTCCCTGGTGAATTCTGTTGAATAATTAGAGTCAGGCAATATCCAGATTCTCAAATCTTGTCCCTTATGGAAATTACCTCAGGATTCATCCTGATTAAAGCTGAATGTGAGTTCTTGTTTTATAAAACTTGATCAGCAAGTTCAACAAATGCTGAGCAAACAAATGCCTCAACAAATATTCCTCAGTTAATAGGGCCCAAAATTTTAAAAAATGGAAATTTGGAATTAGAAATCTCAAATAATATTACTGTCGTCATTGGGGTGAACGTGGGAACTTCTGTTTCTCATCTTGTTCTTTAAACTCCCCATGATCTGGGGCATCTGGGTGGCTCAGTCAGTTAAGCATCTGACTTCGGATCAGGTCATGATCTCATGATTTGTGAGTTCAAGGCCCACATCAGGCTCACTGCTATCAGTGCAAAGCCTGCTTCAGATTCCTCCCCCCCTTCCCCTGCTTGAGTTCTCTCAAAAAAATAAACATTAAAAAAACCCAAAAAACTCTCCATGATCAGTCTCACTTTCTAGTGATAAATTCATATCTGTCTCCTGTGGTTACTCATGCTGTTCTCTTCCAGCTGTCTTAATTAATTTACCCATCTTGCAAGGACCAAGTCCTGGGTGTGTTTACCTTATTCTGCTCTCTGGAGGTACTTACTGTTCATATCACACATTTTGTTTACTTCATTCAGCATGCTTTTTGTCAAGTTGGTTTGTGCTCTGTAAATACCAGTTAAAATGAAATGCACAGTGAAAGCAATGAGGGTACCTTTTAAAACACTAGCTATTGATTATCATCACTAATATACACTATCAGCATGATCAATACCAGTGTCTTTGTGTTTTAGGATATGTTGTGTATCTCTATAGACCTATCAACCTAATTTTGTTAGAATAATATTTAAGTTGCTTTCAGCTTTCTAAGGGCCCTTTTGATGACTGAGGGAAATACCTTTTAAGTATTGGGTAGCTGGAGGAATCAAGTGTAGGATTTTAAAATGTGTTGAAAATAATCCTTGAAATAGTCTTCGAAGTATTGTGGGTAATTGAGTTGACTATATTTGGTATGATAGATGATTAACTTTTTCTAAATAACTGAAAATCTAGAAGAGGGAAATTTGTTATTTTTATGTTTGATACTTGCAATTAGTTTATAGACTTTAAAAAACAGGCTCCTAACAATTTCAAGTAATTTAAGGAAAAACCACATTCACTTATTGATTTTCAATCCAAAGTTAAAAAAAAAACAACAACAACCATGAAATGGTGAAAGTTATACTTGATTAGAATTTGATGGCCAGATTCCAATCCTGGCTCTGTGAAATCATTTTGGCCAGGTCAGTTAGCTTCCTTATGCTTTATAACTTTTTATAAAAGTTTGGTCTGAACCAAACCACCTCTGAGATCATTTCTGGTCCCAGAATTGTCTGATTTAAAAGCAACCTAACGGAAATTGAGATAGCCGTTGCATGCTTTTGTTTTTAGCAGAGTTTTTTAAAATTTAAAAAAAAATTAATTTGGCAGAGCTTTTTGGCATGTTGTATTTAAGTTATCTGAAGTGCAGTATACATGAATAATGGAGACATTGTAATTTTAATAAATTTTTTTATTGAGAGATACAGGTGAGGAACAGTATCTACTTTCATTAAGTAGGCCTATTATCAAGGATACTGTAACCAATTAAGGTTGAAAAAAGAGGCAGTATAATGGTTTCCTTGGTTGGTGTCCTTTTCCACAGATATGAGCATCAGAACATTAATATCTATACTAATGTCTTGATACATGGAAAGGCGTGGAAAGGTTGGAGTCCAGCTCAGCTGGTCATACATCTGATACTTTACTTTGAATCTCACTATCCTGTTGACTCTCATTTGAAAAAATTTTTTAAAGTATTTATTTATTTATTTTGAGAGAGAGAGAGAGAGAGAGAGAGAGCACATACACACAAGGTGGGAGGGGCAGAGAGGAAGAGAGAGAATCCCAAGCAGGCTCCGCAGTGTCAGTGCAGAGCCAGACATGGGGCTCAAACTCACAAACCCTGAGGTCATGTCCTGAGCCAAAACTAAGAGCCTATCCTTTAACTGCCTGAGCCACTCAGGTGCCCTGCCCCAATTTTTTAAAGGTTTATTCATTTACTTTTGAGAGAGAGAGTGGGAGTCAGTGAGGGGCAGAGAGAGAGATGGAGAGAGATAATCCCTCGAGGGGCAGAGAGAGGGAGAAAGAGAGGGAGAGAGAGAGAAGGAGAGAGAGAGAATCCCATGGAGACTCCACACTGTTAGCATGGAGCCCGAAGCAGGGCTTGAGCTCACCTGAAGTGGGGCTCGAGCTCACCCAAAGCGGGGCTCAAAGTCACAGACCATGAAATCATGACCTGAGCTAAAGTCAGATGCTTAACGGACTGAGCCAATAAGTAATCTCTATGCCCAACATGGGGCTTGAACTCATGACTCCAAGATCAAGAGTCACATACTCCACTGACTTAGCCAGTCAGGTTTCCTAATATCTATACTAATGTCTTTTTTTTTTTTTTTAGCTGTTTATTCTTTTTTGTGAGACAGAGACAGAGTGCAAGTGGGAGAGGGGCAGAGAGAGAGGGAGACACCAAATCCAAAGCAGGCTCCAGGCTCTGAGCTGTCAGCACAGAACCCAATGCAGGGCTCAAACTCACGAAGGGCAAGATCATGATCTGAGCTGAAGTCAGATGCTTAACAAGCTGAGCCACCCATTAGCCCCTATACTAATGTCTTTTATTTTTTATTTTTTTTTATTTTTGAGAAAGAGACAGAGTGTGAGTGGGGCAGGAGCAGAGCGAGAGGGAGACACAGAATCTGAAGCAGGCTCCAGGCTCTGAGCTGTCAGCACAGAGCCTGATGCGGGACTTGAACTCACAAACCGTGAGATCGTGACCTGAGCTAAAGTCGGACGCTTACCGACTGGGCCACCCAGGCGCCCACTAATGTCTTGATACATGAAAGGGTTGGAGTTCAGCTCTGTTGGTCATACATCCCATACTTTATTTTGAATCTTCCTTTCCTGCTAACTCATTTTTAAAGGGAAAAATAGAGTTGAGTACCAGGGTACTGGTCTCCCTCATCACTGCTGCCATTGAGAAATTCTCAGAAGCGATTTATTTTTCTCTACCCCACTCCTCTTCACTGTTAGAATTATGATATTGACAGCAAGAGGACGTAACAATGGTTTCCTGGCTAAGGACAGTGCCTTGGAAAAAGAAACCTGGAACTCTTCTTTTAATCCCAGGGAGGAAGAGATTGTATTCCTCTTTTGTTGGATGTACTGTTTTCATTGGCCTACAGCTGCATCAGGACTTTGGTTATGGTAATGCTTAGAGGAGAGTTCTAAAGCGGCCTTTCCAGAAATGACACTTAAAGTTGTATGTCAAACTGGTTTATTGCTTTTTAAGTTCTATAACTTTGGGTGTTTACAGAACAGATTTTCATTATATATAGAGATGTTTCATTTTCTTTTTTTTTTAAATTTTTTTTTTCAACGTTTTTTATTTATTTTTGGGACAGAGAGAGACAGAGCATGAACGGGGGAGGGGCAGAGAGAGAGGGAGACACAGAATCGGAAACAGGCTCCAGGCTCCGAGCCATCAGCCCAGAGCCTGACGCGGGGCTTGAACCCACAGACCGCGAGATCGTGACCTGGCTGAAGTCGGACGCTTAACCGACTGTGCCACCCAGGCGCCCCATAGCTGTTTCATTTTCAAAGACACGAAGGGCATTCATATTTATCGAGCATTTACTATTGCCATGTATTGTGCTAATTACCTTGTATTCATTCTTATCTTCATCCAATGAAAAACTTATGAAGAAGTATTAGTTCAGTTTATAGGTAGGAAAATTAAGAATCAGAGAGGCAAATAGCTTGTCAGTAAATGGGGAATGGTAAGGATTCAATCTGTTGTTTGTTTATTTTTGACCATGCTGTGTTAATAGAAGTCGTATGCCTTTCCAACATATAACATGCATATGACTACTCTCATGCTTAGATGATTTTATCTTGATATACCATAAAAAGAAAGAAATACATGTATTCTTAAGATTTGAAGATATTTTATTTGCTTATTTTCTTTATAGACTGTTTAAAAGTAATTCATTTTGTTCACCAGTGAGTGTGCACGTGAGCCAACCACCCTGAATTTTACAGGTAGTGGGGTTTCAAAAAAGAAGATTTAAGCTATTTTGCTTTATTACAGATCACTGTGACTGAGACTGGGACGAAGGTTAGTTTTTTAAAGTGATGGTAAGGGTAAAGAAAGATTCTAGTTAAGGATTTTAAGAAAAAATTGAGTTAAGGATTTAATGGGAAAACTGACCCTATATCGTGAAGTTTCATTGCTGAGGAAAATAGGCTTTTAGTCTAAATTCTTATTTACAAGAAATACGGTAAAGCCTTGGTATAATACATTAATATCTTTGCTTATTGTGGTCTTTGATCCTATTTATTTAATATTTCTCTTTCCCCTTCCCACTGGATTATGATATATTTTGGTCTCCTTACACATCATAAAAATTTAGTACTTTTCTTTTCATAGGATGTGACAAATATATAATATCATATGCCATTACCACTGTAATAAGGCTAAGTTTATGTTAAAAATACTGTTTTTCTTTCTTTCTTTCTCTCTCTCTTTTTTTTTTTTTTTTTCATTTAGAACCTGTTGAGTCAGTTTTTAGTGAAAAGCATTGACCTAGGAGCCAAGAACCATCTCTTCACTAATTTGATACTGTCCAAATCATCTTACCTCTCTGGATCTCAGTTGCCTGATCTGTAAAAAGGAGATAAAAATTCTTTATCTCTCTGAAGGTAAGTGATCGGTTAAGAGAGCAAAAAATAAAAACAGATAGGCACAAAGTTCAGTAATTCTTTTGTTAGTAATGCTTCAGTTTCCCTTTTTTTCTGTTCTAGAATAATTGACCCCAATAAACAAAATAATCAAGGGACTTACGTGTATAAAAATTACCTATTTTTCCCTTTTTTATTCTTTTAATTCAAGTAAAATGAACATAAAGTATTATATTAGTTTCAGGTATGTAATATAATGATTCAGCAATTCTATGCATTAGTCAGTCATCATCAGTGTAAGTGTACTTTTAATCCCCTTCACCTATTTTTTCCTATCCTCCCATCCACCTCTCCTCTGGAAACCACCAGTTTGTTCTCTATAGTGAAGAGTCTTTTTTGTTTGTCTCTTTTTTTCTTTGTTCATTTGTTTTGTTTCTTAAATTCTGCATATGAGTAAAATCGTATGGTATTTGTCTTTCTCTGACTGATTTCTCTTAGCATTATACTCTCTAGGTCTATCCATGTTGTTGCAAATGGCAAGATTTCATTTTTTTTATGGCTGACTAATATTCCAGTATATCCATTCATCAAAGGATGGACACTTGGGTGGCTTCTATATCTTGGTTGTCATAAATAATGCTGCAGTGAACAGAAGGGAGCTTATATCTTTTCGGATTAGTGGTTTCATACTCTTTGGTAAATAGCCAGCAGTGGAATTACTGGACCATATGATAATTTTATTTTTAATTTTTTAAAAATAATTTATTGTGAAAATTAAAAATAGACCTACCCTATGACCCAGCAATAGCACTGCTAGGAATTTATCCAAGGGATACAGGAGTACTGATGCATAGGGGCACTTGTACCCCAATGTTTATAGCAGCACTCTCAACAATAGCCAAATTAGGGAAAGAGCCTAAATGTCCATCAACTGATGAATGGATAAAGAAATTGTGGTTTATATACACAATGGAGTACTACGTGGCAATGAGAAAGAATGAAATATGGCCTTTTGTAGCAACGTGGATGGAACTGGAGAGTGTGATGCTAAGTGAAATAAGCCATACAGAGAAAGACAGATACCATATGGTTTCACTCATATGTGGATCCTGAGAAACTTAACAGAAACCCATGGGGGAGGGGAAGGAAAAAAAAAAAAAAAGAGGTTAGAGTGGGAGAGAGCCAAAGCATAAGAGACTGTTAAAAACTGAGAACAAACTGAGGGTTGATGGGGGGTGGGAGGGAGGGGAGGGTGGGTGATGGGTATTGAGGAGGGTACCTTTTGGGATGAGCACTGGGTGTTGTATGGAAACCAATTTGACAATAAATTTCATATATTAAAAAATAATAATTTATTGTCAAGTTAGCTAACATACAGTGTATACGGTGTAGTCTTGGCTTCGTGAGTATTTTAAACTTTTTTGAGGAACAACCACACTGTTTTCCATAGTGCCTGCACCAGCTTGCATTCTCACCAATAGTGAATGAGGGTTCCTTTTTCTCCACATCCTTGCTGACATTTATTATTTCTTGTGTTTTTGATTTTAGCCATTCTGAGAGGTATGAAGTAATATCTCATTATTGTTTTGATTTGCATTTCCTTGATGCTCACTGATGTTGAGCATCTTTTCATGTGTCTGTTGGCCATTTCTATGTCTTCTTTGGAAAAATGCCTGTTGAGGTCCTCTGCCTATTTTTTTATCATTACTGTTTTTTATCATTTATCATTTTTTTATCATTACTGTTATTTTTGGTGTTGAGTTGTAGAAGTTTTTATTTATTTATTTATTTATTTATTTATTTATTTATTTATAGCACGAGCTGGGAAGGGGCAGAGGGAGAGGGAGAGAGAGAATCTTAAGCAGGCTCTTTGCTCAGTATGGATCTCACAACTGTGAGATCATGACCTGAGCTGAAATCAAGAGTTGGATGTTTATCTAATTGAGCCACGCAGGAGCCCCACAAATACTATTTTAATGCCTTTAAAGATGTTTTAATTAACAAAAAAAGGGTCATGCTATGCATTGTTTTATAAACAGCTTTTTTTGAGTTGCAATTGTTTATTTGATAGGCTACCTTCTACACTAGATTGAAAGGCCTACAAGGGTAAGGGCCATGTCTATCTTGTTTTATCTTGTTATCTAGCATATCTGGTACATAGTGGACACTTAATAAATAGTTGCTAAATAAATATGTACAATAGATTATAGAATATATGCTTCAATACAATTTATTTATTTAAAAAAATTTTTTTTTTACGTTTATTTATTTTTGAGACAGAGAGAGACAGAGCATGAACAGGGGAGGGGCAGAGAGAGAGGGAGACACAGAATCTGAAACAGGCTCCAGGCTCTGAGCTGTCAGCACAGAGCCCGACACGGCGCTTGAACTCATGGACCGTGAGATCATGACCTAAGCCAAAGTCGGACGCTTAACCGATCAAGCCGCCAAGGCGCCCCTGCTTCAATACAATTTAAAAGAAGAGTAAAAGAGGAGGGTTGTGAGAAGGAGAAAAAGGTAGATGAAAGGTAGATGAAGGAGGAAAAAGGTAGATGAATAAAAGGTAGATGAAGGAGAGATGAGAGAGGGAGAAAAAGGTGGATGAAGGAGGAAGAAGGTAGATGAAGGAGGAATTCCTATTATAAGGCAAGAGAAACAAGCTATTCTGTTTTCTGTACTCTCCACCCGTCTTACCCATGACCATTCTTTCTAACCATTTCCAGGATATTTCCCTGCAATCAAACAGGAAACTCTCTCTCTCTCTCTCTCTCTCTCTCTCTCTCTCTCTCTCACACACACACACACACACACACACACACACACACCCCAAGTAAACTTGATCTGGATAACTACCGGTAGGCATTAATAGTTAAAAAATCCACCTCTGTATGTGAATGGGAATTTTGATTTATTAGAGACAGGAGAAGAGAGATAAGCTTCCTTTTAGGACTTGGAAATTTAGGGAAATTATTATTTTTTTAATCTACTAAATTCTAGAAGAGGTTTCAGAATGCTGCTTACTTTGTAATTTTGCCCAAGGCTCCGATGCCCTTGTGCACAGTGCTTTCCATGCAGTCTGAATGGAGATCATGGACTGATTTGGAATTTCAGATCATTTGACATTACAACATATATTATCTGCCTGTTCTGGTTCAATCAGTCTACTGTTTCAGCAGAGTTCTGCCCAGGTCTCTTCTTTAGATATCTTTTCTTCTTATGGAAGAAGAGGGTGATAAAGAAAAGGAGGCCATTCTTACTGCCCAGATATTGGAAGAAAAGTAGGTTAGTTTCCCCATCTTCCTTTTGCCTCTCCTTATACCTCGTCTCTCCTTATTTTGTATGGGCATTTGCATGTTATTGAGTTTATGAAAATCTGTAAGTCTGTATCTGACACATTTGACATGATCTTGAGGACAAACTGGTGGTTACCAGAGAGGAGGTGGGTGTGGGGATGAGTGAAATAGGTAAAGAAGATTAAGAGTACACTTATCAGGATGAGCACTGAGTAATGCATAGAATTGTTGAACCAATACATTGTAGTCCTGAAACTAATAAAACATGGTTACATATACTGGAATTTAAAAAAAATGTTTTTTAAAAAGAAGTGAATGTTTTCATTACTAAGTTAGGACATTAGTAAGTTAATTGTCCTAATTACTTCTGGAATAAACACTAAAAGATTAGAAACTGTTAGAGGGAGAAAGTATTTTCTATTTTTAAAAAAGTTAAAAGAAATTTAAAAAAATATTTATTTATTTTTGAAAGAGAGACAGACCACGAGCAGGGGAGGAACCGAGAGAGGGAGACACAGAATCTGAAGCAGGCTCTAGGCTTTGAGCTGTCAGCACAGAGCCCGACCCAAGTGGGGCTTGAACTCATGAACCACGAGATCATGACCTGAGCCGAAGTCAGATATTTAAACTGACTGAACCACCCAGGCACCCCTAGTTTAAAAAAAAATTTAATGTTAATTTTTATTTTTGAGAGAGAGAACACAAGTGACGGAGGTGCAGAGAGAGAAAGGGACAGAGGATCCGAAGTGGGATCTGTGCTGACAGCAGGGAGCCGGATGCAGGGGTGGAACCTGCAAACCTCGAGATGGTGACCTGAGCCAAAGTCAGACATTTAACCGACTGAACCACCCAGGCACCCCTCTATTATTTTTTAGTTTTTTAATTTTACAATGTTTATTTATTTCTTTTGAGAGACAGAGAGAGAGAGAGTAAGCAAAGGAGAAGCAGTGAGAGAGGAGAGAGAGAATCCCAAGCAGGCTCGATGCTGTCAGCACAGAGGTTGACGCAGGACTCGATCCTATGAATGGTGAGATCGTGACCTGAGCTTAACCGACTGAGCCACCCAGCTGTCCCATGAGAAGAGTATTTCTTAAATCCTCCACTAATAAAATACAAACAAAAAAGGCAAGAAAGGAGAGGAAGTAAATAATTAAAGAGGGAGGATAAACAGAAAGTCCAAAAGAAGATGTAGATTTAAAAAAACCAAAATAGGGTATTTCATTGATCCTAAGACTTCATTGATATCAAGACACATCAGTATATATCATATAGAAAAAAATACTGGCAATTAAACTATGACACTATGCTTTGCCACTTTCAGTTTCATTTTATGTTTACTGAAAGTGCATTTTTAGATTCACCTAGACAGATATTTTTCTGACATCACTTTTGGGCATACATAAAGAAATTAGTTAAAGTATTCCTAAGACTTTTGCACATTCATAGTCTGAATCTTTATGAAACACTTTCTTGATTTCAGACTTGTCAATATCTGTTTTTCTATATAACATTGTTCTTTCTACTATGGAGAGTGAGGGTGATTTTCTTCCGGGAAGTTCTTCAAGCTCCTTTGCCTGGAATTTTCTTCCAAGCTTCTGACACTCATTTGGCAAGCTTTGATGTCAGTGCTTCCTTGAAGGTGACAACAGAAAGTTTTCAGATACCCCTTCTTCAATGGTTTGTTGACTAAAACACTGAAGATTGCAATGGTCTAGACATGACATCAAGAATAACATGAAGTTGTGTTACTTTTCAGGCATCCTGTTCTTTAAATATTCAGATACATGGCCTCACAATGTATCAAGGACTAGACTAATACACTTACCAGGTTATAGAGGGCTCTTGGACATTCAAACCAGATTTAGCTAGCCTTCCTTTGGCTCAGCCATCATCCATTCCCTGCTGTCCACCACTACCCATCCTTTTATGCATACAATAACATTTTTGGGAAATTTAAAATTTAAATTTGATATGGCAGCAACTTTCGACCATAGGCATTTATGAATAGTGTTACCATGATATGCTGCTTTCTAACGCATTCTCAGGATATCAAACTAGTTAGCACCTTCAGCATTGGTGCACCATTTTCAGGCAGGTCAAAGAAAAGAACAGTGGGATTTTGTTAGCATTTCCTATTGACTAAATTTAGCTTGTTTTTCCCTCAAATTTCATGGAAATTATGCAGCTTTTGTTCAGTGTTAGTAGGAAGTTTCTGATAAATTGACATTTGTCCTTATGATGCATGAATCCACCAGATCAGCCTCATATTCCATATACAGTAAAATCTTGGTTCGTGAGCATAATTCATTCTGGAAACACGCTTGTAATCCAAAGCACTTGTATATCAATGTGAATTTCAAGAACCATTGGCTCAGTTGTGATCATGTGACATTCGGTGTCCCATACTACTTATATTATAAGACATTGCTCATTTATCAACTTAAAATTTATTAGAAATGTTTGTCTTACGGAACACTCACAGAACAAGTTACTTGCAATCCAAGGTTTTACTGTAATTTAAACATTTTCTTGGAGGCACTATTAGTTTCTACTATCATCCTTTGCATTGTTTGGCTACTCATGGGTAATCTTGTTGGATCTCAGTAACAAAGTATAATCCAGTTTTTCTACTTGAGAATATCTTCCTTTCTAAAGTCAGGTAAAATATTTTACTTGTTCCTTTACAAGAAAGTGTGAAGTTGCTCTTATTCCTTTAACATAAAACATTTGTTTCACTAATACCAGCTACTTCATTTTTATGTTTACAAAATAACTCTATTCCTTTTTCTTTAAGTTTTTTAAAATGTTTATTTATTTTTGAGAGAGAGAGACAGAGTATGAGTGGGGGAGGGGCAGAGAGAGAGGGAGACACAGAATCTGAAGCAGGAGCCAGGTTCTGAGCTGTCAACACAGAGCCTGATGGGGAGACTTGAACCCATGAACTGCAAGATCATGACCTGAGCTGAAGTTGGATGCTTAACTGACTGAGCCACCCAGTCCCCCCAAACAACTCTATTTCAATGCCAAATCATAATTTAATCCTTTTTGAAGGAAATCACATTTAAAATGGTGATTAAGCTCAATTTGTGAAGTACCAACAATGCAAAAACTAAATCTGTAGAAATGGAGTAGGAAGAGCTATGATAAGGTTCATGTGCAGACAGTAGATTATGTTGCTATTGCCACTTAGTGAACCATGATTGTAATATTCCATTAACTGAAAATACTCTCTGATTTCTGAGATGTCAAACTCAGGAAATTGTGCATTTTGAAGTTGATTAAGTACATTATTGGTAATTTGATTAAATATAAACAAAGAAAATACTCCAGTTAGAAGACAGAGATCAGTAGACTAGATTAAAATGTGTGTGTGTCTGTGTGTGTGTGTGTGTGTGTGTACGTGGGTGTGTGTCTCCACATACTAATCAAAAGAAAACTAGTTTAGCTATATTACTACCAAATAAAATAGATCTTAAGTCAAATTGGGGTATAAAGGTCACCAAAATATGATAAAAGATTAAATCCACTGGAAAGTTAGAAAATCTTCAATTTGTGTACATTCAATAACATGGCCTCATAGCCTCAAAATATTAAAATAAAATGGACAGAATTATAAGGAAAACAGATAAATCCAAAAATCATACTGCAAGATTTTTACTTACTTTCTAGTACTGATAGTTTAAGTGGATAAAAATCACTAAGAATATAAAAATTATAAAAGGTGAATGGCTAGTTTATACTTCCACACTTCTACAGGTTAATGAGGTTTGTAAATTGTATTTGTCATTTTTCTTATGTTTACATTCTTATAGGCTCAGATTTTTTGCTCTGTTTGTCACGACTGTTTTAAAAATTGAAAATTGATTCACATGTCATAAAATTCACACTTTTAAAAAAGTGTACAATTTTTCATATATTCACAAGGTTGTACAACCATCATTATTGTCTGATTTTAGGACATTTTTATTACCCCCAAAACGAACCCCATACCCATTAGTGGTCATTTCTCATTCCTGCTTCTGTCCACCAGTAATCCTAAGCACCATTAATCTACTTTCTTTCTCTATAGGTTTGCTAATTCTGGATATTAGATCTATTCTATTTATTAGTTATAAATAGAATCATATAGCATGTGTCTTTCTGCATCTGGTTGTATTTATTTTTTATCAGTTCTGTTGTATTTGATTTGAAAACAAACAAGTTTCCCCTTGAACTCTCAGTCTTTTGTCCTCTAAAATTATCAAAAAGTAAAACTGTTTTTGGTTTTGAAATGGCAGTCACAATTCATTATCTCCTTCCTGCAAAAGTAAAAATAAATCCAGGGTGAATGAAATACAAGTTTGGCAATCGCTAAACCTGATATCAAGGAGGAGCTTTCTCTTCCAGAAGCAAGGTGTAAGTTTGATCAGAGGGCACTCTGTATCCAAAGAATGAAATGTTTCTGGCTTTACCTCATTTTTATTATATGTAGATAGGAAGTTTCTTTGGTAGTTGATTTTTATTTTCTCTGTATCCCAGCACCCAGATCTTCTACTTGCTTTACTCATGTAATTTGAAACTGGCTGAATAAGCAATATTTAATTTAAAGGCATTTATAAATCATATAACTTAATCATTTTATACAATTGGTGTGAGTGCAAGCAATTTTATTAGCATTTCTAATAACGTAACAGAAAAAGATCTGTGACAAAAAAAAAAGTGATAATAGAATTTAAGAGCTTAAAGAATACTGAGGTCTAGTTAAATTCCCTTTTAAAAAAAATCCTTTATTTTTAAAAATAAGAAAACAAGCAGGGAAAGTTAATTGACCTATGATCTTATAGCAACTGAGTGGTGCAGCTAGAATTAGAATATAGACCCAAATTTAATTTTGCCTTACTGTTCTTAGATATAACACCCATTTTTCTGTTCCTTGAGGATGTAAATTTACTTTTACAGATAAGCATTCTCTTTGTCTTTCTTTGCAGAGTACATTTGTGAATGATAGAGCAAAGGGAGGCATTATGTTTTCAAATGTTAGCATGTATCAGAATTACCTATAGGGCTTGTTAAGATTGTGCCCCCCACTCCCAAAGATTCTCCAACTTAAAAGTCTGGAGGAAGCCTTGATAATTTCATTTTAAAAAATGTTTATTTATTTTTGAAAGAGGGAGAGAGCAAGCCAGGGAGGGGCAAAGAGAGAGGGGGACAGAAGATCTGAAGTAGGCTCTGTGCTGTGGGGCTCAAACTCAAGAGATCATGATCTGAGCTGAAGTGGGACACTTAAGGGATTGACACCACCCAGGTGCCCCAATAATTTGCATTTCTAACAAACTTCCAGGTGGTACTGGTGCTGCTGGCCCAGGGGTCACACTTTGAGAACCACTGCTTAAAAACAGTCAGAAGCTTTGGAGTCGGTTGGTCCCAGGCCCAAACTCTGGCTATATGACTTACTCCTGTGTGACCCAGATCAGGTTTTTAAACTGATATGTCTCAGTTTCCTGTACTTTAAAATGGGGATAATATTTATTTCACAGAGTCTTTGTAAGAATTAATTATTTAATATAAGAAAAAGTTTAGTATACTGCTTGGTACATAGTAAACACTCAATTGGTGGTTTCTGTTGTTATTTGTAATGAGTCTGGGACCCAATTTAAAGTTAGTAAGCCATGAATTCAGTTAATATTTTAGGGTAGATACCCAGAGACTTCTTGTTACTTTATCACTTTGGATGTTGAGATGTGCGTGCACACACACACACACACACACACACACACACTACTTTCATGTGTACAAACATGCTCCTCTCTTGACTTGCCTTCTCATTTATGGCAGATCTGACAGGATGGTGAGAGAAGAGACAAACTGTAAAAGGAAATCCACTTCCAAGATTCAATAACTGTAATTTATTTGTATTAATCTCAGGCTTCTCTTGTGTAAAGGTGGATGCTATTTTTAAAAAGAGCATATTTCAAAATATGTGACATAGCTGCCAATTGCCGATACAGGACTGCTTATATATTTCCCTGGTGTGTGTGTGCTGTATGGTAGAAGGAGGAGAGTCTAAGGGACATTGGAGTTACTGCAGGGTGGAGGGGAGGAGTCTATGTGAAAGATTCTTCTAAACTCTGGATTGACCATATCAAGGGATAGTCACAGTTCCTGATGAGGCCTGCAAAATGAAGTTACAGAGGTATATCACTCATCTGACTCTCTGCATGCACATTATAGAAAGACTATTCAAATCATGTTAGTGCTTATTCATTTTCCAACTATATGTGTATCATGTTAGGAGCCATGGAGACCTGATTCAGCTTTAGAAGCTGTGTAGAAGACATCAAAATTGACTGGAGCAGTTTAAGTCACAATTTGGGCTTTTTGGCCATGACTGCCCTTAAAACTATTATCCTTTTTTTTTAATGTTTATTTATTTATTTAAAAAAATTTTTAATGTTTATTTTTGACAGAGAGAGAGAGACAGAGCATGAGTGGGGGAGGGGCAGAGAGAGGGAGATACAGAATCTGAAGCAGGCTCCAGGCTCCAGGCTCTGAGCTGTCAGCACAGAGCCCGATGCGGGGCTTGAACTCAGAGACCGAAGATCGTGACCTGTGCCGAATTCAGACACTCAACCGTCTGAGCCACCCAGGTGCGCAAAGTTTATTTATTTTTGAGAGAGAGAGACAGAGCGTGAGTGGGGGAGGGGTAGAGAGAGGGAGACACAGAATCCAAAGCAGGCCCTAGGCTCTGAGCTGTCAGCACAGAGCCTGATGTGGACCTGGAACCCAGGAACCATGAGATCATGACCTGAACCAAAGTCGGACATTCAACCTAGTGAGCCACCCAGGCGCCCCACAACTATTATCCTTTTTAATGGTCATTTGGCCAGCCTATTTGCAGGGCCCCATGGGACTTGCAAAGGTAACAGAAGTTAGAATTCAGATTTTTTTTAAAAAACAACTAACTCAGTGATACTTAATTTTTTAAAAAAGGTACAGATACAGCTAATAAATACATGAAGAGATGCTTAATATTATTAGCCAATGAAATGGAAATCAAAATCAAAATGAGATGCCGCTTCACACCTAGTAGGTTGGCTATAATAAAAAAGACAGACAATAACACGTGTTGGTGAGGATATGGAAACATTGAAAGCCTCATCTATTGCTGGTGGAAATGTAAATTGGTGCTATGGAAAATAATTTAGCAGTTCCTCAAAAACTTAAACATAGAGGGGCGCCTGGGTGGCTCAGTCGGTTAAGCGTCCGACTTCAGCTCAGGTCACGATCTCGCGGTCCGCGAGTTCGAGCCCCGCGTCGGGCTCTAGGCTGATGGCTCAGAGCCTGGAGCCTGCTTCCGATTCTGTGTCTCCCTCTCTCTCTGCCCCTCCCCCGTTCATGCTGTGTCTCTCTCTGTCTCAAAAATAAATAAACGTTAAAAAAAAATTAAAAAAAAAAAAAACTTAAACATAGAGTCACCAAATTGACCCAGCAATTCCATTCCTTGATATATAACCAAAAGAATTGGAAACATGTTAACACGATAACTTGGACACAAATGTTCATAGTAGCATTATTCAAACTAGCCAAAAAATGTAGAGACAACCCAAATGTCTATCAACTCCTGAATTGTTAAAATACCGCCTATACAAATGCTATACGAAAGAATGAAGTACTGATTCGTGTTACGTGATTGGACCTTGAAAATATAGTGCTAAATAAAAAAAGCCAGATGCAAAAGGCCACACATCGTATGATTCCATACATGGGAAGTGTCTAGACTAGGAAAATCTATACAGACTGAAAGTAGATCAATGGTTGCCAGGTGCTGGGAGAATGAAGGAATGGCAAGTGACTGCTAATAGGTACCAGGTTCTTTTTGGAATGATGAAAGTGTTCTAAAAAATTAGATAGTGGTGATAATTGCACAACCGTATGAATATACTATAAACCTCTGAACTGCATAATTTAAAAGAGGTAGTTTTGTGGCATGTAAATTATATCTCAAAAACCAAAACCAAAAACAAAACATACACCTGTAATGGGCATGAAGCATGAATGAGAAATAAACCTTGTTTGTCATAAAAAAAATAATTGTGGGAAGAGTAGATGATTCATGATGGGAACATATTCTGTGGAGAAACAAGTCATCCTTCTATTAAAGATTCATAGTGCATAGTAAGCCATCACAGGTTCTGAAAGTCTTGCAAAGACAAAAACTTATTTAGCTTCATTGAGCCAACATCTCCCAAACATTTCATCCTGAAAAACATTTACTCACAATGATCATGTTGAGGAACTAGTCTCCTAGAGAAGAATCAATCTTGGGCTTGAGCATACGTATGTAGAAATTACCCAGAAAGTTTGTTAAAAAAGATTCTGGCTCCCACCCTAGAGCTTCTGATTCTAGAGGTCTTGGGGACAGCCTGAGAATCAAGCTCCCATGAGATTTGATCCTTCAGGTTTGAGAACTAAACGTAGAGTAGCATCTTTACAGAATAGACAAATCCTGTACCTTAAATGGGTGAATTTTATGGCATGAGAATTATATCTCAATAAAGATGCTAAAAAATTCTGATATATTAGGAATAGCACTAAAATGTGAGTTCTAGTAATTTTGTTAATGCAGGACAATGCTCCATGAGTGAATTGTTTTCATTAAAATTTTCTTCATCTGTAAAATGAGCCACTGCCTTATCTATTATCTAGGGTTGTGGTAAAAATGAGAGGCAGTGTACTCTTTTCCAAATTGTGTTCTATGGATAAAACCATGTGACTTCAGGGGCGCCTGGGTGGCTCAGTCGGTTAAGCCTCCGACTTAGGCTCAGGTCATGATCTTGTGGTTTACAGGTTCAAGCCCTGCGTCGGGCTCTGTGCTGGCAGCTTAGAGCCTGGAGCCTGCTTCGGATACTGTGTCTCCCTCTCTCTGCCCCTCCCCCCTCACGCTCTGTCTCTCTCTCCTTCAAAAATAAATAAACATAAAAAAAAATTAAACAAAAAACAAAAACATGTGACTTAAAAAAAGGTCCATAGCCAGCTAAGTTTGGGAGATTCTGAGTTAAATGATGCATATTCTATATGTACGGTCAGACTGTTATATTTGACTTGGACCCTAACATGAATCTATATGTATAAAATCAATTAAATATGCAATTTTTATTCATTCTCATTTTTGTAGTAGATCCTCCAGAGCTACTAAGATCCTTATGGAGTAGAAACTGTTTGAATAAACAAAGTTTGAATAATATTGTGGGAATATTAATAGTTGCTGCTTGCTTGTTTCAAGCTTGATATTTTATTGACCTATTTATTTGAAAGATTATTGTCCAAAAAGAATTTTTATCAAATTACTACTGGCTATGATAAAATAATGTTTATAAGGTTAAGAAAATAGTTGTCTGGGTTTGTTTTTTTTTTTTTAACGTTTATTTATTTTTGAGACAGAGAGAGACAGAGCGTGAACGGGGGAAGGTCAGAGAGAGAGGGAGACACAGAATAGGAAACAAGCTCCAGGATCTGAGCTGTCAGCACAGAGCCTGACGCGGGGCTCAAACTCACAGACCGCAAGATCATGACCTGAGCTGAAGTCAGACCCTTAACCAACTGAGCCACCCAGGTGCCCCAATAGTTGTCTGTTTTAATCAACTTATATTTATAGAGCAACTTATTTTCAAAATTAGATCGAAGCTAAATTAAATATGTCTAGAAACAATTTTAGCTCCCTATTATTTTAATAAAAAAATACAATTTTTCCTTACTTCTCCCTTTCTTAAATTTGGGCTATTTGCTTTTAAAGATTTTGAGAACCTTATTATCATCTTTATTTGAAGCTTTTATAATGAACTAAATGATTTCTTATACTATAAACAGTTTAAACTTTAAAGTTTTGATTACTTGTCTTTTTAATTTTGGTTGAAAAGCATTTCTCCCCTGATTTTATTTAGTGATCTGTTTAAAGTATTATTTTGGATAACTTATAATCTATTTTTAACATCTTTCTAGAATTATTTGGTTGTATTAAATTTCTTGAAATTGGATATGTTATTAACATGGCATTGGGAATGCATGTATATATAGTTTGAAGGCATCTTTTCAAGACCTTACTATCTAAAATTATACCTTTATTTCAGATGAGGTGGAGGACTATCTTAATACAATATTGTTTTCTCTTGGTTACCTGTCTACGTTCTGCTCTTGAAGCTGTGCCTATAGACATAGACAAGACAAAAGTAAAAAATACTCAACCTGTGGACAGCGCAAAGATAGAACCACCAGTAAGTGAAATGATAAATATAACCTTATGGGAAGAATTTTAACTAAATGCTGCTAATATTTATTACTTATAAAACTGCATATTTAGGAACTATTTCTGAAATGGCAGTGAAAGAGTATTGGATAAGCATAAGTTGTTTAATATTAGACAATGTTTATTTATGTAGGTCATATATTAAATAATGCATAGGGGAATTAATCCTAATAATACATTTCCATGCTTTTTTTTTAAGTTTATTTATTTATTTTGAGAGAGAGAGAGAACCAGCAGGGGAGGGGCAGAGAGAGGGAGACAGAGGGTCTGAAGCAGCACAGAGCCTGATGTGGGGCTCGAACTCACAAACTGAGAATATGACCTGAGCTGAAGTCAGAGCTTAACTGACAGAGCCACCCAGGTGCCCAATCATAATACATTTCCAATGTAGAGCTCACCAGCCAAGCAAACATTGTATCATATTCAAAGGAGAGATAGTAATGAGGAAAGACAGGTGACAATGGGGTAAAACCAATAATATTATCAGTTAAGTCTTCATTGTCTAAGCCGTATAGAAAATGTACCTTTATGTAACAATAAAACATTATATTGGTTCTGATATAAAATTTTTCATTTGAGAAGTATAGCTTTTTGACTTTGTCCAAGCTGTTAAAGTAGATACACCTCAGTGCCATTTTGTTAGACTTTTTTTTTTATTTTTTTTATTTTTTAGGATTGAGATCTTTAGATGCAGGGAAGAAAAAACTTTCAGAAACATTATTGTTTGTTTCTTAATTTGAAGGATACTGGACTTTATTATGACGAATATCTTAAGCAAGTGATTGATGTGCTGGAAACAGATAATCATTTCAGAGAAAAGCTACAGAAAGCAGACATAGAGGAAATAAAGGTAAATGTAATTAAATAATTAACAAACATTAAAGCATCTCAGACACTGACTTGAGTACTAGGAATACAAAGATGGACTCTTTCCAGGCTCTTAAAGAAATTAGAATTTATTCTGAATAAGTAATACCTAGAAAAAGATTAATAGGATGAATATATGATGGGAGTATAATATATTTTGGAGATGTAGAGCATGGACACATAATTCAGTATGAAGTGATGGAAGAAGGGGGGAAATCATTCTTCCTGATAATAGGAATTCTGCCAATAATTTCCTCGAATTGTCTTGAGAACAATCTTGTGTTTCCTTTGAAGAATTAATTTGCCCTGTGGAACTAATTTCCTGGGGTGAATAATATTTAACATAGAACTTTTAGTGTCTCTTATCTACTTCAGGTAGGGTTAAGAACATTTTTTGTGGATAACAGAACAGGTGGATAATGGGAAATATAATAGGGAGATAATCCTGGTTTGCTATAGGGAATACTTTTTTTTTTTTTTTTTTTTTTTTTTAAGTGTGCTCCATACCCTATGTGGGGCAACTCACAACCCTGAGATCAAGAGTCATGTGCTTTACTGACTGATCCAGCCAGGCGTCCCAATACAGGGAATACTTTTATAACTGTCTTCTTTTCATAGTCAATTCCTATTCCTTATTAAGGAAGGGAGAGACAAAATGAAGTAAGTTAAATAGTTATTCAGTGAAAAAGATAGAAGAATTAAAATAGACAATAAAACTCAAGTCAACAGGATCATTATAAATAGCTCAGCAAAGACTCTTTTCTCAGGAGAAAATGGGTGAAAAAAGTTAGAATTTGTCCTTTCCTTTTCAGCCAAGTATTTTGAAAGGGGAATCATACTACATTTCTTCACTTCCCAAGTATTGCTAACTGGAAAGATCATGGCTTTGCCCACATCCCTCCACTGAGTATACTTTCATGAAGGATGTCAGTTATTTCTTAATTGGCAAATAGAGTAAACACTTTTTATTCCTATTCTTACTGGACTCTTTTATTTTATCTCAGTGGTGCTCAGATTTTAGGGCTTGTTGAAACACAGATTTCTTGGCCCCCACCTATAGGCTTTCTGAATCAGTAAGTCTAGAACTTGCATTTCCTAAAGTTCCCAGTTGGCGTTGGGGACTACACTTTGAGAACCATTGTTTTATGTATTAATGATGACCGGTCTCTCCTTGAGCATACTGCTTTGTGTTTCATAACAGCACATTCTCTTGGTTCTCCTTCTTACTCTCTGAACATTATTTCTTGGTCTTCCTTGGGGAGGGGGGTGGGCGGAAGGGGTTCATTTTTTTTTTTTTTAATCTTCCTCAGCAGGCCCCGTTGATTCAGTCCTAAAAGGTTTATCTGCCTGATTGCTAGATTTGCAGTTTGTGATTGCAAATGCATTTATAAACAAGAGAAAGTAAACTACTAGCTATTTTGTTTCTTAAATTTTGGAATATGTATCTAATTATTCATCTATGAGAAAAGTAATCAAAGGACACAATGTAAAAAAGGTGAATTTTGAAAAGTTATTTGTATATAGAATTACTAAAGCTTAATGTGGCCATGTTACTTTAAAAAATTACTTTATTGAAATATAATTTACATACCTTAAAACTTTCCCCTTGAAAGCATATAATTCAGTGGGTTTTAGTGTATCTACATGCAACCATTATCGATATCTCCTTTTAAACAATTTCATTTCCCCTCAAAAGAAACTCTGTATCCGTTAAGCCATCACTCTACTTTTCCCCCCTCTTCTCCACTTTTGACAACCATTAATCTACTTTCTACCTCTATGGATTTGTCTATTCTGGACATTCCACATAAATGGAATTATACAGTCTGTGGCTTTTTGTGTCTGGTTTCTTTGACTTAAGCATGTTTTCAAGGTTCATTGTATTGTAGCTTATATGGGTACATTCATTTCTTTTTACAGCTGAACAGTGTTACTTCTACTTTTTATGCTAGTGTGAATAATGATGCTGTGAACATTCAAGTGCAAGTTTTTATGTAAACATATGTTTCAATTCTTTAGATATATACCTACTAATGGAATTGCTGGGTCATATGGTAATTCTGTGTTTAACTTTTTGAGGAACTGCCAAATTGTTTTCTAAAGTGGCTGTACCATTTTACAATTCAAGTCACGTTTTGAGTTTCTCCTTTGTGCTTTAATTATGCTTTAAATTAATGTGGCTTTTATTTTTATCTTTTCTTTCTTTCTCCAAATTTTTATTTAAATTCCAGTTAGTTAACATACAGTGTAACATTAGTTTCAGGTGTAGAATTTTGTGATTTATCACTTACAACACCCAGTGCTCATCACAAGTGCCCTCCTTAATCCCCTCACATATTTAACCCATCCCCTCCACCCACCTCCCCTCTAGTAATCCTCAATTTGTTCTCTATGGTTAAGACTCTGTTTCCTGATTTGCCTCTCTTTTTCCCCCTACATTCATCTGTTTCGTTTCTTAAGTTCCACATATGAGTGAAATCATAAGGTATTTATCTTTCTCTGATTTATTTTGCTCTAGCTCTATCCACATTGTTGCAAATGGCAAGCTTTCATTCTTTCTGATGGTTGAGTTATATTCCATTGTATATATGAGCCACATCTTCTTTATCCATTCATCAGGTGATGGACACTTGGATTATTTCCGTAATTTGGCTATTGTTGATAATGCTGCTATAAACATCAGGGTACATGTGCCCCTTTGAATCAGCAATTTTGTATCCTTTGGATAAATACCTAGTAGTACAATTTCTGCATTGTGGAGTGTTCTATTTTTAACTTTTTGAGGAACTTCCATACTGTTTTCCAAAGTGCCTGCACCAGTTTGCATTCCCACAAACATTGTAAGAGGGTCCCCTTTCTCCATATCCTCATCAACATCTCTTGTTTCCTGTGTTGTTAATTTTAGCCATTCTGACGGGTAGGAGGTGGTATCTCATTGTGGTTTTGATTTGCATTTCCCTGCTGATGAGTAATGTTGAGCATCTTTTCATGTGTCTGTTAGCCATCTGGATGTCTTCTTTGGAAAAATGTCTGTTCATGTCTTCTGCCCATTTCTTAGCTGGATTATTTGTTTTTTGGGTGTTGAGTTTGATAAATTCTTTATATATTTTGGATACTAACTCTTTATCAGATATTTCATTTGCAAATATCTTCTTCCATTCCATAGGCTGCTTTTTAGTTTTGTTGATTGTTTCCTTTGCTATGAAGAAGCTTTTTATCTTGATGAAGTCCCTATAGTTCATTTTTGCTTTTGTTTCCCTTGCCTCCAGAGACGTGTCTAGTAAGAAGTTGCTATAGCCAGTGTTAAAGAGGTTGCTGCTGTTCTCCTGTAGGCTTTTGATGGTTTTCTGTCTCACATTTAGGTCTTTCATCCATTTTGAATATATTTTTATGTATGCATACTACATCTTCTTTATCCATTCATCAGTTGATGGACATTTGGGCTCTTTTCATAATATATGGTTTTTAGATATTTTGATTTTAGAGTTACAAACTGAGTGTCTTCTGAGAGAAATTCTTTTTATAATATCAAATTTATCTAAATTAATTAGAATTATTTATCACTACTTTATCATAACCCAAATTTTAATATATTGTGTCTGGTCTAAAAATGGAATGTAATAAATAAAACTAATTTGTTAATTTTGTTAACAGAGTGGGAGGCTAAGCAAAGAATTGGATTTAGTAAGTCACCATGTGAGGACAAAACTTGATGAGCTGAAGAGGCAAGAAGTGGCAAGGTTACGAATGCTAATTAAAGCGAAATTGGATTCCCTTCAAGGTAAGTGCTAAAGAAAAAGTAGGAAACTTTCAGTATTTGGTTGTGGAGGTCAGCACATACCATGTTTTTCTTGTCAAAATTTAATGTTAGTATTGATTTGCCTTCTCTTAATTTTTTAAAATTTAATTTTTAAAATAGGTAATCCATTTACATCATTCAAAAATCAAAATGATTAGCCTTAAGTTATTATGTCAGTATAAAGGAAGAATGAAAGAAAAGTAATGAATTAAGCCACTAGCTTACAAGAAGAAGAATAGGGCAGCTGCGTGGCTCATTCGGTTGAGCCCCTGACTCTTGATTTTTGCTCAGGATGATCCCAGGGTGGTGGGATTGAGCCCTGAATCATGCTCTGCACTGAGCCTGGAGCCTGCTTGGGACTCTCTCTCTCTCTCTCTCTCTCTCTCACCCTCTCCTTCTGCCCCCTCCTCCACACTCTCCACACACTCTCTTTTTCTCAAAAAAAATTAAAAATTTTTAAAATTTTTTAGATTTGATTTTTTTTAGAGTAGTATAAGGTTCACAGCAAAGTTGAGGGGAAGGTGCAGAGATTTCCCAAATACCCCTAGCCCCCAAACATGTATAACCTCCTTTATTACTAACATCACCCATCATCCACCAGAGTGGTACATTTGTTATAACTGATAAACCTACATTGATACATTATAATCACCCAAAGTTCATAGTTTACATTAGAGTTCACTGTTGGTGTTGTGCATCTATGGGTCTAGACAAAGCTATAATGACATGTATCTACCAATCTAGTATCATGCAGAGTAGTTTTACTGCCCTAAAAATCCTCTGTGCTCTGCCTATTCGTGCTCCCATATTCTTTTAATTTTAGACAATGAGAAGATTAAATAGCTATGAAGTCGAATTTTTGAAATATGAAAATATCCAGAGATAAGAAAGTAGTCTCATAAAGCATATCTACAGAAAAGGCCTTTGACAAAATTTAGCACCCCTTCTTAATTGTAATAAAGTAATAAAATAGTAGTCAATAGATACTTCTGTAACATGATCGGGATGTCCAACTCAACCACATCATACTGAGTAGGGAAATACAAGTATGTTTTCTAACTAAAATCAGGAACAAGACAATGATGCCCACTATCACCACTACTAATCAATATTGCATTGGAGGTACTAGCCAAAACAATTACAAATGAAAAAAAGTGGAGGTAAAGTAATTGAAAAGGAAGTGATAAAACCATTTCTGTTTGCAGGTGATATGATTATATATTGGAAACTAAAAGTAATTGATTAAAAAACTTAGCATAAACACCAGGAAAATTCAGCAAGTTCAACTGAATATACAGAAATCAATTTTTCATATGCAAATAACAGCCAGTTATGAGATACAATGGAAGACTCCATTTCCCAATACCAACAAAGATAAACTACCTAGAATAAACCTATTAAGAAATATGTAAGACTTATACCAAAGGCTTTAAAATACTCCTGAAGGATGCAAAAGTAGACTTGAAAAAAATGAGAAGACATAACATCTTTTTGATACAAAGACTCAACATTATAAACAGGTCAGTTTTCCTTAGGTTAATTTATTAACTTAACATGACCCAAATAAAAATATATACTTTTTTCCCCCTGGTACTAGCCAAGTTAATTTTAAAGTTCATATGAAAAAAGGAAACAAGCAAGATAAACTATATACCTCTGAAAAAGAAGAACAGTGAAGGACTTGAGAGATATATGAAGTCTTAAAACATATCACTAAGTCTCAGTCACTAGAACTGTATGGTTCTGGCATACAAGTAGGAAGACCAGTGGAACTGAATAGAAATTCCAGAGCACTGGATGTTATATAAGTAATGAGTCACTAAATTCTGTTCCTCAAACCATTATTACATTATATGTTGACTAAGTTGGATTTAAATAAAATTTAAAAAAATAATAAAAGAAATTCCAGAAATAAAAGTAACTACATTTAGAATTTAGTTTGATTAAAAGTGGTATTTTGGAATGCCTGGGTGGCTCAGTTGGTCAAGTATCCAACTTCGTCTCAGGTCATGATCTCACGGTTTGTGAGTTCGAGCCCTGCATCGGGCTCTCTGCTGTCAACCCAGAGCTTGCTTCGGATTTCTCTCTCTCTCTCTCTCTCTCTCTCTCTCTCTCTCTCTCTCCCCCTTCCCCTGCTCACACTCTCTTTCTCAAAAATAAATAAACATTAAAAAAGAAAGTAGTATCTCATTATTAGTTGGATAAAGATAGATTTTTAAAAAGAATAGTGTTGCTACAGTTGGATAGCCATTTGGAAAAAGGTACAATTCGATCTCTAGCTCATATACATCAGAATAAGTACAAATAAATCAAAGACTTCAGTGTAGAAAATAATACCATAAAAGTACTAAATGACAACGTAGGTGAATTTCTTTATCTTGGAATGGCCTTTCTAATTATGAAACAAAACCAAGAGGTCAGATTTGACAAGTGGGAGACCCTTCAAGCTGGCTCCTGTGTCTTTGTGCCCCCATGGGTTGGTTATCTGGGTGGCTCATAGACATTAATAAACATCTGAAAGTTTACTCATGGTGAATAGTAGTTCTTAAACTTTAGATTACGTAGGCATCACCTGGGGAGCTAGTTAAAAATGCAGATTACTGGGAGCACCTGGGTGGCTCAGTCGATTGAGCGTATAACTTTGGCTCAGGTCATGATCTCGTGGTTTAAGTCCCACACTGGGCTCTCTGTTGACAGCACAGAGCCTGCTTCAGGTCCTCTGTCCTTCTCTCTCTGTCCCTTCCCTGCTTGCACTCTGTTAAAAATAAATAAAACCTTTAAAAAAATCTTTAAAAAATGTAGATTACTGGATTCTACCTCTAGATATTCTGAATCTGGGATGAGTAATATGCATTTTAAACATGTACTTCTGGTCAATGGATCATATTGGCGAAATGCTTGTGTAGAGCATTAAACTCCCTGCCAGTGAGTAGATGTAGAAAACAAGTACCAAATACTCATTATTCTGGGATTAAGGATATCAATGAGAGGTAAATTGAACTTCAGGTGGTCAGACATAGAGGGTAATTCCATCCTTGAAGCCAGGCCTAAGGTGTTTTTTTTTTTTTTTTTTTAAATGTTTATTTATTTTTGAGAGGCAGAGACAGAGCATGAGCAGGGGAGGGGCAGAAAGAAAGGGAGACAGAATCGGGAGCAGGCTCTGAGCTGTCAGCACAGAGCCTGACGCTAGGCTCGAACCCACAAACAGTGAGATCATGATCTGAGCCGAAGTTGGACGCTTGACCAACTGAGCCACCCAGGCGCCCTGAGGCCTAAGGTGTTTTGAGATTACTTTCTTCTTAGACAACCTCCATCCCCTCAATCTTGGCAGTGTTTTCTTTATTCTAAACAGGGGCTAAATTTCATTATCTAAAGAAAACGGTCTGATGCTTAGAAAACTTATGAATATTTTCTCATGGATTCAGAATTTTTGAATTAAAATTTTTAATAATTTGAAGAAAGACTTAAAGGGTCCTTTTTTTTTGGTGTAATTTTTAAAGTAGGTACTACATTCACATTCATTAAAACCAGAAAGAGTAAGTATAAGCATATAGCAAAAGTGCTCTGATATTTTTGTACTCTATCAGTTCTCACTGCCCTGAACATAATCCTTCTGTTTCTTCCTTCTTATATAAGCAAATAAAAATAACGGCCTTTTTTTCCCTCTCTTTTTATGCAAAAGATAGCATATGATATGCATTTTGTGCCCTGTGGGTTTCGTTTAACAACATATTTTGGAGTTCTTTCTGTATTAGTGCATAGACACCATCTTCATTAAAAAAAATTTTTTTTTTATGCTGCATAGATTTCCATTATATGGATATACCATAATTTATTTAACTAGGCCTCTGGCAATGGGCATTTGGGTTATTTCTAGCAAATACTCTTGTACATATATCACTGCCTATCCATGTAAAATTATCTGTAGGATAAGTTCCCCATAGAGAAATTGTATACATGTGTATGTGTTTGTAATTTTGATAGATATTGCTACCTCCACAGAGGTTGTGTCAGTACATACTCTTACCAGCAATAATTTTTCACATCCTTGCTAATAGTATGTATCTTCAAACTTTAAGAATTTTATCATTCTGGAGCACCTGGGTGGCTCAATCAGTCAAGTGTCCGACTCCTGGTTACAGCTCAGGTCATGATCTCACAGTTTGTGAGTCCGAGGTCCACATTGAACCCTGCATCGGGCTTTGTGCTGACAGTGCAGGGCCTGCTTGGGATTCTCTCTCTCCCTCTCTGTCTGCTCCTCCCCTGCTCATGCTCTCTCTCTCTCTCTCTCAAAATAAAAGTAAACAAAATTTAAAAAAGTTTTAGATGATATAATAGTAAAGTTTTAATATGTATTTCTCCTGTTTTGAGTGAGGTTAAGCATCTTTTCATGTATTTCACTGTCTGGTCATATCCTTTAGGCCTGGGTCTTATAACAAATCTTTTCTTCATAAAGTAAAATTTGTACAGTGCCATACTAAGAATTCAGTGAAAGCTTAACTGAACTAAATTTAGCAGTTTCTTACTTTCTAGTATAACAAAATCTTCCAGGCTCATCTTGTACCTACCCTGCCCCAGCCCTGGAATGAGCCATTTATCTGAGGATTCCTGGTTCTTTTTAGTGGGAAATGATATTTCTTTTGGTCCCACAGACCAAAGACTGGCACTAAGTGTGCTCATTGCTTCTGGAATATATTTTCTTCTTGGCATTTTCATCGGACAGAGGTAGGAAATATATGCATGTCTATATACATCAAGATATACATGCACACACATTTTTGTATATATAAATGTATATACATACACATGCATATGCCTGTAAAACACACACATATATATACATGTACATATTCATATTTTATAAATAAATTCACACAGCACTAAGTCCCATCCATTTCCAGATTTCTTTCTCATATTCCATGATTCCATATTTGTATATTCCTTTTTCTAAGAACCCAGACATTTATTTATTTATTTGTTTGTTTTTAAATCTAATTACTGATTTATTTATCTATTTTTAATATAATTTATCATCAAATTGGCTTCCATACAATACTCAGTGTTCATCCCAACAAGTACCCTCCTCAATGCCCATCCCCCACTTTCCCCTCTACTCCATCCCCCATCAACCCTCATTTTGTTCTGTGTATTTAAAAGTGGAACCCAAACTTTTAACAAATCAACACATGTACCTATTTTGCTCAATTCTATTATCCAACTGAAATAGTCCAGACTAACTTTACCCACTCAACTGCAATAAACTGTAGCTTGTAAAAAAAACTATTCACAAAGAAAAACAATTGATATTTCTTTAAAAATAAGTCCTAATCTAAATGAATTTACCTGACTTAGATTTTTATTGTTCCATAAAGGATTCATTGGAGCAGCATACAAAAAATTCCTTCATAAAAATTTTAGAACAATTCTTTTTAGAGATTCTACTTAAGGGGCCTAGGTGGCTCCCTTGGTTAAGCATCTGGCTGATGGTTTTGGCTCAGGTCATGATCTCATGGTTCATGTGTTCAAGCCCCACATTGGGCTCTGCACTGACAGTGTAGGCCTACCTGGAATTCTCTCTCCCTCTCTGCCCCTCCCCCACTCACATGCTCTGTCTCTCTCTCTCTCATAATAAATAAACTTAAAAAAAAATTCTCCTTAGGTCTTTGATGAGGGCAGTATATTAGAGTTTATCCAATTAAAAGTAGGAAATTTGGTAGTTTTCCAATAATAAAAAAGTTTTTACTGTAATTATACTGATAGTCAACTAGCCTTTCTAGAAATAATAATAAAGTGTACATATTACATTGTATTCCATTCTAGATTCAAGGACATTACTTTTGCCTACAATAACAATATGTACAATATTCTAAAAGAAAATATCAACACTTAATCTAAAATTTTGAATATTCTCATAAAATCCTATAGGAATAAATATGAATGTTTATTCTTATGTGTCATTTATATCAATGTTTCTAGCTTTTATTACTTTATTATTTACTATTTTTTCATTTTCTTTCAGATACGGGCATAGACCATCATGCTCTTCTAAAACAATTTGATCACCTAAACCACATGAATCCTGACAAGTTTGAATCTACAGATTTAGATATGCTGATCAAAGCGGTGAGAATAAATGTTGTCTTTGTTGTGCCTTTGAGGTTTTGTAATTTGATAAATAAATTCAATGAAGTGGTAATATAACTCTTAGATACTCTATAGAGTATCTTTTTTTTTAAAATTTTTTTTTTAACGTTTATTTATTTTTGAGACAGAGCATGAACGGGGGAGGGTCAGAGAGAGGGAGACACAGAATCTGAAACAGGCTCCAGGCTCTGAGCTGTCAGCACAGAGCCCGACGCGGGGCTTGAACTCACAGACCGTGAGATCATGACCTGAGCCGAAGCCGGCGGCTTAACCGACTGAGCCACCCAGGCGCCCCTCTATATAGAGTATCTTTAAAGGGAGAGAGCTTAACCCCTATTACTATAGAAAATAATATGGACATAACAATCTGTAACCCCTTGCCCACAGTTCCAAAGTCCAAAGCACCATTAAAGTTGAAACCTGGCTTGAATTATAGTAAGGCTATTTATAGTTTTTATTTAATCTACTTCATTGAATATTCATAGACTTTGCTGAGGAAGTATTAATCTCTTTGATTATAGACTCTGCAAAGATATTCTATAATATGGCATATATGCCATATTCTCTTTCTAAAATCTAGAAAATTCTGAAACACAGGTGGGTGCTGAGATTTTAGGTAAGAGTTTGTAGACCTCTTATGTTGTACTGTATGGAGCTATCAAACCAGATGTTGTAGCCTGGGTATTAGTTTAGTTAAGTGGTTAGAAACTGTTCTAGTTTTCTATACTGTACATATTTGATATAATTCCTTCCTTTTTAAAATCAATTTATATATTACTTGCTTATGAGGAGCTTTCTAAAGCTGAGGCTTGAACTATGAGTTTCTTTGAGTGCCTACATACTGGTAATAATAATGACTAAAATAAAATGGTGGAATTTAAAAGAAGTGTCCAGTGATTTCTGGCCCTTCTATACTATCTTCTGTTAGAGAGTATGCTGTATGCAAGAACGGCTTTATTTATATTTCCAAACACTTCTTGTAATTTAATTTAAATATTATAGGCCACAAGTGATCTGGAACATTATGATAAGACTCGGCATGAAGAATTTAAGAAATATGAAATGATGAAGGAACATGAAAGGAGAGAATATTTAAAAACACTGAATGAAGAAAAGAGGAAAGAAGAAGAATCTAAATTTGAAGAAATGAAGAAAAAGCATGAAAATCATCCCAAAGTTAACCATCCAGTAAGGATTATGACTTTATGAAACCATAATTAGAGGAAGATACTTCTTTTGTATCAGTAAAATTTTATCATAAGTTATTACTACTTTAGATTCTTAATTCTGCAAAGTTTCTCAAATTTGTATTTTATTTTCAGTCTATATACATAGATTATATTTTGTTTTGAGCATTTTTTAAAAATTGATTCACAGGGAAGCAAAGATCAACTAAAAGAGGTATGGGAAGAGACTGATGGATTGGATCCTAATGACTTTGACCCCAAGACATTTTTCAAATTACATGGTAACAGATTTGATACAAATATTAATATTTATATCTGCTGTTTGAAAAATTACAGTTGCTTTTCTTAACTGATTTTTACCAAGGTCTGTTATTGAGTCCTAATGACAATAAATGTTTAGCGTTTTTCTCTAAGGTAATATCATGGTCTTTATTACTGATCTGCAGCATAAAATATTTTAGGTCAGTAGCTGTGTCTTTTGCTTGCTTTTACTGTTGAGTCATTACCACTTATGGCAAGGTTCTGTGTGAACTGAAGGTATTTCTGTGACTGGCTAGGTTATATCCAACATGCTTTATGCTATAACATTAAAATGTACTTTACTCCTATATCATATTGTTTCACTTCATATTTTTGAAAAAACTGGTTAAGATATATTTTTCTAAAAAAACTATTATGAGTTATGAATTAGTAGTAAATTGTTATAAGTTGCACTGATCTGAGGCTTCATGAAGAGGAGGAAACCTTTTTCTGTAGCATATGGATGCTTCATGTCAGTACAACTTCTGCAAGCCAGTTGTAAAGAGTTGTATTTTCATTATTTATTTTCGAAGGCATTAAAATCGATTTTTGTGTTTGTGACTTTTAAACTTCAGATGTCAATAATGATGGCTTTCTAGATGAACAAGAATTAGAAGCCCTATTTACCAAAGAGGTAAATGAGTTCAGTAAGTGTTCAGTAAGTTTTTGCTCTCTTTTTTCCTTTTATTATCTTCCTTTCTTTTATGTTGGTTTGAAACTTTTTTTTTTTAGTTGGAGAAAGTTTATGACCCCAAAAATGAAGAAGATGATATGGTAGAAATGGAGGAAGAACGGCTTAGAATGAGGGAACATGTAATGAATGAGGTACGCTTTAAAATTTTAAGATTATATGTTACTTCAAGTTCTTACAATAAATCTTACCACAAAGTGGAAAATAAATATACAGAATAGGTATTTAATTGGATTTTGCTTTTTTGATCCAGAATATTCAGTAAATTCCTTGTAGTGTAGATAAAATTATTTTGTAACTGCTTTAAAGTATTTTAAACTTTAAAGGATTTGTATTTAAAAGATTAAGATGCCATTGCATGTCTTTTAGAAGTAAAAAATAACGTAGTCCAATATTTGCTATTTTAAAAACCTGCATTTTTATTAAGAAAATCTAAAAAATCCAATACCTTAATGGTTTATCATAACAAATATTTACTTCTTGTTCACATTATTAAGCAAAACTTTGGTCATAGACATCATAGGCAGGGTAACTAAGGCCCACTGTTTTAAGTCAGTGATTTTCACCTGATATTTGACCTATTGGTGATGAATTGGGATTTCTGTTGACTGCTGGCATCCCAAGTGCTAAATGAATTTCTTTGGTAATTATGAGGTTCACTTTTGTAACTGAATTTGCTATAGTTTGTAAGAGCCATGGAAGAGGATTGGGAGAGATTGTCAACTTTAATTTTGGTTTAGATAGTTGTTAAGAAAAATGTTGAGAGTACTTTAATGTAAACTTCTTTATTCTTGGCTGAAACAGTCATCTTTCTGGAAAGGTTATTTTTCTTTGGATTATGCATGATGTGGTGAGGGAGGAAGACAATAATAGCCTAACCAGTTAGATCAGCAGACTTAAGGGTGGTGATCTTTGAGGGTAATCAGGGATATAGATATCTTGCTGAAATCTGAATTATACAGAAGATAACAGTATCTATTTTTTGATTCTAATATAATGTTGAGTGTTCTGGTTTTCTTCCCCCCACCATTTCTGTGGATGTTAAGCTAGCCTTAATTGCTCTTTGTTTATGTAGTAGCATCTATTAGAAGGTAATTTCTGGTAATATGAGAAAGAGTTATATTATTTACATAAACTTTTTTTTCAATCAGGTTGATGCTAACAAAGACCGACTAGTGACTCTAGAAGAGTTTTTGAAAGCTACAGAAAAAAAGGAATTCTTGGAGCCAGATAGCTGGGAGGTAATAGAACCTACTTGAAATGGGATGTATGGTTCAAGAAATTCGACATTAGTTTATTCTACTTTTTAACTTTTATTCCCCATTATGTTTTCAAGGGGAGCCTTGCTGTCTTGGCTTTTCATATAAAACGTCACTGTAAAATAATGAACTTGATTTTTTGGAAAACCTGTGGCAATTGACCTTTCATTTATAATCAAGTTACATATAATTATAAGTCTTTTTAAAATTGCACTTTTTCTAAGTGTGAAAATTAGAAATATAGATACATTTATTTATTTTTTTAAAATTTTTTTTAACATTTATTTATTTTTGAGAGACAGAGCATGAGCAGGGGAGGGGCAGAGAGAGAGGGAGACACAGAATCCAAAGCAGGCTCCAGGCTCCGAGCTGTCAGCACCAAGCCCGACGTGGGGCTCAAAGTCACGAATCAGAAGATCATGACCTAGGGCGAAGTTGGACACTTAACCGACCGAGCCACCCAGGCGCCCCTAGATACATTTATTAAAAAAAATTTTTAATGTTTATTTATTTTCTGAGAAAGACAGAGAAAGAACGTGAGTGGGGGAGGGGTAGAGAGAGAGGGAGACACAGAATTGGAAGTAGGCTCCAGGCTCTGAGCTGTCAGCACAGAGCCCCACACTAGGCTTGAACCCACAAACTGAGATCATGACCTGAGCTGAAGTCAGACGCTTAACCGACTGAGCCACACAGGTGCCCCGAAATATAGATACTTTTAAAGAATAAATTAGAATGGTAGAATTATTCCAAGGTAGACACTTAATTTATGCATTGTGTTATACCAGTTTGGAAATAGTTTGTATCTGTAGTATATGCACACATAGCACACATTATATAGTATACTGTCTTATTTTTAAATTACATGTACACATAAACTCCTATCTATGTATTTTTTAAATGGCTTCGGACTGTATAAATGTCTTGTATGTTTGGGAAATTCTGTTTTTTTAAAGTTAACAATATTTCATGATGCCATTCCTCAAAAAACATGGTTTAAAAATGACTCCTTAGTCAGGCACTGGGGTGGCTCACTGGGTTAAATATCTGCCTCTTGATTTCAGCTCAGGTCATGATCGCACAGTTCATGGGACTGAGCCCTGTGTCGGGTTCTGCGCTGACAGTGCAGGGCCTGCTTGGGATTCTCTCTCTCCCTCTCTGCCTCTCCCCTGCTTGTGCACATGTGCTTTCTCTCTGTCTCTCTCAAAATAAATAAATAAAATTTAAAAAATTACTCTTAGCATTCAGTTGTGTGGTTGTAGCATAATTTATATAACCATTCAAACAGATTTAGCCATTTGGGTCAATTTCACTTTTTTTTGACTGTAGTAGTTAACACTATGATGACTCTCTACTTGTTCAGACATTTTTAGGATCTATGATGGTTTACCTGGGATTGAGTCCTAATAATAGAACTATTCTCAAGGTTTATGAACATTTTCAGTTTCTAAATATGTCTTGTCAAATTGCTCAAGAAAGGTGTCCCAATTTGTTCCATGGTTTACTGTGCATACACATTTTTAAAAGAATAATTGAGAGGTAGCAACCAGAAGAGACTGAAGAAAGAACATTTTAATTTTCCATACAAAATATAGAAGATCACCATTTCAATTAGATTTTTTATTGTCCAGAAAATGGTTTCAGATAGGGTGACCAACTGTCTTGGTTTACCCTGGAATGAGTTTCCCAGGATGTAGAAGGTTTTGGTGCTAAAACAAGGACAGTCCCAGGATGACAGTTTATCATCTTAGTTTGAGATTAAAGAAATCAGCTATTTTGTCATAAGGGTTTTTTTCCTACATTTGCAGTATTTCTGGACTTTGGTGAAGAAGAGAAGAATGCTAGTATTATTTGAATATGCATTCTCTTTATTACTTCTGGTGAACTAGATCAACAGATAATTGCATATTTTTTTTTCATTTTGACATAATTTTAGATTTACAAAAGAGTTGCAAGAATAGACAAGGAATTCCTGAAAACCTTTCCCCCAGATTTCCCATTTTACTACAATTATTCTCTTTTTTTTCTTTTTCTTTTTTAAAATATATATATATATTTTTTAAAGTTTATTTATTTTTAAGAGAGAGAGAGATAGAGTACGAGTGGGGAGAGGCAGAGAGAGAGAAAGACACAATCTGAAGCAGGCTCCAGGCTCTGAGCTGTCAGCACAGAGCCCGATGCGGGGCTCAAACCCATGAACTGCGAGGTCGTGACCGGAGCCAAAGTTGGATGCTTAACTGACTGAGCCACCCAGGTGCCCCTTTCTTTTTCTTTTTGTTTCTCTATTTTTAATCTGTGCACATGTGTGTGTATTTATATATAACATACATAATTTTCTTGAGAGTAAGTTGCACATGATTCTGCTTTAACCTTAAATATTCCAAGGTACTTAACTGTGTATTTTTTGCAAACAAGGATTTATCTTGCATAATCACAGTAACATTACCAATGCTACACACATAATACTCTTCTCTGGTCTCTAGACTTTGTTGAGATTTTTGTCAGTTTTCCTAATACTGCCCTTTGTAGAAAAAGAACATCCAGGATCATACATTGAATTTAGTTATAATGTCTTCCTAGTCTCCTTTAATCTGAAACAGTTCCTGAGTCTTTGTATCTTGTGGCATTGATATTTCTAGAGTATAGACCAGTTATTGTGTAGAATCTCCCTCCATTTGCTCTTTCCTTAGGATCCCTACTTTTGGTAGGAATACCACCAAAGTGATGCCAAGTGCATCATATCACCGAGCATATGCTGCTGATTGTTCTTATAACTGGCAATGTTAATTTTGATTATTTGTTTAAGATGGTGTCTACCGGTTTCCCTTCTATTTTCTATCTTGTAATTTAAAAAGTGTTTTGTCTAACTCTTCATACTACCAGAATCAGAAGCTAGCATTAAAAAAAAAAGATTCACTTGACATCATATCAAAAGCGTTTCCAAATACTAATTGTAAGCATTATTTTAATAGTTATTGAAGTGCTTAACTGTTTTCTCAGGGCTAGACACCCATTCTTTTACTGTTTATTTTAAAAAGACAGTGCTGCTGTAAACACATTTTTATGTAAAGCTTTTTATATGGTTAGGGTTACTTTATAGGATGGATTCTCAATGTAGCATTACCAAAACCGAGGGAATCTTTTTAAGACAGTTGATATATTTTGTAAAAGTACTTTTTGAAAGAATTGTACATTATCACCAATAAAAAATGAAAATGCTGTGTTTAAAAAAAAGGAATTTCTGAGGGTATACTCTGAGATTAATTATTTGCTAATTTTAGCATCCATTGATGATTCTAGCCAGAAACAATTGTTACTATGATTGTTTACAAATGGTGATTTTCTTTCTTTTTTTTCTTTTTTTAATTTAATTTTTTATTTTTAAAAATTTACATCCAAATTAGTTAGCATATAGTGAAACAATGATTTCAGGGGTAGATTCCTTAATGCCCCTCACCCATTTAGCCCATCCCCCCTCCCACAACTCCTCCAGTAACCCTCAGTTTGTTCTCCATATTTATGAGTCTCTTCTGTTTTGTCTCCCTCTCTGTTTTTATATTATTTTTGTTTTCCTTCCCTAATGTTCACCTGTTTTGTCTCTTAAAGTCCTCATATGAGTGAAGTCATATGATTTTTGTCTTTCTCTAATTTCACTTAGCATAATACCCTCCAGTTCCATCCATGTAGTTGCATATGGAAAGATTTCATTCTTTTTGATTGCCGAGTAATACTTCATTGTATATCTATACCACATCTTCTTTATCCATTCATCCATCGATGGACATTTGGGCTCTTTCCATACTTTGGCTATTGTTGATAGTGCTGCTATAAACATGGGGGTGCATGTGTCCCTTCAAAACAGCACACCTGTATCCCTTGGATAAATGCCTAGTAGTGCAATTGCTGGGTCATAGGGTAGTTCTATTTTTAGTTTTTTGAGGAACCTTCATTCTGTTTTCCAGAGTGGCTGCACCAGCTTGCATTCCCACGAATGGTGATTTTCTAATCGTCATTCCTTGTACATTTTATTAGTTGGCCTTCTACAGTAAGGAAAAGTTATCCCTTCCCCCATCTCTGTTTATTTGAGTGGAGACTCATGGCTTCTTATCTTATTCAATAAGCTTGTATCCTTACTATCACTATTTATTTTGATGCCCAAATTGCCCCAGATTTGGCTAGTGGGAGTTTCTTCAAACTGGTTTTTGTGTCCTCTTGGCATGTTACCTATCTTTCTTCGAGGATTCCTTACTTTTTTGCATAAGATGTCCAAGGCTTATCTTGTTCTTTCTCCATCCCACCTCTAGAATCAGCCATTTTAATGAGGAGCACTGGTTCTTTTCAGTGGAGATTGATATCACAGACCAGGATCTGGGCACTGGATGTGTTCCTTGCTACCGGAGTATCATTGCTTCTAGGGTTTGTCAGATAACAGAGTTGGGGAATTTAAAAAACAATGTGTATGTATGTGTGTGTTTATATCTATATATTTATGTTTGTATTATATGTTTGTGTATATGTACATATTATGCACACACAGATACATCCATATTCATCTTCTTATATTTAGCTATCCATATATGTTAAAACTTACTGAGTTCACACTGATACTTTCTCAAATTTCAGTCCAATGCCTCCAATTCCAGTACAACATTCTACCTCTTCCTCTTTCCATATTTCATATGAAATCTAGTTCCTATTTTCCACAATATCATTCCACTTATTTCCTCAATTCTAGGATGTACAAAGTGTTTCAGAATTGCTAAACTCTGCAAAACAAGAATTGATGATTTGTTTAGATTTTTGTTTATTGTTTTTAGCCTGAGAATGTAGTCAGAATACTGTGATTAAAAGTTTCTTGTGTTAGTTTATTCCCCCTTCCCGTTGTGTTTTATTCACTTAAAATAAAAGCATTATTTATTTTCTTCTGTTTATAGTCAATTTGGGGAGTTTTCCTGTCCTTGTGGATTTTATTTCTCTTTTTTTTTGAGTGTGTGAAACACTGACATGTTTCTAAAAATCAAATCTGTACAAAAAAGGTGTATTCAAAGAAGTGTGATTTCTTTTCCCATATTTGATCTGTCTACCCAGTTCTCTTCCTTGTGTTGTAGATAACCAATTTCATTAGTCTTGGGTTTTTCCTTTCTGCTCAAATAAGTATATAAATATATATTTTCTTATTTCTTCTTCTTTCTTACCAAAAAGGTATAATACTATAGATACTCTTTTGTTCTTTGCTAATCATAGAATTTTAAAGCTGAATCAGATCTTGTTGTATATTTAAGATTATTCTCTCCCTTGTTTTTTTCTTTTAGACACTGGATCAGCAACAGTTCTTCACAGAGGAAGAACTGAAAGAATATGAAAATCTTATCTCTTTACAAGAAAATGAACTTAAGAAAAAGGCAGATGAGCTTCAGAAACAAAAGGAAGAGCTACAACGTCAGCATGACCAACTTGAGGCTCAGAAGCTGGAATACCATCAGGTGGTATTTTATAAAATGATTGTGGCATTAGGAAGAATTTTAGGTGCTTTGTTAAAAGTGTGTGCTTTTGTAATATAATATTTCAAAGTATTAGCTATAGTATTTTAAATTTTAGTATTAAAAGAATTTTTTTTAGCGTTTATTTATTATTGAAAGACAGAGAGACAGAATGAGCAGGGGAGGGGCAGAGAGAGGGGGAGACACAGAATCTGAAGCAGGATCCAGGCTCTGAGCTGTCAGTACAGAGCCTGACGCTGGGCTCGAACTCACATACCGCGAGATCATGACCTGAGCTGAAGTCAGATGCTTAATCGATTGAGACACGCAGGCGCCCCTAAATTTTAGTATTTTTTTTAAGTTTATTTATTTATCTTGAGAGAGACAGACAATGTAAGCGGGGGAAGGACAGAGAGAGGAAGAAAGAGAATCCCAAGCAGGCTCTGTGCTGCCAGCACAGAGCCCGATGTGGGGCTCAAACCCTGAAACCATGGGATCATGATCTGAGCTGAAACCAAGAGTCAGACGCTTGACCGACTGAGCCACCCAGGTGCCCCAAATGTTTGTATTTTTAAAACTGCTTTGTTGAATATGAACCTAAATTTTATTTTTTTTTTAGTTTATTTATTTATTTTGAGAAAGAGAGAACGTGTATAAGCTGGGGAGGGGCAGAGAGAGAGCAGAGAGAATCCCAAGCAGGCCCTGCACTGTCCTCGCAGAGCTAGACACAGGGCTCGATCTCACAAACTGTGAGATTATGACCTGAGCCGAAATCAAGAGTCAGATGCTTAACTGACTGAGACACCCAGGTGCCCCAATTAATCTAAATGTTAAGAGTTTGAATATCTCATTTTGGAAAACAATTTTCAATTAGTTTGTTGTGATTTGTCAAAAGTCATGAGAAAATCAAATAATACTTACTTTTAAGCCATTCTTTTTCCATTTACTAGGTCGTACAGCAGATGGAACAAAAAAAATTACAAGAAATTCCTCCATCAGGGCCTGGGGGAGAATCAAAGCTCTAGCCACGTATGTAACTTTATTTTTTTGTTTAAGGATATAAAAAATTTATTATGAATGTAATTTCAAATCATTAATATCTATGGTATTTTCTATATATTGGTGGAAATAGTGCATCTTGTACTACAGAAAGATGAAAAGCCTTCTAAAATTTTTATGCATCAGTATATTTCAAAAACTATATAATTTGACAGCTATACTTATGGTGAAATGATTTATTTCAACATTATTTACAATTTTTTCTAATCAGTTATTGATATTGTCAGGGAACACATTTTTTAATTATAATCTATGGTTAGCTAAGTATTTTTAAAATGCTTTATATTTATATTTACATATATGTACATATACTGAGATTGTATATATACAAGAAAATTCAGAATAAAGGAAGATACCTTTAATAAAATGAGAGCATATATATTTTTTTTGAACAGACATTTAAAGTCCGAAGTCCACCAGAACTTGGAAGAAAACTGTTCAATCAACATCTGTGTCATCTTTTTACCACCCTTCCTTTTTCTCTGCTCAATAAATATTTTAAAGCATATATGAAATAAAGGAAGATACTTTTAAAATGAGAACACATTCTTTTTTAGGATACAGATACTTAAAAATTGAAGTCTATCAGAACTAGGAAGAATACAAACTCAATATCTGCTCTCACTTTCATACCTCTCTACTTTTTAATTTGCTCTCCTTTAATGATTTAATTAAGTGGCCATAATTATGCCATAATGCAATGAAATGTTTAAGTGAGAAAGTTCTGTAGTGCTTTTAAAGTAAATTTATATTGTTGTCACTCATAAAGTTAGTCTTTTATGAGTGCTTATCATCCCCTGTCTCAATAAGTCTCTTTGATGGTAATAATTCTTCTGAGAAGATCATAGTTTCCCCCAGTGTTTCCTGTTAACTTCTTCCTCCTTTCAGCAAATTTAACTGCCAGAAATTCTTCTATTGAATAACTTTTGCTACCACTTCAGATCATTTTTGTTGTTGTTGTTTATATTTTTGCCTTCAATTCTATCACTTAAGATCAGGTTCTGCTACATATAACAGAAAAACCAAAGATAACAGTGTTTTAATTTAAATATGAGTTTCTCCCTCTTACACAAAAGAAATCTGGAGGTAGGTGGTGTCCAGGTTTCTACCTCTCTGCTCTGGTATCCTCAGTGCATAGTTTTTATCCTTAAGTTACCTCATTCTCACTGTCCAGGATTGTTTTTGGAGGCAGTAGGGAAGGGAGGAAAAGGAAGTTTCCCCAGTTGAATCAGCCTCCCGGAGGCAGTTTTCTTGGAGGACCACACAGCATTGGAACTTATGTCCCTCGGCCACGTAGCTGCTAGGAAAGCCGAGAAATACATGTGGCAATTGGACCAGCTAAAAGTTAGGATCTTTAAAGAAGAAGGAAAGAGGTCATGTTTGGTAGGCAACTTTTGGTTTTAACCCAGACAGCTTTATTGGCTACCTAAATATCTGTGCACACTCTTCTGAAACATAGAAAACACTCAACTTTCTCTTCCCAAAAAGGAAATACCCCAAATTCAGTCCATTATTGCATATAGCTCAAAGACCATGATGTCTTTGTATAGTCCCCTCTATCAGGTTAGGATGTGGCGCCTAATGTTCTGGCCATCTACAAACTAAAAAGCAAGGTGTCTGTCACCTGAGAACCAAATGCATAATGGTGAAATAGGTACAGGATAACTGCAATAAAATCAGTTGTTATTTCTGTTTATTTATTTCTGTTTCTAAAATCCCCTTTTAGAAAAGGGGAAAATGGGAAACATAACAGTCTCTGATCCATAACACTTAAAAGACACTGCTTGGCAAAAATAGCAAGGTCTCTCTGCTCTGTCCATAAATATATTTCTGAGTTTTCCAATCAGGCAAACCCGGATTCACCTTTCTGGTGAATTCATGTATTTGAGTGGGCATTGGAAAGTGTGCCTGTCTTTGGGGTTGACAGCTTTAGTACTTCACTTTCTGTTATGATGGGTTTAGGGGTTTGAGGATTGTTTTAGATAGTTACAGGCTGTTGTAGGCCAGGCTTAGGGTTTGTGTCTGTTTTTGTTTGGTTTTATTTTTTGGCAAAATGTTCCCTAAAAACTTAGTAAGTTACTGGTCCATCTTTTTAAATTATTACCATGAGTAACCACAAAGATCTTGTCAAGTCACAAGGTTCTTTGTTAAACTTCATCTTTTACTTGCTGGCTTCTGTGTTCTCTCTCTTCTCTTGGGTCTTAAATGAATGGTACTATTTGGGACCATTTTAAACTATGGGCTTGGATGGGATGGCAATAGTCATCAGTCAGATCTTTTTCCTTAGGATTGCTCCCATTACTTGGCAGAAAATGCTTAAGGGAAGGTTTATGAAAAAGTTGAAGAAGCTTTAGCAGCTTCCTCAGAACCCTTACTTACAAATGTTTCAGTTTAGAATATGGTCGTAGCTGACTTTTTCAGTTCTTCAGGGCTCTAGATTTAGGACTTTGTCAATTTATTTTGTAGAGAGCAATTCCTTGGCAAAGCTATATTCCTTTCCATCTGTGCAGTCTTGTTAACCTTAGCCTGAATCACATCTGTCTTGTAAGACTTTGCTGAAAGAGGCTAAAAGCAGCCCACACATGCTAACATTCTGAAGTTCTACCACCATTTCCTCTAACACCTTAACCTTAGTGGCATGAGGTCTGACTGCCCAAAGCCCTACCTCCTCAACTAAGCTAACTCCATATATAAGATCCTTCTACTAGCTGTACCTTACTTCTAGCTACCAAATTTCTATCAAGGTCAAGATTCCTGGTTGTAGATAATGGAACCTTCTTTAGCTCTGAAACACAATGGGATTGTTTAAGGGGTGCATATAGTTCACAGACTCTTTGGGAAGGCTGATGAAACAGAACCTAGGTTGAGCTTCATAGGAACGGCATCATAAGAGCGGGCTGCCAAAGAAGCTGCTGCTTTTGGAACAATCAAGAAACTGCCTGCCAGACCAAGAAGCCTCCTGCTGGATTAAGGAAACTGTGAACAGTTGCCTGCTCCAGAGCTACACCACCTCTGCTGTGCTTTGTGTTGGCAAAAGTGGGTACCTCCTGTGCTCCCTCTCTCCCCATGTAACTCGGTTCTGGGCAAAAGTCTCAAGTGAGTGCATCTGATTGACTGGACCAGTCATATCTGGAATCCTAGCTGCAAGGGAGGTTGGGAAATCATAGTTTTTAACTTTACTGCCTCTGTAGTACAATAAGGCATGTTTAAAGCTGCTGAGTGAAACAATCCACCTCGTAATTTTACATTCTTTCTCTTAACATTAATAATTTTTATAACTTTTAGTCCTCGTTTTACAAAATTTTTATTTTTATTTATTTAAAAAAATTTTTTTAATGTTTATTTTTGAGACAATGTGAGAAACAGAGTGTAAGCAGCGGAGGGGCAGACAGAGGGAGACACAGAATCTGAAGCGGGCTCCAGGCTCTGAGTTGTCAGCCCAAAGCCCAACGCAGGGCTCAAACTCACAAACTGTGAGATCATGACCTGAGCCAAAGTCAGACGCTTAACCGACTGAGCCACTCAGGCGCTCTCGTATTACAAAATTTTTAAACAATCACTGTATATTCCAAAGATACCTAAGATTTTTTCTTCTCTTAAATCACGGATCCCAAAATTAAATATAGCAATCCAGGAAAGTTCTGCTTGCATACAGATTTAAAAAACACATAAAAATCACTCAATAGAATAATGCTGTGTTTCTTTAGAGATGGAGAAGGATTCCTATCTCTATTGTTTAAATTGTAGGAAACGTTAAAAAATGATCTGGCATATTCTTTTGTTGATGACTGTGTGACGAGAAACTAATAAGACAGCTATTCACCTAGGCTAAACTTTTTTAGATGGTGGACTGTGGTTCAATCAAAGTAATTAGAAACAACAATATTGTACTATGATTATGTAATGTGATAAATATGGATACAGGGCACTCATGACAATATATAAATATATCAAAGTAATATGTTGTACACCTTACATTTACACAATGTTGTATGTCAAATACATTCAATTAAAAAAATAAGTGGTGAGAGGGGCGCCTGGGTGGCTTAGTCAGTTAAGCATCCCACTTGATCTCAGCTCGGGTCTTAATCTCAGGGCCGTGTGTTCAGGACCCATGCCGAACATGAAGCCAACTTAAAATATAATAATAATAAGGGGCACCTGGGTGGCTCAGTCGGCTAAGCGTCTGACTTCGGCTCAGGTCATGATCTCACGGTTCTTGAGTTCAAGCCCTGCGTCAGGCTCTGTGCTGACAGCTCAAAGCCTGGAGCCTGCTTCAGGTTCTGTGTCTCCTTCTCTCTCTCTGCCCCTCCCCTGCTTTCACTCTGTCTCTCTCTCTCTCTCTCTCTCTGTCTCTCTCTCTCTCTCAAAAATAAATAAAAACATTAAAAAAAATAACTGGATGAGAATTTAGAGAAGTTTCTTAAAATGATTTTTTGGCATGGGTAATAAAGGGTGGATATTACTGTAGATCTACCTCACAGTAATTACAATAATTATAATTATTATAATTTATATTAAAAAAGGATTATTAGCTCAAGATTATTTATGGACTTAAGGAATTCTACTTCTTATACATACCAGGCACTTATGAGTGAATATTGTTTCTTAAAGAGTTTCTAATAGTATTCTTTCCAGCTCTGTTAGAAAGTATTGGTCCTGTGTTTATATCATTCTTCTTAATACTTTTTAGGTATGTAGTAGTCTTTGGTTTAACTGACTTAGTGGTATGTATTTGTAATTTGGGTTTTTGTTTCACATACGAATTTTCATGAAGCATATAAATTTTATAGTATACTTTGGTATATATAGTTAAAATTAGATTTTAAAGGATGATACTTTATGATAGAATGATAGAATAGGATAGAGGATAGATACTTTATGATAGGATGATAGAATACTTGACTCTTGCTAAAAGAAACTGTAATTTAGGAGTAATGCTAAAAAAACTCTTTGAGATATGGCTCTACATTTTTTTAACCAAAATGTGTTTACAACAGCATTATTTTCTATGCTAACTGAACAGCTTTGTATGACCAAAGCCTAAATGCACATCTGTTTTTCACATGAAGAAAATTATAAAGAAAATTTTGATGTTTTGTAAGAATGTCATTTTTTTAAAATGTTCATTTATTTTTGAAAGCGAGAATGCAAGCAGGGGAGGGGCAGAGAGAGGGGTGGACAGAGGATCTGATGCAGGCTCTGCCCTGACAGCAGAGAGCCTGATGCAGGGCTCAAACCTATGAACTGCGAACTGTGAGATCATGACCTGAGCCTAAGTCAGACGCTCAACTAACTGAGCCACTCAGGCACCCCAAGAATATGATTTTTAAGACAGCCTAGTTAATAAAAGAGGGGGTGAGAAATCTATTTTATTTAGGAAGAAATTTTGACAAGCCTAATTTTGGTTAGTGCCTAATATTTAATCTTTGTTTTATAGATATACAGTACAATGAAGAAGAAATTGAAAAAGAGCCAGAGTTAGACGATGACCTTCTTCATTTTCATGCGAGATTTTTATTCCCTGCAGAGGCTGCTAAAGAAGTCCACTGTCACCCTTAACCACCGATGCCTCAACTTCAATTCATTTTGTTTTTTGAACTGAGAGACTAAGCTGTATTGAGTAAAATGCAAAGTGTACATTTTTGTTTCCTGTGGGTGAGATAATGAAAGATTATGACAACTTGCTTTCAAGTTGTGAGATTTGAGGGAAATCAAGGTCTTTTCCTTCCTTTTTTTCCATACGATATCATTGCAGGATTCCAGTCTTTCCTTACTCATGTTTTAACTTATTTTCTACATGAGTAGTTAGCTATGGATTAGTATTCATTTCTTAGACAATCCAAGAACTTAGCCAGAACAAGCAGCAGCAGTAAGTGTTAAAGACATCAAATTGAAAAATTTAGATTTATGGTTGCTAGCACTGCCAACCTGTTTACTGAGAAAAAAGCAAAACAAAATAAAACCAATAAAACCTCTGATTTAATTTAAGAATTTAGATTTTTTTCGACATATTGCCTGTAGAATGTAGAAAAACCCCTACATTTCATGTTCACAGATGTCTATAATTTTCTTTGCACAGCTTTTAGTTTACATTTTGCTTAACATTAGTATATTCTTTCAAAAGAATTTTTTGTAAGTTTATTTATTTTGAAAGAGACACAGACAGCACGAGCAGGGGAGGGACAGAGAGAGAGAATCCCAAGCAGGTTCTATGCTGCCAGCTGCAGAGCCCATTGCTGGGCTCCAACCCATGAACTGTGAGATCATGACCTGAGCCCAAACCAAGAGTCAGATGCTCAACTGACTGAGCCACCCAGGTGCGCTGACATTAGTATATTCTTGATGAATGCCATGTCCCAGCTTGGTTGTTAGCCAGCCCTTGACAGTGTCTTTTTCCTTACATGCTCACCCTTCGGGTTAACTTCAAAGCTGTGCATGCCTGTAAACAGGTTTTGTTTTGTTTATTACCTATTACAAGCAATAGATTTGGCTTTTGTTGTGCAAACTTCCTTACCTCTTTTTGTTTTATCCATAGTAGTAAATATATTTTTCAAGACTTCCAGGATTATGAATATATATCTTGTAATAAAGTGTTAAAATATTTTGTTTTACAATTCTTCTAATTTTGCTGCTCCATGGCATTTAAAAATGGGTAGTGATTTCTTCCCATGTGATTTTTGTTTTAAGTTTATTTATTTATTTTGAGAGAGAGAGAGAGCACAGAAGGGGCAGAGAGAGGAGGGAGTTAGAATCCCAAGCAGGCTCCGCACTATCAGCACGGAGGCAGATGCAGGGCTCCAACTCATGAACTGGGAGATCATGACGTAAGCTGAAGTTGGCTGTCTAACCGATGGAGCCGCCCAGGTGACCCTATTCCCACGTGATTTTAAACTTGTGACTTGTCTGAGTGCTTTGAAAGTGAGAGAGAAAAAAATAAGGTTCCATTTAGTTCTCTTTGCCTTCTCCCATGAATCGTTGTATTAAAATGTTATTTGTGTTCAATTTTAGTCCACGTTAAATGTAGATTTTTAATGATATGAGAGTATGTGTCATGTAACTAAATGGCCACCCTCATTTTAGATTCCCTGTGTGTGGAGTATGAAACCCATGGGCAGCCTGTGCCATTCTGTATTTGTTTTGTACTATGCTGTGTTACCTGGTTTACAGTTCACGATTACCCTTCAATTGTTAAAGTGACTTGAGCTTGCTTTACTTTTGAATTTTACCTTTTCTGTTCTTGGTATGGCTACTTTGTAAATATTTCCTTGTTAGTATAGTGATGTCTTAAAGATATTTTCTTTTTTAAAACATTTGCCATGCCTCGTCATGTTTAAACGTCTTTGTGGTAGTACTGAAGCATCTTTGTCAAACACAACAATTTAAAACTCCTATCATCTTGTTCTATAGCATTGAGCAATGTTATCTTACAATTTGTAGCTTTTTTTTTTTCTGATTAACTCTCAGTTCTAATCTTGTGTACATTTATTGTTTCCTTTGGTGTGTATGTATTTTCACTCTCTTTGATATTTATAGTATGTCTCATTGAAATTCAGGATTGATACTAGGAAAAAGAAAACCACATTTGCAGAAAGAGCTAGTTAGGCAAGCAGGCAGTCACTTATAGAGGGGTTTCTGAGCACTGTGGAGAGTAATTCTAACCCTGAAGAAAATTTCTGACTCATTTATAGAGCTCCTGACACCTCTTCCACAGAGTGAACCAGCTTGTGAGCAAATGCATAGTATTCAGACTCTGATGAATGTCCCTTTGTCCAATTCTTTAGCTTTTTTTGTACCTTCGTTAAATAATAATAGTTTAAAAAAATATTTTGTGCATTCCAGCAGACATTTTGTGTCTTACGGTTGTTAATAAAGGAGAAAAATATTTTTTGTAATAGACAAGGACATGAATTTGGCAATCTCTGATTAAAAGAGAAGTAGCCTAGGGGCGCCTGGGTGGCGCAGTCGGTTAAGCATCCGACTTCAGCCAGGTCACGATCTCACGGTCCGTGAGTTCGAGCCCCGCGTCAGGCTCTGGGCTGATGGCTCGGAGCCTGGAGCCTGTTTCCGATTCTGTGTCTCCCTCTCTCTCTGCCCCTCCCCCGTTCATGCTCTGTCTCTCTCTGTCTCAAAAATAAAAAAAAAAAAAAAAAAAGAGAAGTAGCCTAGTTTTTTGTATTCGTTATTTTTGCCCAGATGATCTGAGGTTTAATTAAATTCTTTTCTTTCTATGAACTCTTCCCTTTTCCAGTTTTGTATTGACTTGCCCACTGTTGTGTTTCTAATGCACTCCCTGAGTCACTGGAGAAAGCTTTGAGGGATGTAGAATGTTATTCGCATCACTGGCAGCTGTCTTAGAGTTTTCCTGCCTCCAGCTTTTGGGGTTTATTATCAGGCCTTTCAAAGGAATTCTGCCCTTCCCTCACAGTCCCAAACTATTCATCTTTTCTCCAAGGGAGTCTGTTGTATTACTAATTAAGATGCTGAGGTGACTTTATTAAGACAAGATTAATTTATGAAAGATTTATGTAAAAATATAATAGAGGCCAAGTATTTTATTTCAAGGACAAGTTGAAGCCAGTTAATGCCCAGTAACTGTTTCATTCTTTTGTGAGGGCTCTGGTGACTTCTAGATAGTTCTATTTGCACCTCTCTATCCAGTTTCAGGGAATAAGAATGGAAGAGCCCTGGAGGCTCATGTACTGTAGCAGAGGTGGAGGGAGGAGCCCCTTTTCAGTGAAGGTGTTTCTTTCTTTGAAGCTGTTAAGTCCAAGATCTATTAGCACACATGAAGATGGTAAGCCCTTGCAACTTTCAGTATATCCATGTACCAATTTATATAGTCTCAAATGGAAAGATATTTTAGAAGCAATATGTGTACATTTATATGTAAGCTTGTGCCTAAAGTAGGTGTGGAGGGGAGACCATTAATTATTCTTTGTCTTCTGAAAAAAATTGTTTTCTGGAATTAAAAAGTGAAAAAAATTTGCCCTTCCTTTTCATGAAGGAAACCAGTGCTGCATAATCCATGCTTTATCAATATTTATTATGTTTTAAAAGATACTTAATAATGATGGCTTATACATCCTATTTTAAAGACCATTTATTTTATTTGTTATTACTAGATTTGGAGGATTTTGAAATTTTTTCAATTTAAATGTTGAATTAAAAATGTAACCTTTTATAAATACATGGCCAAAAAAGTTCTGTTAATTTTAAAGTTTGGACAGAAATTGTATTACTCTGAAGTGTACTTAGGCTTAATTCTTTTTGGCTTATTTAGAGAATTGGATCATTTTAAAAAAACTGCAAATAAATAAGTGGATTTTAATTTGGTAATCAGGAAGACACAAAGACTATACATGTTTGTTGTATTTGAGTTTGTTTTTTGATGATATGTTGTAAAAATTCTCCCAGTGCAATATTTGTCGGAATATATTATTCTAGTCATCATTTGTATAGCTTTGTTTTTAAGTATATTAAATGTAAAATCAGAAAAACATGTAATATTTGTGGTGATTTTCTGGGGAAAAAGGTAAACTTGACAGTGTTGAAAGAATGGATTCTTTGCAAAACACTATTTTATAGAGTCATAGAGTCTTGAGGCCTTAGAGATCATGTACCAATGAGGGAATTCCTTTTCCAGCATTCCTTTTCCAGCATTCCAGCAGTATCCAGCCCCTGCTTCCAGTGATAGCGTTGAAGTGGAAATCCCAGTGTTTTGCAGAGTGGTTTATTGGGCAAGTTTAGGGATTCATCAGATAACGTCCTTTGGAAGAAGTTATTTAATGATGTCAGTAATATCAGAAGAGGCCTTCTCCCCAGCTTAAGACTCCCTGGAGGAGGTAGCAGTTGAGAAATAGTGTAATTTGGGATTTTAGAATTCCATAGCTGGACCTAACCTTGTAGATCTCTTACTTGTTAAAACTGTGGCCCAGAAACTGTGACCTTCACTTAGCTAGTTGGTATCAGCGTGGGCACCCTGCTCACCTCCCAGTTCTGTGCTCTTTTCACTACGCATGCTGTGCTGCAGGTGAGTGAGAATGTAAATATCTACTTAGTTACTGACAGTACCACTAAGTCTTACATTCACACCCTGCCTGATCCTGTAATTCTTACAACAGCCCTGCAGGGAAGATTTTACTATCTCACTTTTAGGGAAGTGGAAACCGAGGTAACTTGCCCACTGTCTGTCACACAACCAGTGATGATGCAGCTGGCAGTTGAGTGCAGGTCGGCCTGTGATTTTCTATAGATTACATACATTACTTTTAGTGATGTGAGAAAAAAACTAGGTAGGATCAGTGAGACTACTGGAATGCAAGATGCTGGGCATCTTACTATAGCACTGCTACTTGTGTTCTGAACTTTGTAGTTAAAACTGATTTAAAAACTGGTATGGAGGTGGTAAAACTTAGTGATCACTGAATGAACAGGTTTTGCTGGACAAAGTCAGAAGCCACTTTTTGGTTAGTAAGGGGATGGGAAATTAAGGGCTGCCTTCAGATGTTGGATACAAATTTGGCTTTCAGTTTAAGAAACTTAAGCTTTTTTTTTTTTTTTTTTTTTAAAGTAATGTAAGTTTATTTTGTGGATGGTAAGGGCAGTCATCCTGTGGCAACCTACCCACACTCTGGCACTGCGTTAGTTAACTTCTACCACACGGAGGGGGCGCCCAGGTTCACTTTACAAAGTGAACCTGGGCTCCTGAGGTGGCTCAGTCCGTGAAGCCTGGGACTTCAGCTCAGGTCATGGTCTCATGGTCGGTGGGTTCCAGACCCCTGCAAGGGGCTCTGCACTGACAGCTCGGCGCCTGGAGCCTGCTTCAGATTCTGTGTCTCCCTATCTCTCTGCCCCTCCCCTGCTTGTGTTTTTTCTCTCTCTTTCTCAAAAGTAAATAAACATAAAAAAAACCCCACAAAAAACAGAAACAAAACAAAGTGAACCAGAGGCTGACCTGAAGCCCCCGCCGTAAGACACCTCCCCGTCCACGGCAGTAATCTCTGCCGCCCAAGACTGGGTTCCCCCGGCTCTCCTGCGCCATGGCGGGGCTGTAGCCGGGCACATGGCTCCTTACAAGTGTTCAACGTAAAGAGAGCAGCCAGCCAGACCCACTTCGCAGACAAGCGGAAGGGACTCATAGGCCTAGGAGGTGCGGGCTCGCCTTTACTTATAAGCCCTTTCGCGGGCTTGCGGGCTCGCGGGCTCCCGGGCGGCGGGCGGCGGTCTGCAGTCCCGCCCACTCAGCGTCTCTGTTGCTGAGGGCGGGTTGAGTTACGTAGGGGAAGCTTCTGGAGACAGCTTAGTAGGCGGACCCAGGCTCCGGCCGGTCCTTTGAGCAAGTGGGCGCAGCCAAATCGCGTGTGTCAGTGGACATGGCTCACGGGTCGGAAGGCCGTATGTCGCGGGGCTGCAAGCTGCCTCTCCTGCTCCTTCATGTGTCTCTGCCTCTACTTCTGTTCCTGTGGCATTCGCCGCCCAGCGCAAGTAGGCCCGCTGCGCCCGGAGAGAGGGGGTGGGGGGGGGCGGCTGGGTGTGTGAGGTAGGCGGAGGTGGGGGGGGGGTGGAGGCAGGGTGGGATGCGTAGGCAGGATGGGGTGCTGGCCGCGCGGCAGCCCCCTCACCGGTCCGCGACAGCAGGACTCCCGTCCCGTCCGAGATCCGCAGCCGCTCCGGGCTCTAACGAGCTCCGGGAGCTCTCCTCTGAAATTCGAGTTCGTTTACTCATTCATTACTGTACTGTCGGCTGCTGTGTGCAGAGTCGGCCCTTGTAGAAACCTGGGGCGGGGGGCCTCCTTTGATTCTATGCTCTGAATGCTCTGTGAATTTCAGAGCCGCTTGCATCATTTTGCTACAGCTGAGAAGGCAAAGGGGGAGGAAGTGAAAAAAAAAACACTCCACTTGCTTATCCCACGTGTTGTCCGGGAGGCATCTTCACTTTACTGAAAAGTCTGCCGAGAGTGAGGGGAACGTTTTAACCTCGTGGTGATATTCAAACCTTCTCTTTTACTTTTTTTTGGGGGGCGGGGGAGGGACACTGATGGATGTTTCTGTCTAATTATCGAACAGGACACCAGAAGGCTGAAAGGCATATGAAGAGATGTTTAAACTCATTACTAATCATAGAATAGAAGTTAACACAGTAAAATATCACTTGACGCTTACTAGACTGGCCAGAGTAGGCCAGGCTGTGCCAAGTGGTGGTGGGTGGATGGTTAGGGATGTGGGAATTTCGGAGACCATCTGAGTGTCCATCCTTGGGGCTGTACATGAGCCAAATGTGGATTTGCATATAGAGAACTTGTCAACAACTTCAACCAATGGACTAGCCGTACACATAGCAGTGAGAGGATCTTGAAACAGTGCCAGAAGCAGAAACAGTAACATGTAACTCCATAGCATTTTCATAAGTTTGAGAAACAAAACAAGGCAGTTTTAAAGAGAACAAAAATGTAAGCATTAAACATCTTAGAATGGGTGCCTGTTGTGGGAGGGAGATGGAAATAAAAAATAATAAATAGTATTTCTATATACTTGCAATGAGCAATCCAAAAATAAAATTAAGAGAAAAGTTCTATTTATGAATCCATCAGAAAGAATAAAATACTTAGGAATAAGTTTAACAAAAGGAGCACAAAACTTTTACTCTGAAAACTATATGTTTTTTTAGTTTTATAATTCATTTAATGGCAACTGGTAATCATCAAATTATCAATTGTTATCTTTAAAAGTGATTACACTAGGGGCGCCTGGGTGGCTCAGTTGGTTGAGCGACCGACTTCAGCTCAGGTCACGATCTCACGGTTCGTGAGTTCGAGCCCTGCGTCAGGCTCTGGGCTGATGGCTCAGAGCCTGGAGCCTGCTTCCGATTCTGTGTCTCCCTCTCTCTCTGCCCCTCCCCCATTCATGCTCTGTCTCTCTCTGTCTCAAAAATAAATAAACATTAAAAAAAATTAAAAAAAAAAAAAAAAGTGATTACACTAGCTTTGCTATCATTTCTCAAGGATACCTAGACTTACAGATATTTCCCACATAAGATGCATCATATGAATCACCAGCATTGATAAAACCAGATCCAGGGAAAGAACTAAGTTTGGGGAGACATGCATGATCTTAATATAGCAAATGTTTAGCCTGTCTTGATTATTTACAAAATGAGAACAGCAGGAATATTTGCTGTTGAAAAATTTTAAAGAAGATCTAAAGTGAAATGGAAAAATTATCCCATCCTAAGTTTTTTTAGGCCGCCTAACAAATACCTTAGACTAACTGGCTTAAACAACAGATTTATTTCTCACAGTTCTGGAGGCTGGGAAGTCCACCATCTAGGTGCTGACTGAATTGGGTCCTGGTGAGGGGTCTCTTCCTGACTTGTAGAGGAATACCTTCTTACTTTATCCCCTGGTGCTGAGAAAGAGATCTCTCTGCCTGTCTCTTATTAGGACACTAATCCCATTTACGAGGGCTTCACCTTTGTGACCTAATCACCTCCCAAAGGCCCCACCTCCAAGTACCATCACACTGGGGGTTAGGCTTCAACTGTGTGAAATTTGGAGGGACACAAACATTCATTCCGTAGTACATCCCCAAAACACATTTATGGATTGGAAGACAACATTATTAAGATGGTAGTACTCCCCAAATTGCTACACATTCAGTGCAATTCATGTTAGAATCTCGGCTGAGTTCTTTGTAGAAATTGATAAACGGATTCTAAAATTCCTCTGAAATTGCAAGGGACATAGAATATTGAAAACAATCTTGAAAAAGAAGAACAAAGTTGAACACTCTTACGTGGGTTAATGCAGGGCCGTGAACTAAGAGCGTCTGTACCTGAAACACCCCCTTCCCCTCACAAAAAAAGGGATTTGTTTCCATTTATGTGGTAGTGTTTGAGAGTATCAGGCCTATGTTTTTTTCCAACAGTCTCCCATAACTGAATTCTCTTATTGCCACAGGTTTCCTGCATGTGAAGATGGCAGGGACAACTCAGACTGTGCTCCTGAATGACAATGCCACTATTTTCTGCCAAGTCTATGGTGACCCCTCCCCAAACATAACCATTATGGGTGTCACCTGGTTTTGGAAGAATCCAGGGTCTGCAACAGAAGTTAAGCTATTTGAGTTTTTTGGAGGCCAACAAATGACAGGTCGACCTGGAGCCATGGTGCCTCTTAAGAGTTTGGAGAGTGGGAATGCCTCACTGCAGCTGCCAGGGATCCAGCTGAGGGAAGCAGGAGAGTACCGATGTGAGGTGGTGATCACCCCTCACAAAGCAGTGGGACAAGTCAAGCTGGAGGTTGTGGGTGAGTTCCCTGGGGGCAGGGCCCTGTGGTTTCCGTGGTACTGAGGCTTGGGGTGGAGTTGTGGCTGGGCCAGAATGAGCAGAGGTTTAGAGCATGCCTATGAGTCAGACAGATGGTTTTGAGTCCTGGGTTTCCATGGACAGCTGAACAGTGTTGGGCAAGTTATTAATCACATAGAACCTCTTTCTGAACAAATGTAATAGTACCTGTCTAGGAGGTTTATTTTGGGGAAGAGTCTATGAGAAATTCAGGTTATATACTTAGTATAATGTATGGCCCACTGTAAGTGCTCAGTGAAAGACAGCTATATAAGTTATGATATAATTTACTTACTGTATGGATGGTGAGTGTTTACTGCAGAGGTGTCTCTGAAAGGTAGCCGGGAAAGGAGTGAGATGCTGGGTTCCATAGATCTGAATCCTGTTTTTTTTTTTTTTTTTAACGTTTATTTATTTTTGAGACAGAGAGAGACAGAGCATGAACGGGGGAGGGTCAGAGAGAGGGAGACAGAATTCGAAACAGGTTCCAGGCTCTGAGCTGTCAACACAGAGCCTGACGTGGGGCTCGAACTCACGGACTGCGAGATCATGACCTGAGCCGAAGTCGGCCGCTCAACCGACTGAGCCACCCAGGCGCCCCTGAATCCTGTTGTAGCTTTGCTGCTTCCAAACTGGGTGATTGGGCCAGCCACTTAACATTTTTGGACCTGAATTTTCCCCTGCACAAAATGGGGTGATAAATCACACCTGTCTCATGATGTTCTGAGGATTACATAACATAATGCATGAACATGCCCAGCTGGGTGCTGGTGTGAGGTAGGTGCCCAGTGAAGACTTGCAGCAACAGCCACACTGTCCACCAAACACCTCTTTGAGCTCTTCTCTGTTATGATTGGTCTGATCATATGTAGATGAGCTTTGGGGGGTGTATTTGTTTGCTGCGGTTTGCCGTAACAAAATACCACTGACAGGTGACTTAAATGACAGAAATTTATTTTCTCACAACCCTGGAGTCTAGCAGTCTGAAATGAAGGTATCCGTGGGGTTGTTTTTTTCTGAGGGCTTTTTGCTTGGCTTGTAGATGGCCATCTTCTCCCTGTGTCTTCAGTATTCTTCCCTCTGTGCATGTGTGTCCTACTCTTTCCTTCCTGCAAGTACATTGGTCATATTAGTCTAGGGCCCAACCTAATGATCTCATTGTAACTGAGTTACCTAAATAAAGACCCTATTTCCAAATATAGTCACAGTCCGAGGCACTGGGGTTAGGACTTCAGCATATGAATTTTGAGAGGCCACAATTCAGCCTATAAAAGGGGGATGGCGTCTACGAGCCTTCCCAAAATTGTACTTAGGACTTTTAACATTTTGTACATATTAGTTTGGGGGATGAGAATGTTAAGTTAGGATTCATTTCCTCTGCAACTGACAGAAAGCTTAAAATAAAAGGATTTAAAAAAATTAATAGGTTTTATTTTTTAGAATAGCTTTAGATTGACAGAAAAATTGCAAAGATAGTACAGAGTTTTCATATCACTCCCATCTCTGCACACCACTTTCCCTATTATTAACATCTTGCATTAGTATGGTATATTTGTTATAAATAATGAGCCAATATTGATAATTATTATTAATTAAAGTCCATAGTTTATTCAGATTTCCTTAACTTTTAATCTGATGTCTTTTTTTCTGTTCCAGGATCCCATCCAAAATACCACAATATACTTAGTTGTTATGTGTCCTTAGGCTCCTCTTTACTGTCACAGTTTCTCAGTTTCACAGACTTTTCCTTGTTTTGGCAACCTTGATATTCTGAGGAGTAATGGTCAGGTATATCATAGGATGCCGCTCTATTGGCATTTCCCTGCTATTTTTCTCATAATTCAGTGGAGTTATGGTTTTGGGGGAGGAAGATCACAGAGGTAAAGTGCCATTTTCATCCCATCCCTTTCTTTGAATGATTTATGACTCTTGGTGTTGACCTTAATCATCTAGCTTTAGTATTTGTCTGGTTTTTCCCCTATAAAGCTACTCTCCTCTCCTCTTTGTCATCTTATAGTCTTTGAAAGGAAGTCACTCTATGCAGCGTACATTTAAGCTGTGGTAAATTATGCTCCCCCTCCTTTAGAGTGGAGTAGTTACATAATTTATTTGGGATTCTTCTGCACAAGAGATTTCTCTCTTCTCCCTCACTTATTAATCTAAATTTATTGATGTCAGTTTGGACTCAGGATATTTATTTTGTACTTTAGGTTATAATTTCATACAACTTTATTTTATTGCTCAAATTGTTCCTGCTTTGGCCATTGGGAGCATTTTCAGTTGACTCTTGTGTCTCTTTGACATACTCTCATCATTGTGGGGTTTTGTTTTGATCTAAGCACTTCCTTACTTTCTGGCACTAGAAGATGCTCCAGGATCATCTTGTGTATTTCTTGTCCCATTCCTAGAATCAGCCAATTATTCAAGGAATTCTCTCTGGTTCTTTTGATTGGAAAATATGTTAGAAACCAAAATGCGGGCACTAGATGTGCTTGTCCCCACTGGGATATCATTGCTTCTGGGCCCTCTGAACTGACAGAGCAAATAAATATGTGTATGTATACTAATCTGTGTATATACAAAAATCTGTAAGAATTTCTATTTTTAACCATCTGTGTCTATATTTATTTTAATATAGTAGTTCTTAATGATGTCCCTAACTTTAATCTATTACCATATGAATCATTCTAGCCTCCTTCTTTTGCATATTTGTGAAACCCACTCCAGCAGTAAGAAACCTGGCTCCCATCATCCTCTCGTCTATTTACTTAATTGTTTAATTCTAGTATATGTCTACAGCCATATCAGAATTGTTAACTTGTACCCCCATGAGAAACAACATTATCACCCAGGGTATAGTACTTGCAATTCATCTTGTCTTTGTTCTTGTAGACTCCATTTATTTCAGAAGTTCCATTGGTCAGCACCTTTCCTCTGTCCCTTGCAGTGAGGCTCTTTTGTACATTTGTAATACACTTAGATTTGTTGTTACAGTGTACCTTCTCTCTTTTTGGGGATTCCTTGAACTCTTAAATGATTTAAAATTTGCATACCTTAAGGTTCACTCTGTGTGTTTCTAGTTCTGTGAGTTTGACATATATGTTACAGTATCACAGAATAGTTTTCACTGCCTCTGCTTCACCTATTTGCCCCTCCCCCTGGGCCCCTTACACCACTAATCTTTTTACTGTCCCCATAGTTTTGCCTTTTCTACAATATTATATAATTGAATTGGAATCATCAGTATGAAGCCTTTTCAGATGGGATTCCTTCACATAGCAATATACATTCAAGATTCCTCCATGTCTTTTTTTTTGTTGTTTGTTATTTTGGTGGCTTGATAGCTCATTTATTTTTATCACTGAAAAATATTCCATTGTATGGATGTGCCATAGTTTGTTTATCCATTCACCTATTGAAAAATATCTTGATTGTTTCCAGTTTTTGGCAATTAGGAATAAAACTGCCATAAACATTCAGGTGCAGGTTTTTGTGTAGACATAATTTTTCATCTCAATTGGGTTAATACCCAAGAGTGTGATTGCTGGATCATATGTTAAGACTATGTTTAAACTTGTAAGAAACTGCCAGTTCTTCCAGAGTGACTGTATCATTTTGCATTTCTACCAGTCATGAATGAGAGTTCCTGTTGTTCTATATCCTCATCAACATTTGGTATCGTTAATTTTTTGTATTTTAGCTATTCTAGTAAGTATGTAGTGATATCACATCTGTTGTTTTAATTTGTAATTCCCTAATGACATGTGATGTTGAGGATCTTTCTATTTGCTTTTTTGTCCTCTGCATATCTTCTTTTGAAAGATACTTGTTTAGATCTTTTGACCATTTTTCAGTTGGGTTCTTTGTGTCCCAGTTGTTGAGTTTTAGGAATCCTCTGTTATGTTATTTATTTATTTTTTGAGTTATCTGTATATTTTAGATACAAATCCTTTATCAGATATGTGTTTTGCAAATATTTTCTCCCAGTTTATGGCCTGTTTTTTCATTTTCTTAACTGTGTTTTACAGAGCAGAAGTTCTAAATTTCAGTAAAGTCCAACTTACTGATTTTTTGCTTTCATGGATTATGCTTTTGGCATTGTATCTAAAAGCATATCACCAAACTCAAGGCCACCTAGAGTTTCTTTTATGTTATCTTTCTAGACATTTTATACTTTTATGTTTAGGTCTATGAAACATTTTGAGTTAATTTTTATGAAAAGTATAAAATGCGTGTCTAGATTCCATGTGCAGACTTTGTGCATATGATGTCCAGTTGTTCCAGCCTATTTGTTGAAGATTATCTTTTCTCCATTGAATTACTTCTGTTCCTTTGTCAAAGATCAGTTAAATACATTTGTGTGGGTCTTTTTCTGGGCTCTCTATTCTGTTCTGTTGGTCTGTTTGTCTATTCTTTCACCAATATCATGTTCTATAGATTATTTTAGTTTTACAGTAAGTCTTTAAGTAAGATTGTGTTAGTCATCAAATTTTGTTGTTCCTTTTCAGTATTGTGTGAGCTATTCTGGACCTTTTGCCTATCCTTATAAACTTGAGAATCAGTTTGTCAGAATCCACAAAGTACTTTCTGGGCTTTTGATTACATTGAATCTATAGATCAAGGTGGGAAGAATTGACACCTTAACAATATTGATTCTTCTTTTCCATGAACACAGAATATCCTTTCATTTATTTAGATTTTTTATTTCATTCATCAGAATTTTCTAGTTTTCTTCATGTAGATTCTGTATGTATTTTGTTAGATTTAAACCTAAATATTTCTTTTAGGTTTAAAGAAATTTTAAGGGGGCAGACAGGGCACTAATTTAAATGGTATTGGGTTTTTAATTTGAAATTCCAATTGTTTATTGCTTGTGTATTAGAAAGCCATTGACTTTTTTTTTTTTTTTTAATTTACATCCAAATTCGTTAGCATATAGTGCAACAATGATTTCAGGAGTCGATTCCTTAATGCCCCTTACCCATTTAGCCCATCCCCCCTCCCACAACCCCTCCAGTAACCCTCTGTTCTCCATATTCAAGAGTCTCTTATGCTTTGTCCCCCTCCCTGTTTTTATATTATTTTTGTTTCCGTTCCCTTAGGTTAATTTGTTTTGTTTCTTAAAGTCCTCATATGAGTGAAGTCATATCATATTTGTCTTTCTGTGACTAATTTCACTTAGTATAGTACCCTCCAGTTCCATCCCCGTAGTTGCAAATGGCAAGATTTCATTCTTTTTGATTGCCGAGTAATACTCCATTGTATATATACCACATCTTCTTTATCCATTCATCCATTGATGGACATTTGGGCTCTTTCCAGAAAGCCATTGACTTTTATATATTAACCTTGAATCCTGCAGTCTGCTGCTGCTGTAATCACTTATTAGTTCTAGGGTTTAAATATTTTTTTGGTCCAGTGTTGGGGATTTTTCTATATAAACCTTGTATCTGAGAACAGACAGTTTTATTTCTTCCTTCTTAATCTGTAGATCTTTTATTTTCTTCTCTTGCCCTATTATACTAGCTAGGACTTCCATCACAATATTGAATAGGAGTGGTCAGAAGAGATAGCCCTGCTTTGTTCCTGTCTTTAGTTTCTCACCATTAAGTGTGATGTTAGCTGTAAGTTTTTTGTAGATGTTCTTTTTCAGGTTGAGAAAGTTCCCCTTATCCTAGTTTCCTGAGAGTTTTTAACATGAATGGGTGTTGGATTTTGCCAAATCCTTTTTTTGCATAATTGATATGATCATGTAATTTTTCTTCTTTAGTCTGTTGATGTGATAGATTATATTAATTGACTTGAATGATGAAACAGTCTTGAATACCTGGAATAAATCCCACTTAGTTGTGGTGTATAATTATTTTTATACATTGTTGGGCTCAATTTGCTAATATTTTGTTGAGGACTTTTGCATTTAGTGTACTGAAACATATTGGTCTGTAGTTTTCCTTTCTTGTAATGTTTTCATCTGGTTTTGGGATTACTGTATTACTGGGCTTATAGAATAAGTTAGGATTTGTTGCCTCTACTTTAATTGCTAGGAGAAATTGTAAAAAATTGGTATCATTATTAATTTAAATGTTTGGTAGAATTCACCACTGAAACCATTTGGGCCTAGTGCTTTATTTTTTTGAGGTTATTAATTATTGATTAAATTTCTTTAATAGATGCAGGCCAATTCAAATTATCTATTTTTTCTTGTGTGAATCTTGGTAATTTTTGTCTCTCAAGGAATTGGTCCATTTTATTCAAGTTATTATATATGTGGGCATAATGGTGCTCATAATGTTCCTTTATTATCCGTCTGTTCATGGCATCAGTAGTGATCCCTCTTTCATTTATGATATTAGTACTTTATGTCTTCTCTGTTTTGTTCTTCGTTAACCTAGAAGCTTATCGATTTTAGTAATCATTTCAAAGCCACAGTTTATGGTTTCATTGATTTTCTCCATTGGTTTCCTGTTTTCAGTTTCATTGTTTTCTGCTTTAAATTTTGATATTTCTTTTCTTCTGCTTGTTTTAGGCTAAACTGCTCTTCTTCCTCTAGCTTCTGAAGGTGGAAGCTTATTAATTAAGATAGTTGATTTTATATTTCTCCTCTTTTCTAAAATATGTATTCAATATTATACACTCCACTCTAGGCATTTCTTTGGTAGCACCTGCAAATTTTCATAAGTAGGATTTTCATTTTAATTTCATTTGGTTCAAAATATTTTAAAATTTCTCTTGAGACTTTTTCTTTGACCCATATATTATTTAGAATAGAAATGATTTATTCTCCAAGTAATTTAGAATTTTTCCAGCCATCCTTCTGGCTTATTTATATCTGGATAGCTCCATTGTGGTCTGAGAATATACCCTGCATGATTTCTATTCTTTAAAATGTTTAAAGATGTAGTCTATGAGCTAGAATGTGATTTATCTTGGTGAGTGTTCCACATGAACTTGAGAATAATGTATATTCTGCTGTTGGATAAAGTATCCTATTAATTAATTCAGTCCAGATGATTGGTGGTGCTATTCCTTTCAACTATTTTCTTACTGCTTTTCTGCTTGCTGGTCTATCAATTAATGAAAGATGAGTGTTAAAATCTCCAACTATAATTGCAGATTTGTCTATTTGTCCTTGTAGTTCTTTCAGTTTTTGCCTCATGTATTTTGACATTCTGTTGTCAGGTGCATACAAGTTGAGGATTTTTAGGTCTTCTTGAATAATTGATCCCTTTTTCACTAAGTAATGTCTCTTTTTATCCCTAATAAAAATTTTGTTGTTGTTGTTCTGAAGGCTTCTTTTAAATTCACAGTTACTCTAGCTTTCTTTGGGTTAGCATTAGTATAGTGTGTCTTTGTCAATCCCTTTGATTTAAACCTATCTGTTTAAACCTGTCTTCATATTTAAAGTGGGTTTCTTATAGAAAACATGTAGGTGAGTCTTTTGTTTTTTATCCACTCTGATAGTCTCTGTCTTTTAATTAATATGTTTAGAACATTCATTTAAAGTGATTATGTATATAGTTGGATTAGTATGTACCATTCTATTTGGTGAACTTGTTCTTTGCTTTTTTTTTTTTTTTTTTAACCTTTCTCTCCCCCTCTTTTAAAAAAAATTTTTTTAGGTTTATTCATTTTTCAGAGACACAGAGAAACAAAGCATGAGTTGGGGAGGGGCAGAGAGAGAAGGAGATATGGAATCTGAAGCAGGCACCAGGCTCTGAGCTGTCAGCACGGAACCCGATGCAGGGCTGGAACCTGCAGACCATGAGATCATGACCTGAGCTGAAGTCAGACACTTAACAGACTGAGCCACCCAGGCGCTTCTCTCCTCTCTCCTCTCTCTCTCTCTCTCTCTCTCTCTCTCTCTTTATTGTAAAATATGTTTATTGATGATAAAACTTCTATAATTTACTACTGGTACTTGATGTTACAAATGTTAGGGTCTTTGAGATATGTAGGATCCTTGTAATGTAACTGGCATAAAAACCCCATGATTTGAGCTCTCCTAATCACTTTTGTGATTTCTGTTTCTTCCCACAAAGACCAGTCCTATGTCTTTCATAAATGCATCCAGTAAATGGAGAAATAAGCTGGGACAAAAACTGTACATTCTTTTAATCTACATGTTTTCCACACAAGATACATTTTTTAAGAGGCTCCTTGTAAGGATTTTCTGCTGGAATGGGCAGGTCCTCATTGCTGGCTACCTGTTTTCTTTGAGTTTCCCTCCTAGAAAAGATTTGGTGCCTTGCAGCTCTCTAGGTTTTCCTCTACTGTTATCACCCTGGAGCCCCATTGCTGTGGTAATGAAGTGTTGGTGAGGGGAAACAGTGGATCTTACCATTAAAGCTCATTCTTGGAGACCTGTAAGCCCCTAGGCTGTGACCTTTAGAAGTGTTCCTAGGTGAGACCTGAAGACTAGAGGGGGCTACAGTTGGCTAATCATCTTTACCCCAGGTCAGAGAAGGCTCTGGCAGTCTTTTCTCTTGAGAGCATCCTTTGTTATGGATATTGCACTGGGTATATTTTTAAATACCTTTCCTCTCCCCTGAAACAGGAGAGGATTTTTTCTTGAATCTTCACTGTGAGAATCTGGTGGTGTTCCTGGTGGTACAACCAATGAAAGTATGGTGGCCGCCATGAGACTGAGCCCCCACCCCCACCCCAGGAGTTTCTTACTCTCATCCTTTAGAGATTTGTCAAGAGTTGCTACTTAAGTGCTTCTACTGGTTTATGGCTCTGGTATCTGCTTACGGTGCCATGATCTTGGCCGTGATTCTCTCAATCTGCCTGTCTAGTTTTCAGGGTGCTGGTTTGCCTTGTCACCTCAATTCTCTGATGGATCTAAGGAAACTTGTTGATGTGCAGTTTGTTCATCTTGTTACGACTTCCAGGGTCTTCACATGTTAGAAGGGAAACCAGAAGTCAACAATGACTTTTAAAAAAGGTAGTTTATTGTCTTTCACACAACTGTAGCCAACCCAAGGCAGGTGAGACAGTTTTGTGACCTTAGGGGACCCAGGATCCTTTTATCTTATCACTTTGCCATTCTCAACAGGTAGCTTCCACCTTGAGTTTGGAAGTGGTTTCTCTGTCTCTAGTCATCAGGTGGTATTCCAGCCATTCTGCAGGAAGGAGGAAGGGGGAGAGGAAGAGAAGGGCACAGTCCTTTTCTTTTTCTTTTCTTTTCTTTTCTTTTCTTTTTTTTAAAAAATGTTTTTTTGGCACAGTCCTTTTCTCTAAGATACCCTTGTTATTTAAGGATACTTCCAGAAAGTTGCTCTCATCACTTCTGATTACAATTACTAGACCCTAAGTTCATATGGCTACATGGAGGTTGAAAGATGTAGCTTTAATTTGGATATGTCATTGAAGATTGGAAATTGGCCATTAGCAGTCTCTACCACAGCAGTGTTCCAAGCCTTTCCTCAGATTTTTACAGGTGTCTATGTAGGATACAAAGTAGCTTAAGAAACTCTGCTCTGTAAAATTGCTGTGAGAGTAGGGAGCCATAGCATATCAGCTGACACTGAAACCAACATTCCCAGAATATTTAGCCTGAGCAGAATCCTATTCAGTATGCTCACCTTTCCTAAAGGCTTGCTGAATCTTAGGATTGTTATTGGGGCATTGGGTTGATAGTAATCTAGTCCCTACCTACCCTCAAAGTTTGACTTCTCTCTTGGCAGCTTTCCCAGTCAGCAGCTTGTTTCCAGAGCAAGCCATAGTGAAAGAAAAGCAAGAAACACTTATTTTGTGTATGTCAAGTGGGTTCCACCTTGACAACATTACTATTACGTGGAAAAAATTATCCCAGAAGGATCCTCAGGAGGTTTTTGAAGGCATCATCACTAATCACACCATCGAGAATGGTATGTTTAATGTCACTAGCTTCTTGATGCTGAAGCCCTCTCTGGAAGACAATATGACCATCTACCAGTGTGTGATATATCACAAATCCTTGCCTACCCCTCAGAAGCTCAATTTCACCTTGACTGTGATAGGTAAGCAACCTCTTGAACATTTCTCTTACTCTTCACCTTGAGGTCAGGTAACATAAAACTTTGGTTCCCAGGCAGTCCCTAAGGGAAGATTGGGGGCCAGTAGGGAGGATAGAAAGCTTGGTATGGCATAGCTCAGCCCTAGAGTCAGCAGTCCAGACTAGGTCTCTTAAGCCAGGGCAGATAGTCTAGGAGGTGGAGAGTGGTGACAAAAGTTCTCAGATGAAAACAGGGCTCCTTGTTAGCCATGGCAGTTTAAGTGACCTGGGTGGTCTATATGGCTTGGGGTGTGAAGCTTGCTAGCTACAAGGAGAGTGGGCATAGGATCCTGTCCATGTCTTCTGAGGATAAGGGTCTGTCAGGGGCCAGGGACCCAGCCCTGCCAGCAACTCTTCTGCTCAGGCCCCAGGTCCACTGCAAACTGTTGGCTGGTAGAGGCTGAGTCAGTTCTGCCTTATGGATTGTGCCCAGGATGGGGAGGCCATAGTGGAGTGGTCCTGCAGGAGCCCAGCACTTTCCCCGGACATATTGGATCCTTAGCTCAAGATCTACAACTCACTATAGAATCCTTCCTGCTGGTGGAATGAGGTCCATTGAGCACATATCTTGGCTTCCTTGGTCACAGCTCTGGTCCTGGGTGGGTATGACCCTTCTGATTAGATGCATCTGCCTGGAGCTATGAGGGGTAAAGAAGGCAGGGTCTGACAAGGAGCCCTGTGGGATGTGGTCTGGGTGTGCCAGATGGGCACTGGGATGGTCCTGGAGGGAGAGAGGAATGGTTCTTGGAAGTAAGGGCTAGGAATGTGTGTATGGGTGGTGTGTGAAGGGATGTGTACAGGGTATGTGTGGGGCATGGGGAGTATGAAATTGAAACACGCTTCGTGTGTATCGAATAAGGGGTTTGTCTGCATCATATGTATGTCTGAGTCCATTCAGGTTGCTATAACAATTTGCCACAGATTGGGTGGCTTAAAAACAACAGATCTTTATCTTTCACAGTTCCAGAGGCTGAAAGTTTGCAATGATTGCGCCACCATGGTTGGGTGAGGACTCTCTTCTGGGTTGCACACTTCTTATTGTATCCTCACATGGTGGAAGGGATGAGGGAGCTCTCTAGGGCCTCTGTCATAAGGGCACTAACTCCATTCACGAGGACTCTACCAGCATGACCTAATCACCTCCGCCAAACCCTATCTCCTAATACTATCACGCTGTGCATCAGGATTTCAGTATATGAATTGGGAGAGGGGGCACACATATTCAGTCTATAGGAGTAAGGGTGTACTAGTTTGGAAGCTTTGAACATTGCGTGGCATGTGTGTGTGGTATGTAGTGTTCAGTATTGCAGTGTTTTCTGGCAAGTGCTAAACACACTGTTTGATGGGTGGAGGTGTGTGTGATAGGATTGGAGGACGCCAAGACGGGTGGCAGAGGGTCACAGGGACAGGGAAAATGACATACAACCCCAGGTCCTAGCAGTGGTTGTGTGGTCTCTGGCTCCAGCCCTTAGGTTTCCTCTTAATGTTTTTTTCCTCTTTCCCTCTGCAGAATCTGAGAAGACAGCTTGGAGTTTGAAGAACATTTTTTTCTACATTGGAGCCCCCTTGTCACTTGCAGTGATTTTATTAATTATTTATCTTTTAAAAAAGGTAAGAGGCTCCAAAGCAAAGTTTAGCCCTATGTTTTGGAGTTGACTTTGGGAGTTCGGGGATTCTAGAATGCCAGTGGATGCCGTTGAGGAGTTCTTAGGGTTGATATTGGTGTGTGTTTGTGGTATGTGGCTTTTCTGATGCTGCACTGATGAACTTTCTTTTCCGATCTCCATGTGGTGCTTTGTGACTCTGGGGAGACGCAGTGTAAAGCCCTCTGCCTCTTCGTAATGTACACATCTCATTGTGAATCAAACACTTTTGGTTCAGACCAGGTTTTTGAACCATGTATGGGCTGCACTGTTGTTCTCACACATAGAAACTGTGGCTCAGAGGTGAGAATTCCTTCTCCCGGGTGCTGATATTTTGTTAATAGTTCAATGAGATAACCTACCACCAGATTTCATTGGTTTAACTAGGAATTTCTTTATTTTTTTATTTCTATTTTATTTTAGAGAGAGGGCGCAAGTAAGGGAGAGGGGCAGAGGGAGAGAGGGAGAATCCCAAGCAGGTTCCATGCTCAGCACAGAGCCTGATGTGGGGTTTGATCCCATGACCCTGGTATCACAACCTGAGCCTAAACCAAGAGACAGATGCTCAACTGACTGAGCCACTCAGGCACCCCTAACCCGGAATTCCTAACTCTCCCTAAGTGTTTCTGAACTAAAACATGTTTTCAAACATGTTCTTCCCTGACTATGGCCCAAATATCAAATAAAACAACTCAAACTGTAGAGGCCCAAGAGACCAATGTAAATATGTTTTTTAAAATGGTTCCACAGAATAAAATTGCCTTTAGTTTTTTATGGGCCTGCCAAGGCAGAATCTGTGCAGTAGCTAATACGTCTCATTATAAGTGCCTTAGGAAAAATAGAATAATCAGTTAATTAAGAAAAAAGGCGGGGCGCCTGGGTGGCTCAGTCACTTAAGCGTCCGACTTCAGCTCAGGTCACGATCTCGCGGTCTGTGAGTTCGAGTCCCGCGTCGGGCTCTGGGCTGATGGCTCAGAGCCTGGAGCCTGCTTCCGATTCTGTGTCTCCGTCTCTCTCTGCCCCTCCCCCGTTCATGCTCTGTCTCTGTCTCAAAAAAAATAAATAAACGTTAAAAAGAAAAAAAAGGCTATTTGTTTATCTAAAATTTGCCAACCGATTCATGGGATTTATTCTTTGGGTGGGACCTAGGCCAATGAGACAACTAGATATAAAGTGGTTTTCAAATGTGTCTTGTGGTATTTGTGACTGTTCTCCTATTTCTTGCCTTCCTCTGACTTCTGATATCCAGGTGCTCTCATGATAACCTCACGTTTGATGATGATACTTTTTGAAAAAGAGACTCAAGCCTTTGTGACTAGCCTGGATTCTGCAATTTTGCTCCAATTTTGTTTGCAATTTTGGCTCCAAACCTTCACCCTTCCTCACATCCATGTCCTTTGCCATGTAATATTGCAGTGTCCTCCAATTACAGGCTGCTCCTTAACATTGGGCTCAACCTTATGACTTGCTTTGGTCAGTAGAATGAGACCAAAGTAAAAGAGTGCCATTTCTAAGTCTAGGCCTCAAGAGACTTGGTGCATTTCCATTTGCTTTCTTTGGTGCTTCTGATGTTAGTAAGAGGAGGATGCATCCAAGTGGGCCTGTTGGGGGTAAGAGACACTGGAAGCAGAGCTTGCTGCAGGCTGAGCAACACTGGAAGTCAGGGCTAGTTGCTGTATTGGAGGCCACACTAAATCATCTAAATCAGATGACGGCCATGCAACACCCAGACAGGTGAGCAAATCTGGCTGAGATCATCAGTACTCAACAGAGCCAACTCTCAAATGAGTTTGAGATAAATACTTTTTTTTTTTTTTCCAGAGCCACTGTGTTTTGGATTGGCTTGTTACACAGCAAAAGCTAACTGATACAGCTCCTCATGAAGCTGAATTTTGACTAGAATGTATGGTTGCTATGGAGATGTGCTGCTGAGACCCTTTGCAGAGAGAGCCTGCTATGGAGTGTACTCAGCCAACATGCTCCAGCTGTGTCATCTCAGGGAGCTGCTGCAGTATTTGAGCTTATGCCGTGCTCTCCCTGGGAAGCCCTAGAAAATAGCTGAGAAGGCCAGGAGGCTTTGTAGTTCCCTGTTGGGGTGGCTAACACTTTCTCAGAGTTGCACTGTAGTCTGAGGCTCTTGCTACCCAATCTTCTCCTTCCTCGAACCTTCACAGATATGAGACCTGCATCATGGTCTAAAGGTTTTACCCCCATACTCATGTGCCCTCTCCCCTTTATCTTTCACAGGCACGACCCCAAACACGTCCCTTATCCTGAGTCTTGAAAGCTTCTTCTCAAAACACCCAAACCTATACAGCAGAGACTGAAAAATGAAAATGAGGTGCTGTCATTATGATGCATTCGTGTCTTATTCACATGGAGGAACCACTAGAACATTGGAAGTTCTTACACAGAAACATCAGAAACAAGGTTTCTCAGCGAATGCATAAGTACCTGAAATTACTTTTCCTAATGGCTTTAATGGTTTGCTCAAGAGCAGACTGTTCCTTCCTTAATAGCCTTCTGCCAATCAGCTCATCCAAGAAAAAGAAAGCAATGCTTTCCAAAGAAGACATACAGATAGCCAACAGATACGTGAAAAGGTGCTCAACATCACTAATTATCAGGGAAGCCAAAACCACAATGAGATATCAGCTCATACCTGTCAGAATGACTATTATCAGAAAGACAAGAAACAACAAGTATTGGTGAGGATGTGGAGAAAAGGGAGCCCTAGTGCACTCTTGGTGGGAATGAAAATTGGTCAGCCACAATGGAAAACAGAACAGAACAGTTCTATCTGAAAATAGAACTACCATATGACCCAGCAATTCGACTTCTGGGTATTTGAAGAAAATGAAAACACTAACTTTAAAAGATATATGCGCCCCTATGTTCACTGAAGTATTATTTACAGTAGCCAAGATATAGGAACAAGTGTCCATTAATAGATGAATGGATAAAGAAAATGTTATACCTGTGTCACACACACACACACATATATAAAATGAAATATATATGTATATATAAATGGAATATATAATATATATGTAAAAAAAATATAAAATTCTATTAACATATAATGTAATTTATTCATCTTGGAATTTTATTCACCCTTACAAAAAGAGTGAAATCTTGTCATTTGCAACAATATGCATGAAACACCTTGAGGGTGTTATGCTAAGTGAAATAAGTCAGACAGAGAAAGACAAATACCGTATTATCTCACATGTGCAATCTAAAAACCAAAACCCAAGCTCATCAATAACAGAACACAATGGTGGTTTTCAGGGTGGGGTGGGGTGGATGAAACGGGTGAAAGTGGTCAAAAGGTACAAACTTCTAGTTATAAAATAAGTCATGCGGCTGTAATGTACACCATGGTGCCTTTAGTTAATAATACTGTAATGCATATTTGGAAGTTACTAAGAGTAAATCTTAAAAATTTAGAAAAAATTTTAAGAAAAAATATTTTTGTAACTATGTATAGTGACAGGTGTTAATTAGACATATTGTGGTGATCGTTTTGCAACATATACAACTGTTGAATCATGTCATACACCTGAAACTCATATAATGCTGTATGTCAATTATACTCCAATAAAAAAAAAGTAACATTTAGTGTTTCTGGACTGTGGGCTGTATCCATTTCAAATTCTGCTTCTTAGTTCAATGAGATTGACCTGTACATGTTAATATAAGAATAAATCTATTGAACTGCACTTTTAATTTAATATCTCTAAATTTTTCTTTGAGAGGAGACAAGTGACTTGTCTAGGGTCTCATGGCTAGTAAAGGGTAGAGCTCGGGTTTTTAATCAATGTGTCCTACTACCAACGAAGATCCGGGGTGGGGTTGGGCTGTGAAAGATGAGCTGGAACATTAGGTTTAGAGGAGAGGCTTAGTCTGTACGGTTCTTGTCTATTCTTTTTTTTTTTTTATATGAAATTTATTGTCAAATTAGTTTCCATACAACACCCAGTGCTCATCCCAAAAGATGCCCTCTTCAGTGCCCATCACCTACCCTACCCTCCCTCCCTCCCCCCCATCAACCCTCAGTTTGTTCTCAGTTTTTAAGAGTCTCTTATGCTTTGGCTCTCTCTCCCACTCTAACCTTTTTTTTTTCTTTTTTTTTCCTTCCCCTCCCCCATGTTTCTGTTAAGTTTCTCAGGATCCACATAAGAGTGAAAACATGGTGTCTGTCTTTCTCTGTATGGCTTTTTTCACTTAGTATAACACTCTTGAGTTCCATCCACGTTGCTACAAAGGGCCTTATTTCATTCTTTCTCATTGCCACGTAGTACTCCATTGTGTATATAAACCACAATTTCTTTATCCATTCATCAGTTGATGGAAGTTTAGGCTTTTTCCACAATTTGGCTATTGTTGAGAGTGCTGCTATAAACATTGGGGGTAGTTCTTGTCTATTCTTAGGGGAGGACCTGTTGGTTAGTGTGCTTGACCATTGCCTTAGTTTCTGTAACTGAACCAAAGTGACTGATGCTATTCCCAAATGGATCTGTGTGTGGGCACCTCATTCAGGACAGAAGTTGAAAGGAGTGTGGAGGGTCTTATGCCAGGTGTTAGTCATGGGTAAGGTACAATGGTGGTTCTGAATGTAGTTATCAGGGATGTGAGGTTGTATTTCAGGATCTTTGTGGGGCAGAGAAGCCCTGTTTACATCTCTATTGAAAGTTGAAGTAATGACCCTGAAAACAGTTCTTAGGTCACTCAGGCGGGGCACAGTCAGTGCATGGGCATAACTGACACGGAAAGCTCTTGGCTAAGAGAGAAGACTAGAATGGAATCCCCATAGCAGAGTTCCCACCTGAGGGTGATTTAGAGTCCCTCTAGTGGCGGCACTGGGGATTGCGGCATCAGTGTAGTTGGTGCCTATTTCAAGGATACATCATTAGAGGAGCTAATGAATCTCATAAAATGGAGATCTGGAAGGAAGAACAGGGCAACGGTTGGAACTGTGGAGCAAATGAAGTAGTCCAAAAGTGTTTACCATCATCAAAAGAGACGTGATTCAAAAACAATGACACCCTTTGGGAATAATAGTAAGGCAGTTGAGATTTTTTCAGTTTTGTAAAAGAAATTATAATTTTGTAGATATTGCAATAGAGTAATAAAGTAATATAAGGAAAAAATAAAATTAGTGGGAAAATGACAAATGGGATCTTTTATAGGAAGATAAAAAATTAGATATAAAATGTGGGGGATTGTTGAATGGATATTACTGATTGCAAGGGAATCTATGATGTAGAAAAAAGAAAAGGCATTAAGGAGTTACTAAACTCAGAAATGAATATACTGGTTACACCTTCAGAGACCTGAAGAGTCACGAAGGGAGGCAGAACTATGGGATGGTTTTCATTCCTTGACTTCCAAGATGGATGGGAAATCAAGACACACTAGAAATTTAACAAAAAAGAATGAAAGTCTCAGCCAGAACTGTATTGCATTTACTATTCTCTGGAGTAACTTCCTTCCCCAATAATGATGGCATTAGGTGAATAACGAATTGATCAAATGAAGTAAAGTGCTACCTGGTGTGGTTTGTCTCACCTTGAGTGCTGATGGTCTGGGGAGGAGGAGTTTGGGTCATATTGTGCTGCAAAGAACCATACACTGTCATGAAGTAGAGGCAATGTGACTAACGTGAGCAGAAGGCGGCTATGGGCACTGTTGACCCATACTCCTGTACACCATTGTTTCTCCCAGTAAAGGAAGTAAGTTACATATGTACTTTGTATCACCCATTCCACTGTTGGCATCAGTGCCTGGAAAGACCCAAAGCCAAGGAAAAGGCATAAGTTCGCATTCCTTGTACCCAGGCTGGTCAGTCTAGATGGCCTACCTTTCATGTCACTTCACAGCGGGGTCTTCCCAGAGCGGAGATAGGGGAGGGTGTAGGTAGCACCTTCTTTCCTCTCCATGAAGGTACACAATGCCCCAGGCAGGTGGACATGGCAGAGGGGATGCTAATAATCTAGATTCTAATGCAACAAATCCACTCTCTGGAACCCAAATCTGATGTTAGCCCCATTATCCTATTTCTGTGTCTTTTCTCAGCTCCTTCCAAGCTGGAACAGATCTATTGGGCTTTAAACCTTCCCTGATCTGGGGTCAACATGATTTGACATGCAGAATTCATGTCTTCTTCCCCAAAGTCATCTGCACGTCTTCATACAACATAGGGTATCTGATACCTGAAACTGGGGAGACCTCAGAAGTGAACCCAGAGAGCTGTGGGAAGCCTGACCTACTCTACTCCTTACCACAAGCTCCCTAGGGAAGGATGTTGGGGAGGATCTCAAGTTTAGGACACAGATTGCCGCCTGGGGAGAATAAGTGGGTCCTGCAGAAGCTAGGTGAGTCCTCTCCAGCAGAAGGACCAGAGGGCCACCTTCATGAGTAACATGTGGGCCTTGTGGTTACTGGCTGGAGATGCCAAATTCATAAGCATCAGGCCTGGGAAGATTTCCAGTATGGCTAGTGGGCTAGTTTTTTCAGACTAGCAGTTCCATTTCATTACAGGAAAAGGGTGGCTTAGCTTCCCTCCCTGTTGAGCTAAGGACTGAAGTCTAGGGCACCTATCACACCATCTGGTGTGAGGTGGGGACTGACATGAGTGGCAGATGTGCCCCCATCAGTTTGCATGGCCACCTGACTGACTGGGGGGAAGGTAGCCTGGAAGGTAGGGATCCCAGTCCTCTTGCAAGAAGGGAGAAGATGGAGGGCAAGAGGAAGTGTCAGTGAGGTCTCTCTGGCTCCTTTGGTGTTTTGGACATGATCCTGGCTGTCATTTAACCACAGCTGAGCCAGCCATCAGTTTCAATCCCAGGGCCTTGGTGGGGTGGGGGGGAGACCCCAGGGGCTTTCTGAGTTGCACTTTTCCTCTTGTGTTTGGTCCAGAGACATCTGTCCCCTGCGGTGGATCTGACACTTAGAGCAAGGCAGCCCACCTGGTCACTGGGACTGTGCAGCAGGGGGAAAGGAGCTCAGTCCGAATCTTGGGCGTGCTACTTACCAAATACAAGATCTTAGTAAGTTAACTCTACTTCTGATCCTGTGTCCTCATCTGCAGACTCAGAAGAGAACATTGCCTCCCTCAATCCTGGACCCCAGTGACACGAGATACTTTCCTCCCCTTTCTGGGGAGCCTGGAGAAGAGCCAGTCCTGCACATGGGTGTGAACTAGCTTGGGTTGCTCTGTCTGCTCTCATGTGATGCCCCCTGCTGTCTTGGAAGCAGAATATCAGAAACAAATTCACCTGGGAAGTTGCTGCTGGGAAGAGTGGAGCTCAGGGGAGTTTCCTTGTTCAGTTTAGGCCTGTGCCTTAAAGAAGAGGTGTCAAGGAAGTATTGGTCCAGCAGCTTCCTCCATGCCTGGAACTTTCCAGCTCTTCCCTGAGCTAAGCTTTAAGGCTAGGGCTCTCTCTTAGAGGGGAAAGCTTCAGACCAGTGGCCCAGATTTTCTAATCAAGTAGGTCTTCTATGTGGCCAGCAGGTGGCGCTAAGCCCCCAGCTCTGCCCATTCTGTCACCAGCCCTTTAAGGTGGAGGGGGTGGAGGAAGGTTACTTTGGATGGGGCTCCGAGAACAGTCCTGCTGAGCAGCTTCTCATTAATGAGTCTGGCCCCTCTCCTGGCCTTAAGGACAGCTAAGCTGAGTCCCAGGAGCCAGGCACTGTCCCCAGAACTCTGGGCTGACTCTGAGTAGGTTTTCATCCCTTCTAAACCACAAACCAAACCAGTCAATGTTGGGGTTCTGTGTGGGTGCAGGCAGCAGGCAGCTTAGAGCTTGGACCATCAGTGGCAGCTTCCTGGCCCCTCAATCCTACCTCTGGAGTAGCCTGGGACAAACTCTCACTGATCCAGTTAAAGCTCACAGCAGGCTTCAAACTGCAACAGTGATGCTGGCTTGTTGTTCTATACACTATTCATCATTCATTTATTCGTTCATTCAGCACTTAGTTCCAGCCACAGTGCTGAATCAGATATAGTCCCTGATCTTAAGAAACCACAAACTTGGGTTTGCCACAAACACAGGGAAAAGTTTGGGCTGCCCACAAACACAGAGGAAGGGAAGGGACTACCTCTTTTCAGAAGAATCAGGGAAGGCTTCAAGGAGGCATCATTTGGCCTTGACCACAGTGACATGAGATGCTTTTATGGATTTCAACAGGCAGAGATGAGGCCTAGGCATTCCAGGCAAAGGGAATAACAGAAGCAAAGCTCAGAGGTTGGAAGGTCAATGTTATGTGCAAGGAGGGAATAGTGAGGCTGCCGGGGGATGGGTGGCTGCACAAGGTCCTGGCAAGAGAACAGTAAACTGCAAGGTTGGAAAGCAGAAATGGCTGGCTACAGGGTCTAGCCTGGCCCCAGAAGGTGATGGAGGATTAATGAAAGTACTTGACATGGGAGGAAATGACTGCAACCGTTTGACTGGGACCACTCTGAGGGCTGCATGGCAGATGGACTGCAGGGGGTGAGGTGAGACAAAAAGACCAGGTAATAGGGTCTGCCGTAGCCCCTGTCTGTGTTAAAGTAAGACCAGGCAGAGAACCTCATCACCGAGGGGAAGTATAATTTCTCCCTTAACATTTGTGTGGTCAGTTGTCTCATCATAGCTAATCTACAGCATAAAACAGTTAACATTTATTGAGCCCTTGTTATGGATGAGGCACTGAAGACTTTTACATGTGTTTTTCACTCACTCCCATAACAATTCTATGAGGTATGTACTATTAGCAGTCCCACTTTATAGATAAGGCAACTGAGGCACAGAGAGGTTGAGTTACTTGCTCAAGGCCTTAGAGCCAGAGCCAGGATTGGAACCCAAGTTGGCTTAAGAGCTTACACTCCAATTACTACAGGCATACCTCATGTTATGCTTTGCTTTATTGAGTTTTGCAGATATTGCATTTTTCACAAATAGAAGGTTTAAGACTTCAGTGGAGGAAGTTACTGGAGATGTTATGGAATTAGCAAGAGAATTCGAATTAGAAGTCCCAAAGATGGGACTGAATGACTATAGTCGCACGATAAAACTTGCATGGATGAGGATTTGCTTCTTAGGGCTGAATGAAGAAAGCGATTTCTTGAAATCAAATTTACTCCTGGTGAAGATGCTGTGAGGGTTGTTGAAAGACAACAAAGGATTTACAATATTACGTAAACTTAGCTGATAGAGCAGCGACTGAGTTTAAGAGGGCTGACTCTGAATTATGAAAGAAGTTCTGTGGGTGAAATGCTATCACACAGCATCGCATGCTACAGAGAAATCGTTCCTAAAGGGAAGAGTCAGTCAGTGTGGCATACTTCACTGTTGTCTTATCAAATTGCCACAGCTACCCCAACCTCCAGCAACCACCGCCCCGATCAGTCAGCAGCCATCAACATCAAGGCAACACCCTCAAGCAAAAAGGTTATGACTCCCTGAAAGCTCAGATGACGGTTAGTACTTTTCAGCCATAAAATATTTTTTAATTAAGGTATGCACATTGTTTTTTTTAGACATAATGCTATTGCACACTTAACAGACTACAGTACAGTGTAAACATAACTTTTATATGCACTAGGAAACCAAAAAATTTATTTGACTCTTTATCGCAATATTTGCTTTATTGTGGTGGTCTGGAACCGAACCCTCGATTATCTCCGAGGTGCCTGTAACTAATGCATATGACGTCCCCACCTCTTGCCCTGACCATCCAGCCTTCCAGCATATTGCTGGAAGTGGACGCAGGGCCCAGGGCTATAAGCCTGGTAGGTGCTCCGAGACTGAGATGGTCAGACAGGCTGGCAGGGCTGGACTACCTGAGGCAGAAAAGTAAAAGTCTCTCTGAAGTGGGTGACAAGGGTCAGCCCCAAGTCCTTTGCCTGGCCTCCTGGCTAGGATCTGTGGCACCTTTGGAATGTGGGCTGGCAGCTGCCAGCCCCTACCCTCCCTGTCCAGCAGCATGCCTCCCCCCCCCAACCCCCACCCCGCAAGAGCAGCCCAGAGTGTAGGGAAGTTTTGTTGACAACAGAGAAGGCAGAATCCTGGGCAAGTATACGCAGCACTGCTTCAAGAGTGCCACTTGGGGTCAAGCCCATGAGGACCAAGGGCCTCTTTGCCTCAGCAACCTTGCTCACCGCCACCATCCTGAGCTTTCCAACATCTCCTTTTCCAATCCAAAGACCCTCCACGGCCACCCACTGGACAGACAGAGTGAGTGATAGCCACGCGTGGGGAGCCAGGACCAGAGCTCAATCTGTATGGTGGGCCCAGGACCCCCTCTCTTCAGCCTCTTTCTGCTTAGCATGCCACTGTCTGCTCCAGCCCACCTCAGCCTCCCAGGGCAGGGGCAGAATGGGGGTGGGCAGGAACCGCAGCCCCTCACCACTGAAGCCTTGGTGTCAGGGCAAAGAGCGAGGGCACAGGAGCCCATCTCCTCTTTCCTGAGCCTGAGCAGAGCTCGGCATAGCTGAGTGTCCTCACACCATTTCCTCCCTGCCTGAGTCTGCCCCGGGGAGGGGAGCCCTGTCAGCCTCAGCCTTTCCCCGTCTGTGCAGGTTCCACACCTCCAATCCTCCAGCTGGAATGTGCTCCTTCATTGACTGCCCTCTCCAGCTGGCAGGGCCCACCCATTAAGCCACCACTTTTTCAGGGAACAAGAGTGGCCATTCATCTCTTGGGGTCACAGAAACAGAGCAGCAGGTTGCCAACCTGGGGACTGTTCTTCCCCACCCATCTGTCCAGCTTGTGGTCAGTTGATCATGGGGATGCACGACTGTACAGAGACCCAACTTGAGGGTCCAGCACTTCCCACAGCTTCCCCAGTCTGGGGAGGAGGGAGAGGGTGGGGGGTGAGCCGGTCCTGAGCTGGGGCTGGGAGGAGCAGAGACAAAAATAACCCAGTACAGTCTCCTGTTGAGGCCAGAAATAGCGTAGTGACAAGTGCCTTGTAACGCCACGGGCTAACAGCAGGAGGGGAGGCTGAGCTGAAGAGGGCCCAGCCTCACACCAGATCCTGGCCCCGCCAAGGGGCCCATACCATGTCCACTCTACATACCATACTACACTGCCTCTGTGCACACATGCAGTGTGGGGGCCCAAGGGACCATGGCTCAGGACAGGGCATCCGGAGAGATGCTAAATTTGGGTTTGGCCTTGGCCACAGCCACACTGCGCTTGCGCAGAGGGCCGCGGGCCGAGGCGAGGGTCACGGCGTCCAGCAGGGTGCGGTCCTCATCAAGCTGGCGAGCGGTGCAGAGTGGTGTCGGCACTTTGATGGTGTTGCCGAATTTGGAGTAGTCCACGGAGTAGCGGCCGTCCTCTTCCGCCACAATGGGTACAAAGCGCTGGCCCCAGAGGATCTCGTCAGCCAGGTAGGAGGTGCGGGCCTGGGTGGTGATGCCTGTGGTTTCCACCACGCCTTCGAGAATGACAATGATCTCGAGGTCTTGATGGTGATGCAGGTCACTGGGCGCCAGGTCGTAGAGTGGACTGTTGGCATCGATGACATGGTAGATGATGAGAGGAGCCACCAGGAAGATGCTGTTGCCACCCACACCGTTCTCCATGGGGATGTCCACCTGGTGGAGGGGCACCACTTCACCCTCGGGGCTGGTGGTCTTGCGCACCACCTGCATGTGGATGGTGGCGCTGATGATCATGCTTTTGCGGAGGTCACCTACGCGCAGCATGAAGCAGAGACGGCCATGGCGCACGGCGATGACAGCATGCTTGCTGAAGATGAGGGTCTCGGCCCGCCGGTGGGCCTGGGCAGTCTTCATGAAGATGCAGCCCAGCATGATGGCATTGATCATGAGCCCCACGATGTTCTGCACAATGAGGATCAAGATGGCCAGCGGGCACTCCTCAGTCACCATGCGCCCACCGAAACCAATGGTCACCTGGACCTCAATGGAGAAAAGGAAGGCAGACGAAAAAGAGTGGATGCTGGTGACACAGGGCACGGCAGCGCCCTCGCCAGGGGCTAGGTCACCGTGAGCGAAGGCGATGAGCCACCAGACCATGGCAAAGAGCAGCCAGCTGCACAGGAAGGACATGGTAAAGATGAGCAGCGTGTGTGGCCACTTGAGGTCCACGAGTGTGGTGAATACGTCCTGCAGGAATCGGCCCTGCTCCCTGATGTTCTTGTGGGCTACGTTGCAATTGCCGTTCTTGGACACGAAGCGGGCCCTCCGCTCCCGGGCGCGGTACCGGGGCTCCGCGGGGTCCTCTGCTAGCCGTGTCAGTACATACTCCTCAGGGATGATGCCTTTCCGGGACAGCATGGCTCCAGCAACCACCAGGGAGAGGCTTCCCCCATGGAGGGCACCCTCCTGACCAGGTCTTAGGCCTCACTGTGGGGTTTCCTCCCTGGGCACCCTTCCACCTGGGGACCACCCTTAGTCTGTGCTGGTGTCACTTCTGAGATGCCTCCCCAACCAGACTCATCCTCACTTCCACCTGGCAACCCTGCTTCTTTAAACCAGCCTCACACCTCAGCGCCCCCTGCCATTGCCTAGTGAGCCCCCTACCCGGCCTGTTCCCCACCTTGTCCTGGATCTCAGCTCAACTCTCTTCCACCGCTGACCACCCTGGGCTCCCCCTAAGACTCCTTCTCCTCACCCAGCCTTCCTTCTCAACCCACCTCCTCTATCTTGGAACTTAACACTTCCGGATCTTACCAACTCACCAGACCTCACACAACCCCCACCGTTTCTCTTGCCTTACCCATTTCTGCTCCCGGCCCCCTTCGAAGCTCCAGTTTCATATTCTGACGACCCCCAGTCCGGCCTCCACGTATGCTCCCCTTTCTACCTCACCTTCCGTTGCCCTCCCCACCCCCCCACCCCCCCTCGCGGCTGTTCGGGATCTCCCTCCAAGCGCTTGTCCTTTCCGTCTCCTTGGGATCCCGCGCCCTCCGGAGTCACTAACCCCACTGGACTCCACTCCAGATCCCCTCGCCCCCAGCGCAACCTGGCACAGCTCACTCAGAGTCGCGGCCTCTCCGCTCCCCGCCGGCCCCACGCAAGCCCGCGCCGCGCCCCCGCCCGGCGCTCCGCTCCGTCCTGCCCCGCCCGCTCGTCGCCGCAGCACCTGCTCCTGCTCCTCAAGCCGCAGCCGTCGCCTCTCCGCCCCTCCGGCCGCCCAGGCGTCCCAGCGGGTGGTCCTCTCGTCCGTCTGTCCGTGTGTCTGTTGGTCCACTGAGACCGACCTGTGCTAGGTGGGGGCAGAAGATTGAGGGCTGGGGAGCCGGAGGAGTGGAGTGGGGACCCGGGGCCGCCAGGGGGAGCCCGACCTATTCCTGAGCTGGAGGAGGGGCGGGCACAGGATCAAGCCCCGCCCCTCGCCGTTCACACCCCCGCCACGCCCCGCCTTCCTGTTCCAGATTCACAGTCTAGTTTTGGGGGTTTGCCCAATCAGATGGATCAAAAGAGATTCTTCCTGACCAAACGGGGACACAGAGGGGAGTCGCGACCCGCCTTTCAGTCTGAGGACTGCAGCCCCTAAACGCCTTGACTTTCCTCTTCCAATTTTCCCATTCTTAGTTGGGCCAATACCCACCCCTCCTGCAGGATTGGGCTTTGCGGATTCCCAGGGAAAGAAGGCACAGAGGGGCTGTGTCACCAGCCTGGTGATCGGGAGATATTAGGTGGCCCGAGGATTTCTCTACTGACTGCTTCTTCTCTTTGGGGATGCTCTTAATCTTTTCTAAGTCATGGATCCTTTGAGAATTTGATGAAAGCCACGGACTCCCTCCCCAGAAAATAATGCACCTTACTAGTAGGTGTAGGAGCGCAGTTTCACCTCCACTTCAGGGGATGCTGGGTGCTGCAGCCCAGAAGCCTGGGTGGTTGCCTCTTCTTAATTATCCCACAACTACACCCCTGTATTTTTTAATGTTTATTTATTTATTTTGAGAGGGGGTGCAAGCAGGGAAGGGGCAGAGAAAGAGGAAGAGAGAGAACTTCAAGCAGGCTCCATGCTGTCAGCGCAGAGCCCTACATGGGGCTCAATTTCACCAACTGTGAGATCATGACCTGAGCTGAAATCAAGAGTCGGATGCTTAACTGGCTGAGCCACCCAGACACCCCACTAAACCCCTGTATTTTAAAGAGAGTTTGAGCTATCAACACTTGCTTTACACCTGCTTACACCTGCAGCCTTGTTTCTTATACCTTAGGTAGTGGGAGGAACCTGGGTCTGAGGGCCTGTATTCGGGCTGGTTTGGGAACTGGGGGATTCAAGCTCTTGACCTGAACACGAGTGGTGCTTCTACTGCAGGCATCAGCTTCGGATTGCCCTGTGGCTTGGGCTTCACGTGGGGAACCCCAGTTCTCAGCTGGGACAGAAAGCCTTCCAGGTCTGTTGGGGACAGTAATGGCCCTGTCCCCTCTCTGGGGCTCAGATCTTTATGGAACCCTGACCCATGTGTGTCCAATTGTTGGAGTGGGGGCTTGAGGCAGGGATGGAAAGATGGAGACAGTGGGGATATGGGCCACAGTGGGGCAGATTGTAATTTGCATAATGAGTGTTCCTTTTTCTCTCATACTCACCTGCAGGCAGAGTGAACACTGCTACTCAGGGTAAGTGTGAGCTTGGGCTATATTAACAGAGATGCAGTGCCTAGGGTGGGGAGGGGAGAATAGGATGATCAGAGTGGGGAGCTCAATGAGACAGGGTTACACAGGAAACCAGCCACTCAGCCACCAGAAAAGGAGCCATGGAGCACCTCCTAGGGAGTTTGGGCACTATTGCAGAAACTCCAGGGGTTCAGTGATAGTAGTTCTGTGTGGTCTAAAGTATGGAACCAGTATAGACACTGAGTGGAACAGGGGCGGGCTGTGATGTCACATATGGAAAAGTCAGTTCTAATAACCAGAGATGACCCATGTCTTTGGAGTATCCAAGTCAAAGTTGGCAGACCATCAAGGATACTATGGAGGGGTTTGGGCCAGAATGGCCTTGGGCATCCTGCGAGACTCCAGTGTGGACCTTACCCCACCCCTGCTACCTCCCTTCAATCCCTTGGGGTGTGGTGGGTGCAAGGTGAGGCCAGGGATGGAAATCTCCCTCCTCAGGCTCTGCTCTTGGGAGGCCCTTCAGTGGAGGGAGCTGCTAGGCCCCCAGAGACATCCTAGAACTAGAAAGGCAAAGCCCTGCCTCATAGTATGGCCCTAAGGCCTCAGCTATTATCTGCTCCACCCTTTCCAGGAAGGTGAGATGCTTACCCAAAGAGCTCAGCCTCTTGCCCTGCTCCATCCTGCACCTCCTCATACACATCTCCTCCAAATACTGCACTTGTCAGGTTCCTTTTTCACTCAAAACCCTTTTCTACTTCCCTTGTGTTCATAGGCTTATTCCAGACTCCTTTTCCTGGCATTTAAGGCTCCCTGATCTTATGCTCCCTCCCCCTGCCCTATGGGCCGTTTCCTCTAACTCTGCCTGTCCAAGTCCCACCCCTCTCACGCCCAACTCAAATCTTGCCTCCCCTAGGCAGTCTGCTAAGCCTTACAGAGCTCTCACTTCCTGATCCCCTCTGGCTCCTGGAATATCCAAAAGGTCTGTATTGGGCCTCTTTCCAGTGACTGGTGGGTTTTCCTTACATTGCTCTGACGCCCTTGCAACCAAGAGGGACACAGGCCCAAGACTCCTGGGTCTACACCCAGAGCCTGGTATAGACAGTACTGAAGGCAACATATGAATGATAATACTATGATATGTAAATGAGGACCTGCCATTTCTTGACTGAGGGCAGGTATGTACTCCTGTTTTTTTTTTTTTTTTAATTTTTTAACACTTATTTATTTTTGAGACAGAGAGAGACAGAGCATGAACAGGGGAGGGTCAGAGCGAGGGAGACACAGAATCTGAAACAGGCTCCAGGCTCTGAGCTGTCAGCACAGAGCCCGACGCGGGGCTCGAACTCACGGACCATGAGATCATGACCCGAGCTGAAGTCAGCCGCCCAACCTACTGAACCACCCAGGCGCCCCTGTACTCCTGTTTCATGATGCTGATAGAAGCAAAGGGTATCTGTTGTTTTGGTCTCCTCAGTGTTTGGGCCTCAGCATCTCTGGCCACCACCTGGCCGACTTGTGGTATATGCACTGTGATTCCCTCTGAAGGACCACCCTTCTCCCATTCTGAATGCTTCTATATGGGGACACAGATGGGGTCATGTGATCCAAGCATAGCCAGTCAGTGTATCCTAGCCCTCTGGCCACAGTGTTTGGGTGGAGGTGGGGGTATGACCTAAGTTGGTCCATTGAGATTTGCTCCCAAGATTTTTGCTGGAACTATTGGGAAAAAGCATTTCTCTTTCAGAGGGATAGGGTCTATGCTGGAGGTACTAGTGGCCATTTGTCATCAGGGAGGGAGAGGAAGATGGAACCCAGAAATGGAGACACATTCCTGATGTCAAACACGTGGATCCAGCCATGCTTGAAGGAAGTACACTTCCTGGCCTTCTCCGTCATTTAGGGCAATGCATTCCAGTTTTTGTTTAAGCCACTTTGAGTTGGATTCCTGTCATCTGTATTGGAAATAGTACCAATTCAGGGTACCCCACAATTTTAATCCAAGAAATAAAGTGAGAAAGAAGGGGACCACTTAGTCTGATGAGATAATCACAAAAATGCTATAACTGTTGTTATGGACTGAATTGTGTCCCACCCCCTAAATCCATTTGTTAATGCCCTAAATTCATATGTTGAAGCCCCCCAGTGCGACAGTATTTGGATATAGGACCTGTGCAGAGGTAACTAAGTCCTCAGGAGAAAGCAAACTTATGACACCTTGATCTTGGACTTCCAGGCTCCAGAACTGTCAGAAAAAACTCTGCTGTTTAAGTCTCCTAGTCTGCTATTTTGTTATGGCAACCTGAGCAGACTAATACAACCTTCTTTTCACAGATAAGGAAATACACTTTTGCCTACACTAACACAGCTTCAGGTCTGCCTGATGCCAGGCAGGCTGGCTCCACCGGACCCCAGGCTGGTCCAGACTCCTGGTTCCTGCCCATCAGACTCAAGGCCTCCGGTAGGAAATAACCAATCTCTTTATTTACAAGTGATTGTACAGTGAGAAAGCCCAGGCAGGAGGCAGGGGCAGGGCGGGGTATGGGCCAGCACTTGGGCTCCAGCAGGTCACTTGTCTGCACGGACAAACGAGGCGAAGACGCTGTCCTTCCGGCTGAGCAGCTTCTCTGGCTCGTCGAACTCAAGGATGGCGCCACGTTTCAGGACAATCACCAAGTCTGCGCTCAGGATGGTGTGCACACGGTGCTGGGTGGGGCAGGAGGGGCCCGGTCAGGGTGGGGGGGGACAAAGAAGGGGCAGCTGGGGGTATCCCTGCTGCAGTTTGGAGGAGGAGGCCTGTGGATGGAATGTCCCATCTCTGTGGCCACTGCCTTTTCCTGGGGTGGCTGTGACTCCAAGCCCTCTGTCCACTAATGATACCCCCCTTCCCTTACCAAATCTCAGCTCTGCCCTCACCTCTAGGCTTCAAGACTCAGGACTGCCCCACACCCCAACCTCCACTTCCTATGGAGCAGTAACCCTAGCCTAGCTCACGGGGCCTTGGAACCTGGAGAAAGAGAGAGGATCTGAAGAAGGGCAGGTGCAAATCCTCCCACACTCCACATCCTACAATGTGGTTTCCCCACAAGCCCTCCAGACTCTTTGCTCTGCATTACTCCAGGGTCCTCTCTTGATGACCAGGCCGGGGGGTGAGCCCAGTGGCTGTCCTCTGATGGCAGCCTCAAGAGGCCAGTCTTCTCTCTGGGTGCTTCCCAAAACCCCAACAAGGGGCCCCTTACCGCGATGGTGACCACAGTGCGGTCTGCGAAGGCCGTCATCACCACCTTCTGGAGGATGTTTTCCTGCCAGGTGGGAGCGACAGCTGTTGGCTCATCTGCCTAGTGGATGGGGTCTGGCCTGACTTTGGGGATGTGGGGCCCAGGTTTATGGTCCAGCTCCCATGTGATCCCAGTAGCCCACCACTCCCTCTGTCTGGTCCTTGTCTTCCAAGACCAACCAAGTTCTAGCATTCAGGAGCTGGGCTCAACCTGTTGGGGGCTCAGCTCTGTGCACGTATGTGTGCTGTGAGTATGTCTGGCTGTGCTGTGTGGCGGGTGATGAGTGTGAAGTCTCTGTGGGTCTGTGTGCAGCTTGTGTGTACGGACACTATAAACATGTCCTAAGACTGACTAGAATCAGGGTCCCCCAGTCCTTTGCCTTTTCTGCCACAAATGGCCCTTGATGTTAAAGACAACTTGAGCTTCAGGACCACTTCTTGCAAATTTCACCCTAACACCCCATGAAAACTGTCTCCAAGACCCCACCCCATTTATGTGCTCAGGACTGACCGTGGCCATGTCAATGGAAGCTGTGGCTTCGTCCATGATGAAGATGCTGGTCTTTCGCACGAAGGCCCGAGCCAGGCAGAACAGTTGCCTCTGACCCTGACTGAAATTCTCCCCACCTTCAGTGATGATGGCATCTGAAAACAGCCCCAGGTGAGGGGGGAGGAGCAGGGCTGAGTTAATCTCGCATTGGGAGTTTAGTAGATGGCACGGCTTGGGGAATGTTGGAAAATGTATGCCCGGGGCAGATATGCAGTCATATGTCATGAGGACAGGTGTGCCCAGGGTTGCTGCGCCTTATCCAATGACACAGATGCTCTCTGTGTGGATTTTCAAGGAGAAGAGCGCCCTCTGCAGGTTTGCACTGCTGTGGCCCCAGGCAGTTCCAGGAGGGAGCTTGTGCACTGTGTATGTGCCGCATGTGTGTGGGCATTGGTGGGGTGATTCTCTGAAGCCAAGGCTTGGCCAGCCCTCACTGCCCCAGGGGTTGTAGCGAATATACTGAGGCTCTGCTGACATCTGGGGTGGGGGCAGGGTCTTCCCTGCAGCCTTGAAGAGTGACCTGTACCTGTGATTTCCCAGTCTGTCCTCTCCTTCCTTGGGGCAGAACTGGGCAGGCAGGTAGACGGGGCGGCAGGGCTGAATGCACTGCCATGATATGATGAACTTGCAAGCTGTGTCTCACAGCTGTCCCCCCTCGGCCCTGCGGGAGGAGCTAGCCCCTGAATTGACCAGTTGTGTGGCCTGGGACAACTCGACCTCTCTGAGCTCCCATAAGGTAAAAGGTAAAACTAAATGGTTTCTAAACTAAACTCTGGGCAAACCAAAAACATGGGTGTGAGTTTTGCCTCCTAGCCCATCCAGACGTCCTTGCGTGCCTCCGGCTGCTCCAGCATGAATAGTTACCCAGGCCTCCCGGCAGCGCCTTCACCACCAGCTTCAGCTGGGCTATCTCCAGGGCCTCCCACAGCGTGCTGTCAGAGCACTTCTTCTCCGGGTCCAGGTTAAATCTGGAGGGTGACACAGAAAGTCCCCTTAGGGAAGGGAGCAGGGGGCCTGGCTCCGTCCCTGGGGACTGGCAGAGAGTGAGGCTGGTGAAGGGAACAGGGAGCCAGAACCGATCGCCTCTGGGGCCTGGCTGGCAGGCGGCAGCCAGCTGGTGAGTGGGTGGAGGAAAGTATTCCCAGCCTGATGGTTAGGCTACCCCCATCAGTGCCTGCCTAGGCCTAACGGGGAAAAAGCACGGCACGGGGGTAAAACTGTGAGGGACCAGGTCAGCCCATAGTGCCCAGAGCCTGAGCAGGGCTTCCTGCCCAGGATGCTGGGTACCCAGCCGGGCGCTCCTGGCCTTACCCACCCCCCTCCTCTCTATGCTCCAGATCCAAGGTGCAGGGCCTGGGCCCGGGGTGGGCTTGGTGGAGTGGTGGGGCTCACCGGATGGTGCCACTGAAGAGGACGGGGTCCTGCAGGATGATAGAGAGGCGTGAGCGCAGGGTGTGCAGCGGCAGTTTGGCGATGTCGATGCCGTCGATGATGATACGCCCTGTGTGGGGACAGTGTCTCAGGTGGGGCACCAGGGAGTGAGGGAGCTGGCGGTGCTGGGGGCAGGGTCAGCCTGGGATATGGGTCCCATGGAGGATGCGGCGGGGGGCAGTGATTGCTGGGCCTCCTATGACATCTGACCACACACCAGGACTGAGGTCCCATCTGGCGGCTGTGGGTACACATGGGGTGCCTGTCATACAACTCACCTTCGAACATGTCCACCATGCGGAAGAAGGCAAGAGAGAAGGAGGACTTCCCGCTGCCTGTGCGGCCACAGATCCCAATCTGGAGAGAGGAGCAGGTACACTGTGAGTAGCTGGGGGGTACGCAGGCATTGGAGGTCACAGCATCTCTTTTGTCCTGGCTTTCTGACCAGTTTCTTTTTTGGCCGGGCCCGGGCCGAAGTTTGGGCTTGCTTCCTGCAGTCTAGAGGGGTCTAGAGGGGCCTCCCACAGGGACCATTTTTCTGGGCTTGGGCATAGGTCTTGCTGTGCCTGGTATGCGGCTGCAAGGGAAATGCCGGGGGCGCTTGTACATACTCTGTGTGCACGGGTATGGTAGGGGACGCATGGGGCGTCTGAGTGTGGTGTGCAGGGATGTATCTGGGTGCCCCACCTTAAACTGCAGTCATCTCTGACCCACTTGCTTCCTGGCCCATGGGTACCCACAGAAATGACAATAAGGGATGAGTACAAAGACAGAGATGGTGACAGAGAAGGATGCGAGAGGCAGAGACAGATGGGAGGAGCCAGAGGCAGGGACACAGGTACACCTAAAGGTCCTAGATAATGAGACGGACAGTCACAGCCAAAGACAGAGAGACAGAGACAAAGAGACAGAAGGAGAGGGGCAGCGTCAGAGCAGAGGGGGAGCGAGGAGGGAATCAGAGAGTTGGGTCAGAGGGCCAGGCAGGGGCTCCCTCCCCAGGACAAGTGCAGCCTCCCTCTCTGCCCCTATGACCTGCTCTGAAACTCAGGGGGCAGTGCCCTGGTAGAGCCCCTGGCCATTTGCAGGGGGGCTCTGACAAAAGCCCTTTAAGCCAGGGGAGTCTGGAGTGTCCATCTCCTTAGTGGGTGAGTGAGGGCAGCAGAAGGAGAAGGAAGAGGGGGTGGGGGAAAGGTGGCCTGAGCCTTGTCGGTGTGAGGAGCCCCGGCTGGAGACTGGGGTGTCTGACTGGGTGTGAGCCCTGGAAGGCCCCGGGGGGCCATGAGGTGACTCTGTGAGGCCCTCCAGCCCTATGTCCTGCCAGCCCACTGACCTTCTGTCCTGGGGAGATGAGGGCGTTGACATGCTTCAGCACTGGCTTCAGGGAGCTGTCATAGCGCACACTCAGGTTCTGGATCTGGATCTTCCCTTGGTCTGGCCAGTTCTTCGGGATCAGCGAGGGTGCTGAGGGCCAGGCCGGGGGTCAGGCAGCACATGGGAGCCGCAGCTGGTATCCAGGAGGGCCAGCCTACCCCAGCCTTGCTTGTGGCCACCTCAAGCCGGACATGCCCCTCCTCCGGGCCTCTCCCCTGGCATGCCCTCTCCTCTGGCCCCTCACCTAGCAGTCCCTCGTAGCTCTCCGCTTCGGTTTTCAGCAGCCCGTGGATGCGTTTCACAGCTCCCAGCTGGATCTCCATGTCTGCTAGGTTCCTCACCATCCAGTTGAGGTAGTTGGAGACCTGTGGGGAGTCAGTGGTCACTCGGCTCAACCCTGGCCACCGGGATGCCAAAGGTCCTCAATGCCTTCTGCTGACTGTTCAGGGTGGGCCCTCCCTGGAGGCACCGGAGGGTTATAATGAATGTGGATCCTTACCCACCACCTGTCTGGGGCCCCAGTCCTGGGTTAGCCCTCCTGCCCACATGGTCCATCCCGCATTGGACTCACGGTAGCTTGGGGTAAGGCCTGAAGGGTGTCTGAGTTGGGGAAGGTGCCTGAGATTCCCCAACTGCTGGTATCTGAGCCCTCCCCTGCCCTAGTCTGCTGCCACTCACCATTAGGGCATAGGTGAGGCCCAGGCCCACCAGGCCAGCAGAGAGGTCCCTGTGCAGGGAGTTGGAGATGGAGGTCACGGCTGCGATGAGGACCACACATGCACCAATGTACTCCTGTGGAGGGAGGGGAGCCGGCCTGGGCCCTCAGGGGTTGAAGCCACAGCCACAGTGTCCCCCCACCCACCTCACTCCCTTCAGGGCAGAGGGTGGCTCACCAGAGACTCTACCCCAGCCCAGCTACACACCTGCACGTCATCAGACACCCAGGAGGCCTTGAAGGCTGGAGCCCCAGGAGACAACGTGTGCACACAGCTTACGCTGCTCCCCCTACCCATCTGCACATGCCTGAACATGCACGCCCCACCAGCTGGCCCACACAGGTCATATGAGCCACTTCAGACACACACTCATCACAGTTAAACACACAACTGTTCTGGCTACTGGCACACACCCCAGGTACACAAGCCCCCAGGCAGTGACGGGGAAGAGGAGGCTCCGGTCAGACACCAGGAGGGCTGCCGGGGCTGGGAGAAGCAGGAGGGCTCGGTGCCCACCCTGTATGCACACACAAGCTGGTATTCTATCCTCTTTTCCTGCCCTCTGGTCCATGTTTGGCCCTTGCTCTGGCTCCACCGCCCTATCAGAAGCCCCTTTCCCGGGGCCCGGGGTGGGAAGGGGGTGGCACTTGCCATGCGGACTTCTAGCCATCTGTTGGCAGCGGTGAGGAAGAGGGAGGCAATGTTGTTGGAGTCTGTGTATTCAAGGAGCTTCTGCTGGAACCTAGCCTCATACCTGGAGGGAGGATGAGGAGGGTCTGAGGGTCCACATGGCCCCCAGGCCTCTCCTCACTTACAGAGAAGCAGCCAGGAGACATGTCATATCTGACCTTATGTATGCCATTCCTCTCTGGACTGCCCTTCCAGCTCCTTGCTACCTCCTCCCTCCTTCGAACTCCTGTTCTCACCCCAAAACCTGTTCTCTCCAGGGCATCCCCTTTACAGTAAAGGGCACCTCTGCCCATCTAGATGTTCAGGCCAGAAATGAAGGAATTGCCTGGATTCACATCCAATCCCTCCACAAGATGTCTTATTTCTACGTCCAAAATCGCCCTTGCCTCTGCCTGCCCCTCTCCCTGCTTGTTTCCCCATAGGTCTGCCTGCTGTTTCCCCACAGGCTACTCTGTACACAGCAGCCAGCATCATCTTTGTAAATTATACATTGTGTCCCATCTCTCCCCTGCTTAGAATATCAATGGCTTTGAGGCTAAAGAACCACCTCCTTGCCAGGAGCCTGTTTGAGCTGGCTCCTGCCAACCTAGCATCCTTCCATGCCACAAATTCCCTTGCTCACTGCATTGCAGCCACAGAAATTACAATAAAGTAAATTATTACTTTTCCTTTTTTGGTTTTGTGATAATGCCGAGGTCTTCCCCACCCCAGGGCCTTTGTACATGCTCTTCCTTCTGCCCAGAATGCTTTCTCCTCTGCTCTTCACAAAGCTGACTCCTCTCAGCATTCAGGCTTTACCTTAAGTGGCACCTCCTCTGGGTGGCCTTTCCTGACCTATTGTTCTCCATCTCTGCAGCCTGTTTGTTTCATAATCTTTGCTCATATATTCATTTCTCTAGTCGCTTATCTCCCTCATGAGACTAAACTCCATGAGACTGGAGCCCATGGCTGTTTTGTTCACCAGTGCATCCCCAGCACCTGTCACTGTCAATAAATACTTGTTGAATGAATGCATGGAACCTTCCCTGACCCTCTAAGGTAAATGGGATCTCTCTGTACAAGGAACTCTGGAGGCTTCTTCCCTGCCTTTGCACCCTCATCAATTTCTCCTTGCGTTACTTCAAATAGACCTGCTTCTTCTCTCTGACCAGCCTGGACTCCTGGTCTCACTCTTCTTGACCGCCCCCTCACACTTGGCTGGCCTGGCCAGGCCCAGAGGAGGGAGCAGAGCACTTGTTTAATGATGAGCCAAGGAAGGAATGGAAGCTGTCTTAGCACTGGTTTCAAGGAAACAACTGAGGAGACTCAGAGGGACTCAAAACAAGTCTTACTGGGCATTTGCTTTTACTCCTGGAAGGTATTTGTTCAGCTTTGATTATTTCTGGGTAGAGGGGCCGTGCCCGAACTGTGTGTCTGAGGAGAGCAAAGTGAGTCTCTGAGGTGTGAGAGAGCGTGTGATTGCACAGCCACGGGTGGCTGTGTGGGGGTGGGTGATGCGGCTGAGGCAAATGTGCAATCCCACGTCTGAAGGGTGTGACTGAGTGCGCACCAAGGGTGTCTGTGTGTGTGCATGCGCGCGCGTGTGTGTGTGAGACGGGTGTGCGTGAGGGTGTGTGGGAGATGCAGCTTGTGGGACAGGTGTGTGGCGGTGTGAGGAATGTGGAAGGAGGTCCAGCTCGGGGCCACGCACACCCACGTTGGCTTCTGAGCGTTCTTACTCACTGGCTGGGTGTCAGGACCGAGATTCAGTTTCCTCATGAGTAAAACGGGGACAGTAATGGCTCCTGCCTAGACTGAAACAACGTCTGAGCCCAACACTGAGTCCAGGGCTGGGAACTCCTGAAGCTTTTTTTGGGGAAAAAGCAAGCTTTTTTCTCCTAGAGAAACCAGAAGGTCCAACAGGCCTGGGTTCCAAGCCTGGCACTGGCTCTCAACCATGTGTGTGGCCTCAGGTGGGTTACTCAGCCTCATCTGTTGAACGTGGCTGCTCGTATCCATGTCCTCGGGCTCTGGAGAGGATGAAATGCAATAATCCACACACAGCACTTAGCACAGTGCCTGGCGTGTGCTGAGCGCACAATCAATAAATGCTAGTTAGCTCTCAACAGGGCAGGCTGCTGGGCAAAAGCCAATGAATTGACCACATCCAGGGATGACTACAAAGCCCTTCATTCAAATGTAAAACTCACCCGCTGTGTCAGTGGAGGGTGTGGGGGGCTTCACTGGGCAGTGGTTCCTCTGCCGGAGGGTAGGCTGGGTCTGAAGCTGGTTGCTGGATCCACTCAGATCCTACTGAGGGGGTCTGGCCTCTTGAGGAAAGCCACAATCTATCTGCCCCTGGCCCAGCCCAAAGGCCTCCAGGACACCATGTGTAAGGGGAACATTGCTAAGACTGAGAAGAGGCCAGGTCCAGGGGTGTTGAGGGCCTTGGAAGTCAAGGGAACTGGGGAGATGCAGGCTAGAGACGGGAAGGGGGCTCAGAGGAGACCTTAGAGTCATGCCAGGTTTCAAGGGGCTTCTTTGTGGAAGACGTCACGGGCTTGTAAAGGGGCACAGGATGTCCAGGAAGCAGAGCCAAGGCCAGGGCAGAGCTCTGCTTTGCTTTCCTTTACTCAGACAAGATCCCGCAGATGACCTGTCACTGGCCCCAGATGCCCCAGGGAGTGAGGGGGGCTGCAGTGCTGTACCCGGGGCCTGGACATGTCTCCTAGGGCTTTGGGGCTTAGAGGGAGGAGATACAAGCCACTCTGATCCTCTTGGCTGGTCCTTGAGCCCTAGGGTTACTCCTGGACACGGGACTTGGTGTTGCATGGTTATTGTCACACCCTGCACAGCTGTGCCATCCTAAAAATAACCTGGAATCGCTCTCCAGGTGAGGCTGAGAGACCAGAGTCCAAGTCTCTGAGTTAGGGGTCTTTGGCCTGTCTGCCTGGAGGAGAGATGCCCTAATACATCAGGCAGAGGCTGGAACAGGGAGCAATAGCCCCCTCCCCTCCCCAGGCAGCCCCAGACACTCCTGTCCAGCCCAACACCATGATTGGGGATGTAGAGGAGGGGCACTGAAGTTTTGGGGGGAATTCCTCCAGCTTGGTGAACTTTTATCTACCCTTTGATGCTAGCTCCAATGACTTCTCCTCTATGAAGCCTTCCATGACTGCCTCCCTTCTCTGTCCCCACAGCCTGTGTTCCCCTTTCTTTCAGAGTACCTGCCACATGGGTTTCTCCTGGCTTGAACTTTGTAAAACAGCCTGTACTGTGTTTAAAAAACCACTGTGGGGGCGCCTGGGTGGCTCAGTTGGTTAAGCATCTGACTCCGGCTTAGGTCACGGTCTTGTGGTTCGTGAGTTCGAGCCCTGCATTGGGATCTGTGCTGGCAGCTCAGAGCCTGGAGCCTGCTTCGGATTCTGAGTCCCCCTCTCTCTACCCCTCCACCACTTGTGCTCTCTCTCTCTCAAAAATAAATAAACATAAAAAAAAAAAGCCATTGTGATTTGTGAATACCAACATACTCCTCATGGGTGCCAGGAAATTCTAGGTCATCCAGTATACAGATCTTGATACTTGTGGGCAAGGTAATGGTGGTCAAAACGCATCTAAATTTAATTGTTTATATTGATAATCCTGGATTGTAAATGCCTTCAGGGCAGGGACTCATCTGACTCATCTCTGTCTTTTTAGTGCCTGGCATGGGTTTTAGCTCAGTAAATGTTTATTGAATGAATGAGTAGGTTCAAATCTGGGCTTCATGGGACCTCACACAGAGTGGTTATATAACATCTCTGAACCTCAATATCCTTATCTGGGAAATGGGAATAATCATGCTACCTGCCTTGGATTGCAGTGCAGAATGAATGAGATTGGCATGTAAAGTATTTGGCATAGTGTTTGAGTCACTGAAGGTTCTCAAAAGATAGCCTCAGGGCCGGCCCACATGATGTAAAAATCTTTAATAGCATTGCTATGCGAGGATATGTCCCAGCCTTGTTTCTTTTCATACCCTGCCTTAGTTCACAGAGGCTCTGGACTTGGCTGCAGGGCTGAGATTTTCCTCTCTGGATCATACAGTGGAGCCTACTGGACCTAACCCCTCTGGTGGACGTCATCTGGGCCTTGGGGCCTGAGGAGGGCTTGGGAGACGTGTGTCCTGGGCCTTCCTAGGCCAAGCCCTGAGAACTAAATCGCAGAACCTGCGGCCCTGGCCCCACCCGCACCCACCCCCACCTCGGGGTACATCTGGTACCTGAAGGCCCGGATGGTGGTGAGGCCTTCCACGGTTTCAGCGAAGTGGGACAGCAGGGGGAGCTGGGTGGTGTCATCTAGCTGCTGCAGGTCCCTGTGCAGGGGAGAGGAGCAGAACGGTTAAGAGGGCAGGCTCCCGGCTCAACCTGGGTCTGAATCCTAGCTCCACCCCCAACCACTGCTTGGGCAAATGGCTTCACCTCTTCAGATCTCAGTGTCTCACCTGTAAAGAGGGAAGATAACGGTACCACCCCAGCAAGCTGTTGTGGAAAACGCTTGAACAGCATGCCGGTGCAGCTACTGTCATCCAGGGCATCATCCACCTTGCACGGTCCCTGCCCCGCTGCACAGCCTCACTCTCTGTGCGGTGAGGCTGGTCAGGCACTGTCGGTTCCCTTTCACAGGTGAACAACTTGAACCTTGAGACGGCTCGTGAAAGGAACTGAAAGACCTAACTCAAAGCTTTCCATCCCTTCCCAGGAACCACAATAGGTTTTGGCACAACACAGGCCAGTATCTAAAAAGCTCCTTGAGGGGGAAAGGCCAGAGGTTTCCAAGGCAACAGAATCGCTCCTGCTCCTCACCACTGCACCTTTTCAAGCACATTACTGCCAGGGAGGCCAGCTTGGGACGCAGGAAGCAGCTTTCCTGGACAGACTGTCCCCAAGGCAGAGTGGATGTCAGGGGAACAGGGTGGTTTCTCTGGCAGAAGAAAGGAACTTTGTAAAACAGCTTGTACAGTGTTTAAAAAGCCACTGTGACTTGTGAATACCAATATGCTCCTCATGGGTGCCAGGGGATTCTAGGTCATCCAGTACACAGATCTTGATTCTGGTGGGCAAGGTGATTGTGGTCAAAATGTGTCTAAATTTAATCGTTTTTATTGATAATCAGTATTTTGACTCCAGTTACTAATCAACTATGTGCACTTGGGCAAGGTGCTTAACCTTTTTGGCTACAACCTGCAGTAAGATATGCATTTTATATCACAAGTCAGTGTGTGTGTGTGAACACGCGTGTGTGCGTGAACACACACATGTACACACACGCACATGTACACACACACCCCATGTGACCCCAACAAAGGTTTTATGAAGCAAAACTTACTGCTACTGTGTGCATATGGTTTGATAGTATCTGTTCAGTTTCATTTTTTAAAAATGCTGGCTGTGATCTATGATATTGATTTCATGACCCACGGACAGGTTGTAATTGGCAGTTTGATAAACCCTGGTCCAGAGATTTTTTTCAAAATTTTCGTAAAATTATTGAACCTAAGAGTTTAACAGAATCACTCCCAGAAAGAACTTCTAGAGCATCTTCTTAGAAAATGTTGAGTAGGAAAAAAAGGCTGTGTGGCTCCAAGGTTCCTGAGGGAGAATACGATCAATGTGAAAGGCTTCCTCAAGTCAAGGCTTCCAAGTCAAGGCTCTGGACCCTGCGAGCTGGGAGGTATGGTGCCATAACACCCCTCCCATCAGGTGCCCCCATGATTTCGTGCATCAGCAATCAGCCTGGTCACTGGACTCATAGAACCCTCCTGAGAATCATTTTGGCAAAATGAATGAAGGGCATAAACATGTGTATACATCCTGACCTAGCAATTCCATTTCTGACCATATCTTTTAAGGCAATATTTGAAATATTAATGGCGATGTGTGTGTGTGTGTGTGTGTGTGTGTGTGTATGTGCTGAGAGATGGTTACATCAGGATAGTGGGAGATGAATCTATTTCCTTCATTTCTATTTTCCTTTTCAGGGGGATAGGACTCTACTACTTTTTGATGATTACTCTAATAAGAGTACCAAACTGCCTATTGCAAAGCACCTCCCATCCCTCATTCCCCTGAGGCTGACAAAGACTGCCATCACCTGGATGCCACCCGGAAGTACTTCTGGATGAAGTAGCACACCACGGCCAGGGGCAAGAGGGCCACGAGGAACACAGGCGTGACATAGGAGATGACAGCCACGGCTGAGACACAGAGCAGGGTGGAGCGGCTCAGGCACTCCAGCGTGGATGGGATGTGCTGACGGAGGGGAGGGTGAGAGAGGGAGGTGAGTTTTGGTGTTTCTCTTCAGTGCGTTACCTGCCGCCATGTTTTTCTCTCTCACATTATTACAGGCACACGTCTCATATCTCCAGCTACACTGTAGGCTCCCTGAGAACAGGAATCAGGACTTTGTTTCCTCACCATCTAGTACGATGGCAAATAAAGAACACAAGCTGAATTGAAATGAATATTCTTCACAGAATCAGTCACCTTGGTTCAGAATATGCTGGAACCTTACTGAAGTGAGCCAGAGGGTATTGGATGGAAGCCAAAGAGATGTGGTTTCCCTCAGCCTTATCATGAAGATCTCACAGGGGAAGTGTCTCACAGAGGCAGCATTATCATCAGATTGGGGCCCCTGGCTTCCTCCCCCAGGGCTCTGATCACCAGATCTGGGGAAGCCAGCACCAGAGAGGAAAAGGTCCTAGGGGTCTGGCCTCTCTCTGAACTGGGGAAATGGGTCACAGTCCTGTGTACCTGGTCAATGGTGTTACAGTCAGCTGAAAATCTATTCAGGATGCTTCCAAGGGGCGTGGTCTCAAAAAACCTAAGAGGCAACCAGAAGAAGTTACTCATTCGTTTATTGATTTTCTTCCTGTTTATCGAGTGAGGGTAGTGATTTCTTTCATTCCGGTGTCTCTAGAGTCATCCCTGGGTCTGGTTTTCTAGGGGCGGTTGCCTTTGCAAGTCTGTAGATATCTGGTCTGCGTTCCTGAGAATTTCTGCAACTGCCCACAGGGGTGCTGGCCCCTCACTAACCTCTCTGGCTCTCAAGCCCATGTATGACAATTGCCACCTTCCTCAGCTCTTGCTCAGCCTGACTCACTCAGCAGCTATCCTGGGGACAAATAGTCTTCTCCAGAGGGGTGATGTGCCAGGGGAAACAGGGCCCTGTAGACAGTCTGTCAGCTGGCCGACCCTGCAAGGCTACTCTGCCTGTCATCACTCTGGCTGTGACCCAGAATCAGCCCAACCCCAACCAGAGGATTTCAGAAGCACAGATCTGGGACAAATAGGGGGTAAGTAAACTTTGAGGTCATGTCTGTGGACCACAGGGAGCTCACAAGACCGAAAAGTAAAAAGTGTAGTCACATGGTGAGTCTGGCACTGACTGGGGCCCAGATAACCTGTTTGCCCGTTGTGCTTTAAGACTGAGTCAGCCCCGGGGCACCGGGGCGGCTTAGGTCATGATCTTGCAGTTTGTGAGTTCGAGACCCGCGTCGAGCTCTGTGCTAACAGCTCAGAGCCTGAAGCCTGTTTTGGATTCTGTGTCTCCCCCTCTCTCTACCCCTCCCCTGCTCACGCTCTGTGTCTCTCTGTCTCTTAATAATAAATAAACGTTAAAAAAAATTTAAAAAAAGGACTGAGTCAGCCAGTCTATTGGGCAGTGACCACTTTAAACCTCTTTCCCACCAAGCAGACTTTGGGGTTTTTATCCAGCCCATCACAGGGGATGAAAACATGTCTCCATGTCCCCAGTGTCAGAACCTGCAGGTTGGCTGAGGGTATAGGGGGAGAGCTGAATCTGTGGGTGGAGATGGGTAGATGACATCTGTCTAGGGAAGGGAACCTCACATCTATGCAGAGCCTGCAGACTCTCACTTTGAAGGGCTGTTGTGATAATTAGATGAGCTAATCATATAAAATGCCTAGCACCAGGTGTGGCTGAATAAATGCTGGTTTTCCTCTGCTTTCTGCTCTGAGGAGGGCACTTTTACACACACTGTCTCCTTGAGGCACCCCAGCAGCCTGTGACAGAGGTTGCATATCCCCATCTAATAGATGGGAGAACTGAGGCCAGGAGAACAGTGACTTGCCCACAGCCCCAGCATGGTTGGGGGGAGCAGGGTACCTCATGGGAGCCAGGATGATCCGGTTCAGCAGGCTGCGGTGCAACCTTTTGGCCACCTTCAGCCCGGTCCATTCTACGGTGACAGATGTGACAAGGCACAGCACAATGCCCAGGCTGCAGAGCACCGTGAACACCATGGCATAGACAGTCTGGTCGAGGGAGCACTCCTGGGCCGGGCAGAGAATGAGGCGGGGTCCCGGGGGTGTCCATGGCTCAGCCCTCTCCCCCCAGCCCCTGCCCTGGGGCTGCCGGCCACACCTGGCTGAGGGAGCAGTTCCTGGCTGCTGGGCTTAGGGTCAGGGCACTGTCGGTCCACTTGGCCAGCCAGTAGTCAATGGCCACCAAGACCATGTGCTTAAGCAGCTGGGAGAAGACCAGCAGCGACAGGAGCAGGATGCCGGCGGATGACAGATACTTGGCACAGGCTCGCCACGGGATCTTGGCACGCTGGTGAAGCACTGAAGACAGGTTGTCCTCCTCCTCACTCTCAGCTGCCTCCTCTGCAGGCCACAAGAACCCACCCTGTGGCTTCACATTTCACATCCCTCTGAGGGCGAACCGGTGGGGGGGGGCATGTTATCCCCACTTACAGATGGGAAAACTGAGGCACACCAAGGGAGAAGGATTTGATGAAGGTCACACTATCTCACCACCCCAGAACCCCAAACCCTAGTCTCCCCACGGTCAGTCAGACCTCAGGCCAGGATTTCATTCCTAGTCCCACTGTCTGTACCTTCCTCCTCTTCCTCATCTTGCAGGAGGCCGTCTCTTGAGGACATGGCCCGGGGCAGACCCTGAGGTGGCTCAGTGGCTTTTCTCTCCATGACAGTCTCCTGAAAGACAGGTGGGGCCTGGCCAATGTCCTCAGAATGTGCGGAGGGGAAAGGGAGGGAGGGGGACAGCCACCCCTGGCCGTGACCAGTGTCAGGTTTCCAGGTTGCCCCACCTGGGGGAGGGTCCAGATGGACATGAGTCTTGGCAGAATTTACTCGTCCTGTTTATCAGCTTAAAATACCCCGATATTCCTGTGGGAGACCATCTCTCCCCTATTCTTAGTCTCCATGACTCAGGTGGGCTGATCATTCTCCCTGGCTCTATGGGTGGGCATGAGACCCAGGACTGGCCAATCTCACACTCCACATCCCTGGCCACAGTGATTTATTCAGGGTGGGCACATGACCAAAGTGGACAAAGGAGAGTCAGTTCAGGGACTTCTGCTGAACTGTTATGGAAGAGGCACTCTCTAATTGGCAGAGGTGTGGAGCTGGGAGAATGTAAGCCTACGGCTGCTGATAGCTCTCTCTGCTGCCACAAGAATGGAGCCAGTCTGAGGGGAGCAGAGCCAAGGAGGGAGAGAAACAGGTTCCTGATGACATTCTTTAACTACCTGGTTCCAGCTTCACCTGAAGCCGACACTTTTTAGTTTCATGAGCCGAAAAATCCTTAACTCCTCCCTCTTTTTCTTTGCTTAGCCAGTTTGAGTTGATTCTCTGAAGCTTTATCACTACATGGTTTCTGATTATTTGAGGATAAGTGGAAGGTGTCCACCTGATTCTGCCTTGAGTAGCTGGCACAGGTACTGGCTCTCCTCGGGCAGGAGGAAGTTCATGCTCAGCTCCCACATCTGTTCTTTGGGGGGTTTCCTAGGCCAATGAGGGCAGGAAGGCCTTTATGTGTTCAGATTGTACCAGAACCTTCTCCTCAGAGGGTGGCTGCCTGGCCCTTAAGGACATACTCACCTTCTCCAGCTCTTGGTCCTGCCGGTTCATGAGGGTCTTCCAGTGCTCAAAGAGCTGGCACTCAGACCTCTGGAAGTCCTTGAGCGTGCCCTCCCTCTGGATGGTGCCATCCTTCATCGCAATGATCTGGAAAGGAAGACACAGACCCGGCCCAGGGGCTGAATAGAAAAGGGGAGTGGCGGTCACACCCCTACCTTGCTAAGGAGTCTGAGGTGGACATGTACACACCCTCTCCCCCACCACAACTGGCCACTGGCTTTCCCACTGCAGTGAGCTGGTAGTGATAACCTGTCCCCACCAACACACTCCCAAGATTGAGAGATTGGTACTTCTGGGGGGTAATTCTCAGTGGTTGCCCCATGGTTGCTAAGAGGGTTTGCAGAACAAATTAGCTCCTGGTCCAGGTGTCTGATTCCTTGCAAGGATTCCATCCGTGGCTGCCGTTTTCCCACACTTAACAGCCAATTGTACGCTACCTTTAGCTCCTCCTAATGGCAGGTCTGGTGGGTTCCACCGGGGGTTGACAAAGCACCTATTGGTCTAAGTGTATGTGGCCATGCCCCTTTAAAATCAATAAAACTGATTTCATTTGAAACACTCAATGTTTCACACTCATGGGCACTCCGCATTAATTCAGAAACCCACCTCTGTTCTCTTACCCCTACCGAGCCCATGCTGGGGTGTAGGGAGCGATGCCTGGGAGTCCTGTTCACTGACACTTCAAGGGACCAGGCAGGTCTGTGACAGCCTTCTTTGGACTAAAGATTGTCCTGAACTCAGCCTTGCCAAGGTCACCCTGGAAACTTAGACACAGACCTTCTGCACCTGTTTTAATAGTTTTTTTTTTTTTTAATCCGGATTTTTTTTTTCTTTTTTCATAGTAGAGGATTTCACCACATGCAGAAGGAAGACCTAGGGCCATATAGCACAGTCGGAAGATCAAGGAGGCCCTTAATTTTCAAGGGCAAATTTTGCCTCAGGAGTCAGGCAAGGTCCAGATTTTAAAAGTCACATGATTTCCACCTTAAATGTTAAATGCTTTCCAATTAATTGAAAAGTAACTGTTATCTACAGATTGAGGAGTATGGAAATGTGGTCAATGTGGGGTTTCACCAAGTCGCATTCTAATATTGAAGCTTCTGCGACTACCTGTATTGTTTGTTTCCATATTTCCATCTGATTCTGACTTGAATTCGTCCGACCTTCTGTGGGTCAGAGGGTGGACGGGAAGATGGCTTTCCCATCCAAATAGGCAGTCCCAAGGCCAGGGGGATGAGTCATCAACCCGGGCCATAAACAGAGGATAGGAATCGAGTGTCTGCTTCTTTCTGAGACTTCTTGGTGCCAGCCTTGCATGTACCACAGGGGCCCCAGGTGAGGATGGGAATGTCTGCAGCTGTAGGTGATGTGAAACCCTTGGCCTGTGCAGAGTCTACCCAGCCTGCAGGAAGCCATTCAGTGTGGATCTCTTCTGCTTTGTGGCCCTCAGCAATGGCTACTGAGACACTGAGTGACTCCTTTGAAGATGTTCTACTGCTTCTCCCACCTCAGCCCTCCACAGCTTGATCTCCTTGTGGCCTCTCACCCAGTCTGCATGTGGCAGGTACTGTAGCTTGTGGGTCACTAGGACCACTGTCCTCTTGTCATCCTGGAGCAGCTCAAGGATCCCGGCCTGCATCAGGTGGTCACTCAGATGGACATCCAGAGCTGAGAAGGGGTCATCCTGGGCAGACGGGAGAAGGTGGGGGCAAATGTGGGCAGAGGGGGTAACAGTGAGTATAAAAACCATCAGAGTTGTACCAGCTCTGGTCTAGGGACTGACACTAGTTAGCTGAATGTCCTTGGATAATATACTTCACCTCTCTGGGCTTTAGATGCCTCATCTTAAAATGAGGCAGTTATGAGTTATATGGCTCTCAATTTAATCACATACACTTCCTGACTCTTGAACATTCAATAGCTCCCCACTGCCTACCAAGTCTGAATTCCTTAGCACGGTAATCTAGGCCCGTTGTTACTTGCTCAGTCTGTCTTTCTGGTCTCACTTGTCTGTCCTGTCCAATCTCCCTGTACTCCAGGATTCCAGAGAACTTGCCATTCCAGGTTTTTACCTATGCTGTTTCCTCTGCCGGAAGCACCATTTTGTCTCTTGTCTGCCTGGTGAACTCCTACTCATCCTTCAGTGCTCCATCCTAGCTCTTCCTGTGTCCTCTCTTGATTCCATGCCTAATCCTCCCTCCTCTCAATTCCAGTTGTGATAACTATTTGTCTACTCCTGTGAGGCCCCCAGGAACTGATACCCCTTGTGCCTGTGCCAGGTACAGAGTAGGAGCTTAATACACATTTGCTGAAATAATCTAAAATATCCACTTGACTTCTTTCTAACAAGGTTGTTTAAAGCTCATATAAGATCATGAATAAGCTAGGGGCACCTGGGTGGCTCAGTCGGTTAAGCGACTGACTTTGGGTCAGGTCATGATCTCACCGCTCATGAGTTCAAGCCCTGTGTTGGGCTCTGTGTTGACAGCTCAGAGCCTGGATCCTGCTTCGGATTCTGTGTCTCCTCCTCTCTGCCCCTTCCCTGATTGTGTGCTCTCTCTCTCTCTTTCTCAAAAATAAACATTAAAAAAAAAGATCATGAATAAGCTAGTACTTTGTAAAGTGCTATGTTGGATGGTAACAAAGACTATGAACCTTTACATTTGAAGTGTGTTTATTGGAGAGCTTTTACGTGTGTTGGGAACAGGGGGAGCGCATAAAGCCAGATCAGAGACCTGGTTCCTTCTTCTGACTCCCTACCCAAATGGCCTTCCTCTTTTCTTCTGTTTACCTGACTCACTCTTCCAGAAAGCTCTCCCTGATTATTCTAGCCCTCATAGTTGTCTCCCTGGACAAGCCTCCTCCTAGACTGTGCTGCACAGTTTGGCTTTCAACTGGGCCATGGCTCTTGAGTGTGGGTGAGCTCTATCTCCTAGTCAGATTCTAAATCTTTGAGGCCAAGGCCTGGCCCTCAGAATTCTTCAGTATCAACTAAGGCACCTCACACAGAACTTGGCATGAAATAGGGCAGGCACAGCTAATTAGTTTATCTCACGTTTGATTGCTAGTGACTACTCGGAGTGGGGTGGTGACAAGGATTCTGAGGCCAGGTTAAGTTTCTGTGGGAAACTTATCGAGTTAATGTGGGGTTCCACAGAACTGAATTCATTGATGATACTGAATTTTCTATTACCACTGCTGTGATCAATTAGCAATGTCTGCTCGGAACACGGGATTGGAAGTGACAGCATACTTTCCATGTATCTGCCGTTATTGTAGTGGGGCTAAGTGTTGATAGGTTAAGGCTGTCCTACAGGGAGGCAGCCTATAATTACTACTTGTCTTCCCTCATGGCTACTGCAGAGTTCCATGTGAAGTCCACAGTGGGTCATTTGCACTACCCTTGCCTCAGTTTCCCCATCAATGATTAAGTAATATCTCTGGCAGGAGAGGTTTACTCCTGGAAAGGGAGCTTGTTGGGTGGTGTGTGTGGGTTTGTGTACAGGCGGTGAGCCAGGGAGGCAGCCAGAGACAAGGGAGATACCAGCTAATGCACTCACCAAGAAGACAACGTTGGTGTGCTGGTACAGGGCTCGGGCCACACTGATTCGCTGGCGTTGACCACCAGATAGGTTGATGCCCTGTGACCAAAGGAGAGGAAACGTTATGCTCTCATAGCCCTTCAGGAAAGACCGTCCTGGCCCTTACTTGCCTGTGAGCTCTTTGGGATAGCGGCCTGGCTCTACCCGTCGCTTTGTTCCTCCTCACCTTGAAGAGAGGAGGAACTTGTACATATTTATTGAATGCATTCAGAGGTGGGGAGCATGATCCCCATGACTCTGAAGATTCATCAAGTAGGTGTTAGAGACCATCTGACCAGTGACAACCAAGACAGAGGAAGTAGGGATTTCAATCATACATGAGGAAGGCTATCATGGGAGAATCCTATTTGTCTAAGCTTATGGAGGAGGGGTCCCATCTGGAGAGTGTACATGAAGGATATAACCCTAGGCCTAGCACAGTGTCATGTGGGCCCCGAGTATAGACGTGGGACATGAATAAATCTCCAGCCTAGGGAGGCACTAAGTGGCAAAGCTGTCAAGGACAACCAGCAGCCCAAGGTTCAAGATCATTTTGTCCCCACTGCAGGCAGCTTTTCCACCTTTACCCTCTCATTTTCCAGTCACCTCCTCTCCCTGAGAATGAGCTCAGAGCATGCTGGTGGTGATAGGTGGGGATCAGGGAAGCTTGAGGGCCCCAGCCTTGGAAACCCCCCCATAGAGGCTGCTACTAACCCGTTCCCCAATCTGAGTCTGGTCTCCATGGGGCAGGATGTCGATGTCCGGCTGCAGGGAGCAGGCTTCGATGACCATTTTGTACCTGGAGTGGTTGGGGGTGGGGACGGACACAGCTGATCGGCCTGGCCAGAACTGGGCCTGAGCACTGACAGAGAATCATTAGCTTCCGGGCAGCTGTGCTCAGGGTGAGCATTGGCTTTAATGGCCTTCTGCCTGGGTGCAAGCAAACACCATGTGAGCTTGAAAAGAGCTGAGGGCAGCACCTCACAGAGTCTTGGGGCCAGTTAAATATTTGAAGGATGAAATTGGATAGTAGTAAATACGCCACGTATGACAAGAGGGGGCCCATGGCCCTTGTGCAGTGGGAGAAGCTCCAGCCAGAGCCCACACTTGGGGCACTGCCAGGAAAAATCACTGCTGGTTGGTTTAGGCAGTAATGATGATGGCTGATCAAATATTTGCCCAGCCTGCTCCTCTCATACTTCCCTGGTCAGCTCTTAGCTGGTGCCAGCCAGGGTGCATGGAGGCATCAGAGTGTCTTGGTGACATGTAATTAGGTGTCAGGCAGCCTTGGATTTGAGACCCATTTCTGTCACTTATTCGTTGGTGGCCTCGGGCAGGTTACCTAACCTTTCTGAGCCTTGGGGGCGATGATGATAGTAGCTGCCTACTGGGGTTGTTGTGAGCATTAGGGGAAATCAAGCATATAAAGAGCGTGACGCTGCACCTCGCACCTAAGAGCTCAATAGATGGTAGCAATTATTATTATCATTGGAGGGAAAATAATACATCAGTTGCAGAGCGAGGGTAGGGAATAATGGAAAGCTGGGTCAGTCTTGCCATTAGCCTCAAGAGAAGGCCATCGGAGCTTCCACACAACATCCCTCCCCCCGCACGCTCCCCTCCCGCCTTGCCTTCATACATACAGGAGTTGGATTGCCCTGATGCCCAGGCACATCTGGATCATTTCCAGATGGGCCATATGGAACAGGCTGGGATTCAGATAAGCGTCTTGGAGAGCAGGATGGCTGGTTGTGGGTGATCGATGGAGGGGCAGGGCAGCTGGCTAGGGCTTGGGCACTGGGGAGGGCTGGCTAATGCTGCCCTTGACCAATTTCTCCCCTCCCCCGCAGCCCACCTCCCACCAAGAGGCTTCTACCGTTGTTTGTTGAAGGGACTCTCAAAGGTGATATTCTCCTCCACAGTGGCATTTAGCAGCCATGGTTTCTGAGAAGCATACGCCACGGGGCCTCTCTTCCTGGAACAAAGCAGGCAGGAGTAGGGGAGGCATTCTTGGGGGCTCATTCTCAGAGGCAGTTGTCAAGCAGATGGTATAAACTGGGGAGGGGCACTTGGCAGAAGCCAGCTTCGTGTGGCCCCTGGTGGCCTCTCTTTCCCCAGGGCCAGAGGCAGGCTTGGGTGCCCGGGTCTTAGCAGACCAGGGCTGGGGGGGGGGGGGGTGGACAGGACCTCAACCCTGCCCTGCCCTGCATACAGCCTGTCCCACCCCTGCAGTCTATTCTTCCTGAGTCTCTACCCAGAGCTGGGAGGAGCCTGAAGTGTGACCAAACCAAGTAAACACTTGACCCCTAATTTCCTTCTTCCCCGAGTGGCCCTCAAATCACTTGATTTTGATGTTAGCAGATAACTCTCCAAGTGGAACTTTTTAAAAAAGCAGAACCAAGGAAACCACATGTAGTGTGATACAGGTTTTGAAGACCCCCCAAAAAAAGGGGGGGGTATGACCACCAGATAAAAGTGACCTGGTGTGAAGGGAGCCGCTTGATGCACAGAAGCAGCAGTGGCTTCTGAACCATCTGATGGAGCACAGGGCCCTCCTGGGCCTCTTCCCTACAGCAGAGCTGGGACGTGTGGGGCTGCCCTCAAGAGTTCTGTGGCTCCCTTGGGCCTGAGAGCCCCTCTGAGGAAGTCTGCCCACGGGGCAGGTGCTCCAGGTCACAGTACCTCACATCCGAATAGGCCACCGTCTCCCGCTCTGGGCTGCAGCAGGGAAGAAAAGACACAGTTTCAGGGCTCACGTGTGTGGACCAACTTCTTCACAGACCTTTGAACTCCCTCAAACCCGGCATGAGTGTGCCTGTTTGCCCCTGTGACCAGGGGTGCAGCCACATGCTGCACGGAGGGGTGTAGAGTGGGGAGCGGCCATCCTGGGGGAGCCTCCTCTGCCCGACACGGTGTAGCGTCCCCAGTGTGTGTGTGTGGGGGGGTGTGTGTGCGGAGGGCCCCAGGCCCCAGTTGAGAGGGAGAATGAGGGAAAGGCAGCATTGGTGTAATCTTGTGTGTTGGGGGGAATTCTGTGTCAGAGGACTATGAAAGCCAACATGTGGCTCCTCCAGACCCAGCCTCTGCATCGGGGCTCAAATGCACAGACTCGGGTCTCAGGCAGACATGGCTGCAAAAACAGCCGAGGCCGGGAGGGCTGTCTGGCAGGAGCCAGGCCAGGCCCACAGCTTGTGCGTGGGAACCTAAGGCCCATGGAAATCTCGGGGTGGCAGCCAGAGGGCCCAGAAGGGCTCCAGGCATGAATTGAAGCCTCATGTGGCCCTGTCAGAAGACAAGAGTGGAATCTGGGGTATCTGCTGGGAGAGATGTGTCAGCTGCAGTGACCGCATGCCCTGGATGGCCGGGAACAGCTCTAATGTCAGCTATTCTGTACCGCTGTTCTCATCCACACGGTCATACTTGTCACATACCGTGAGCTCTGCCTTTTGGCTCAAGAACCATGGTTACTATGGCGAGAGAGGCTGGGCCTGTCATCACACCCTGGCACTTAGGGACAAGGTGGGAGAAAGGGCAAAGAAAACATGGGGAAGTGAAACATTCTGGTATTAGAGGGAAGGCCAGTAATTATGAAACTACTTAGGGGTATTTACAAAGTTGAGTCACCCTTCCCAGCCCTGACTTCATACCACCTCCAGTGTGTTTTGAATGTTCTTGGGAGATGTGAGGTTCGGGAAGGTTTTCAGTGTCTCAGAGCCTCATTAATCTAGTTCACTTGGATGTTTTAGACTGAACACTGAACATAAAGCAATAAGGCCAAATTTCCTGTCTGGCCTGGGGAAGATCTACCTCCTCTCTTTACAGCCCTGTTTCTCAACTTTTTTTTCAGGATCATCCCCTAGGGACTTTTTATCCACATCCCCCCCCCCCCCCCCCCCCCCCCCCCCCCCCCCCCCCCTC